>NW_026871637.1:1034483-1379311 GCF_028564815.1 Eubalaena glacialis | reverse complement strand
AGGGTTAGGGTTAGGGTTAGGGTTAGGGTACGGCTTAGGATACGGTTTAGGGTACGGGTGAGGGTACGGCGTAGCGTATGGGTTAGGGTTAGGGTTAGGGTTAGGGTACGGCTTAGGGTACGGGTTAGGGTACGGGTGAGGGTACGGCGTAGGTTATGGGTTAGGGTTAGGGTTAGGGTTAGGGTTAGTTTTAGGGTTAGGGATTGGTTTAGGGTACGGGTTAGGATTAGCATACTTGTTCGGGTTAGGGTTTTGGTTAGGGTTAGGGTACACGTTAGGGTTAGGGTATGGGTTAGGTTTAGGGTACACTTTAGGATTAGGGTATTTATTAAACCTATCCCACTCTGTAGATACCACTTAGCACGTAAAGGATTATTATTTGGGGTTCAGCCATGGAGAAGATTTTAGTCACTAGGATAAGATAAAGAATAAACACATTATAAAAAAATCACATAAGGTTTTCTTTTTAACCTGTTCCTTAAAACACTAGTGTTTAGGAAATCTAATGGAGGCAAAAGCAGTAAAGGGTATTTTAGGGTTAGGGTAAGGGTTAGGGTTAGGGTAGGGCTTAGGATACGGGTGAGGGTACTGGTGAGGGTACTGCATAGGTTATTGGTTAAGGTTAGGGTACGGCTTAGGATACGGGTTAGGATATGGGTTAGGTTACGGCGTTGGGTATGGGTGAGGGTTAGGGTTAGGGTTAGGGTAAGGCTTTGGGTACGGGTTAGGGTACCGGTGAGGGTACGGCGTAGGGTAGAGGTTAGGGTTAGGTTTAGGGTTAGGGTACGGCTTAGGATACGGGTTAGGGTACGGGTGAGGGTATGGCGTAGCGTATGGGTCAGGGTTAGGGTTAGGGTACGTCTTAGGGTACGGGTTAGGGTACGGGTGAGGGTACGGCGTAGGGTAAGGTTTAGGGTTAGGGTTAGGGTTAGTGTTAGTTTTAGGGTTAGGGATTGGTTTAGGGTACGGGTTAGGATTAGCGTACGTGTTAGGGTTAGATTTTGGGTTAGGGTTAGGGTACGCGTTAGGGTTACGGTATGGGTTAGGGTTAGGGTACACGTTAGGATTAGGGTATTTATTAAACCTATCCCACTCTCTAGATACCACTTAGCACGTAAAGGAATATTATTAGGGATCCAGCCATGGAGAAGATTTTAGTCACTAGGATAAGATAAAGAATAAACACATTATAAAAAAATCACATTAGGATTTTCTTTTTAACCTGTTCCTTAAAACACTAGTGCTTAGGAAATCTAATAAAGGCAAAAGCAATCAAGGGTAGTTTAGGGTTAGGGTTAGGGTTAGGGTTAGTGTTAGGGTTAGGGTACGGCTTAGGGTATGGGATAGGATACGGGTGAGGGTACGGCGTAGGTTAGGGGTTAGGGTTAGGGTTAGGGTTAGGGTTAGGGTATGGCTTAGGGTACGGGTGAGGGTACGGGTGAGGGTACTGCGTAGGGTATTGCTTAGGGTTAAGGTACGGCTTAGGATACGTGTTAGGGTACGGGTTAGGGTACGGCGTAGAGTGTGGGTTAGGGTTAGGGTTAGTGTTAGGGTTACGGTTACGGTACGTCTTAGGGTACGTGTTAGGGTACGGGTGAGGGTACGGCGTAGGTTATGGGTTAGGGTTAGGGTTAGGGTTAGGGTTAGGGTACGGCTTAGGATACGGGTTAGTGTACGGGTGAGTGTACGGCATAGGTTATGGTTTAGGGTTAGGGTTAGTGTTAGGGTTATGGTACGGCTTAGGTTATGGGATAGGGTACAGGTGAGGGTATGGCATAGGGTAGGGGTTAGGGTTAGGGTTAGGGTTAGGGTAAGGGTTAGGGTACGGCTTAGGGTACTGTTGAGGGTATGGGTGAGGATACTGCATAGGGTATTGGTTAGGGTTAGGGTACGGCTTAGGATATGGGTTAGGGTACGTGTTAGGGTATGGCGTACGGTATGGGTTAGGGTTAGGGTTAGGGTTAGGGTTAGGGTTAGGGTTAGGGTACGGCGTAGGGTACGGGTTAGGGTACGGGTGAGGTTACGGCGTAGGGTATAGTTTAGGGTTAGGGTTAGGGTTAGGGTACGGCTTAGGATACGGGTTAGGGTACGGGTGAGGGTACGGCGTAGCGTATGGTTTAGGGTTAGGGTTAGGGTTAGGGTACGGCTTAGGGTACGGGTTAGGGTACGGGTGAGGGTACGGTGTAGGTTATGGATTAGGGTTAGGGTTAGGGTTAGGGATTGGTTTAGGGTACGGGTTAGGATTAGCATACGTGTTCGGGTTAGGGTTTTGGTTAGGGTTAGGGTACGCGTTAGGGTTAGGGTATGGGTTAGGTTTAGGGTACACTTTAGGATTAGGGTATTTATTAAACCTATCCCACTCTCTAGATACCACTTAGCACGTAAAGGAATATTATTTGGGGTTCAGCCATGGAGAAGATTTTAGTCACTAGGATAAGATAAAGAATAAACACATTATAAAAAAATCACATAAGGTTTTCTTTTTAACCTGTTCCTTAAAACACTAGTGTTTAGGAAATCTAATGGACGCAAAAGCAGTAAAGGGTAGTTTAGGGTTAGGGTAAGGGTTAGGGTTAGGGTAGGGCTTAGGATACGGGTGAGGGTACTGGTGAGGGTACTGCGTAGCTTATTGGTTAGGGTTAGGGTACGGCTTAGGATACGGGTTAGGATATGGGTTAGGTTACGGCGTTGGGTATGGGTGAGGGTTAGGGTTAGGGTTAGGGTAAGGCTTTGGGTACGGGTTAGGGTACGGGTGAGGGTACGGCGTAGGGTAGAGGTTAGGGTTAGGTTTAGGGTTAGGGTACGGCTTAGGATACGGGTTAGGGTACGGTGAGGGTATGGCGTAGCGTATGGGTTAGGGTTAGGGTTAGGGTACGTCTTAGGGTACGGGTTAGGGTACGGGTGAGGGTACGGCGTAGGGTAAGGTTTAGGGTTAGGGTTAGGGTTAGTGTTAGTTTTAGGGTTAGGGATTGGTTTAGGGTACGGGTTAGGATTAGCGTACGTGTTAGGGTTAGATTTTGGGTTAGGGTTAGGGTACGCGTTAGGGTTAGGGTATGGGTTAGGGTTAGGGTACACGTTAGGATTAGGGTATTTATTAAACCTATCCCACTCTCTAGATACCACGTAGCACGTAAAGGAATATTATTAGGGATCCAGCCATGGAGAAGATTTTAGTCACTAGGATAAGATAAAGAGTAAACACATTATAAAAAAATCACATTAGGATTTTCTTTTTAACCTGTTCCTTAAAACACTAGTGCTTAGGAAATCTAATAAAGGCAAAAGCAATCAAGGGTAGTTTAGGGTTAGGGTTAGGGTTAGGGTTAGTGTTAGGGTTAGGGTACGGCTTAGGGTATGGGATAGGATACGGGTGAGGGTACGGCGTAGGTTAGGGGTTAGGGTTAGGGTTAGGGTTAGGGTTAGGGTATGGCTTAGGTTACGGGTGAGGGTACGGGTGAGGGTACTGCGTAGGGTATTGCTTAGGGTTAGGGTACGGCTTAGGATACGTGTTAGGGTACGGGTTAGGGTACGGCGTAGAGTGTGGGTTAGGGTTAGGGTTAGTGTTAGGGTTAGGGTTACGGTACGTCTTAGGGTACGTGTTAGGGTACGGGTGAGGGTACGGCGTAGGTTATGGGTTAGGGTTAGGGTTAGGGTTAGGGTTAGGGTACGGCTTAGGATACGGGTTAGTGTACGGGTGAGGGTACGGCATAGGTTATGGTTTAGGGTTAGGGTTAGTGTTAGGGTTATGGTACGGCTTAGGTTATGGGATAGGGTACAGGTGAGGGTATGGCATAGGGTAGGGGTTAGGGTTAGGGTTAGGGTTAGGGTAAGGGTTAGGGTACGGCTTAGGGTACGAGTGAGGGTATGGGTGAGGATACTGCGTAGGGTATTGGTTAGGGTTAGGGTACGGCTTAGGATATGGGTTAGGGTACGTGTTAGGGTATGGCGTACGGTATGGGTTAGGGTTAGGGTTAGGGTTAGGGTTAGGGTTAGGGTTAGGGTACGGCTTAGGGTACGGGTTAGGGTACGGGTGAGGTTACGGCGTAGGGTATAGTTTAGGGTTAGGGTTAGGGTTAGGGTACGGCTTAGGATACGGGTTAGGGTACGGGTGAGGGTACGGCGTAGCGTATGGTTTAGGGTTAGGGTTAGGGTTAGGGTACGGCTTAGGGTACGGGTTAGGGTACGGGTGAGGGTACGGTGTAGGTTATGGATTAGGGTTAGGGTTAGGGTTAGGGTTAATTTTAGGGTTAGGGATTGGTTTAGGGTATGGGTTAGGATTAGCATACGTGTTCGGGTTAGGGTTTTGGTTAGGGTTAGGGTACGCGTTAGGGTTAGGGTATGGGTTAGGTTTAGGGTACACTTTAGGATTAGGGTATTTATTAAACCTATCCCACTCTCTAGATACCACTTAGCACGTAAAGGAATATTATTTGGGTTTCAGCCATGGAGAAGATTTTAGTCACTAGGATAAGATAAAGAATAAACACATTATAAAAAAATCACATAAGGTTTTCTTTTTAACCTGTTCCTTAAAACACTAGTGTTTAGGAAATCTAATGGAGGCAAAAGCAGTAAAGGGTAGTTTAGGGTTAGGGTTAGGGTTAGGGTTAGGGTAGGACTTAGGATACGGGTGAGGGTACTGGTGAGGGTACTGCGTAGGTTATTGGTTAGGGTTAGGGTACGGCTTAGGATACGGGTTAGGATATGGGTTAGGTTACGGCGTTGGGTATGGGTGAGGGTTAGGGTTAGGGTTAGGGTAAGGCTTTGGGTAAGGGTTAGGGTACGGGTGAGGGTACGGCGTAGGGTAGAGGTTAGGGTTAGGTTTAGGGTTAAGGTACGGCTTATGATACGGGTTAGGGTATGGGTGAGGGTACGGCGTAGTGTATGGGTTAGGGTTAGGGTAAGGGTTAGGGTTAGTTTTAGGGTTAGGGATTGGTTTAGGGTACGGGTTAGGATTAGCGTACGTGTTAGGGTTAGGGTTTGGGTTAGGGTTAGAGTACGCATTAGGGTTAAGGTGTGGGTTAGGGTTAGGGTACACGTTAGGATTAGGGTATTTATTAAACCTATCCCACTCTCTAGATACCACTTAGCACGTAAAGGAATATTATTTAGGATCCAGCCATGGAGAAGATTTTCGTCACTAGGATAAGATAAAGAATAAACACATTATAAAAAAATCACATTAGGATTTTCTTTTTAACCTGTTCCTTAAAACACTAGTGCTTAGGAAATCTAATGGAGGCAAAAGCAGTCAAGGGTAGTTTAGGGTTAGGGTTAGGGTTAGGGTTAGTGTTAGGGTTAGGGTACGTCTTAGGGTATGGGATAGGGTATGGGTGAGGGTACGGCATAGGGTAGGGTTTAGGGTTAGGGTTAGTGTTAGGGTTAGGGTTAGGGTATGGCTTAGGGTACGTGTGAGGGTAATGTGTAGGGCATTGGTTAGGGTTAGGTTAAGGCTTAGGATACAGGTTATTGTATGGGTTAGTGTACGGCACAGGGTATGGTTAAGGGTTATGGTTAGGGTTAGGGTTAGAGTTAGGGTACGGCTTAGGGTACGGGTTAGGGTACGGGTGAGGGTACGGCGTAGTGTATAGGTTAGGGTTAGGGTTAGGGTACGGCTTAGAGTACGGGTTAGGTTACGGGTGAGGGTACGGCGTAGGGTAGGGGTTAGGGTTAGAGTTAGGGTTAGGGTTGGGGTTAGGGTACGGCTTAGGGTACGGGTGAGAGTACGGGTGAGGGTACTGCGTAGGGTATTGGTTAGGGTTAGGATACGGCTTAGGATACGGGTTAGGGTACGGGTTAGTGTATGGCGTAGGGTATGGGTTAGGGTTAGGGTTAGGTTTAGGGTTAGGGTTAGGGTACGGCTTAGGATACGGGTTAGGGTACGGGTGAGGGTACGGCGTAGCGTATGGGTTAGGGTTAGGCTTAGGGTTAGGGTTAGGGTTAGGGTTAGGGTTAGGGTTAGGGTTAGTTTTAGGGTTAGGGATTGGTTTAGGGTACAGGTTAGGATTAGCGTACGTGTTAGGGTTAGGTTTTGTGTTAGGGTTAGGGTACGCGTTAAGGTTAGGGTATGGGTTAGGGTTAGGGTACACGTTAGGAGTAGGGTATTTATTAAACCTATCCCACTCTCTAGATACCTCTTAGCACGTAAAGGAATATTATTAGGGATCCAGCCATGGAGAAGATTTTAGTCACTAGGATAAGATAAAGAATAAACACATTATAAAAAAATCACATTAGGATTTTCTTTTTAACCTGTTCCTTAAAACACTAGTGCTTAGGAAATCTAATAGAGGCAAAAGCAATCAAGGGTAGTTTAGGGTTAGGGTTAGGGTTAGGGTTAGTGTTAGGGTTAGGGTACGGCTTAGGGTATGGGATAGGGTACGGGTGAGGGTACTGCATAGGGTAGGGGTTAGGGTTAGGGTTAGGGTTGCGGTTAGGGTATGGCTTAGGGTACGGGTGAGGGTACGGGTGAGGGTACTGCGTAGGGTATTGGTTAGGGTTAGGGTACGGCTTAGGATACGTGTTAGGGTACGGGTTAGGGTACGGCGTAGAGTGTGGGTTAGGGTTAGGGTTACTGTTAGGGTTAGGGTTACGGTACATCTTAGGGTACGTGTTAGGGTACGGGTGAGGGTACGGCGTAGGTTATGGGTTAGGGTTAGGGTTAGGGTTAGGGTACGGCTTAGGATACGGGTTAGGGTACGGGTGAGGGTACAGCGTAGGTTATGGGTTAGCGTTAGGCTTAGTGTTAGGGTTATGGTACAGCTTAGGTTATGGGATAGGGTACAGGTGAGGGTATGGCATAGGGTAGGGGTTAGGGTTAGGGTTAGGGTTAGGGTTAGGGTTAGTTTTATGGTTAGGGATTGGTTTAGGGTACGGGTTAGGATTAGCATACGTGTTCGGGTTAGGGTATTGGTTAGGGTTAGGGTACGCGTTAGGGTTAGGGTATGGGTTAGGTTTAGGGTACACTTTAGGATTAGGGTATTTATTAAACCTATCCCACTCTCTAGATACCACTTAGCACGTAAAGGATTATTATTTGGGGTTCAGCCATGGAGAAGATTTTAGTCACTAGGATAAGATAAAGAATAAACACATTATAATAAAATCACATAAGGTTTTCTTTTTAACCTGTTCCTTAAAACACTAGTGTTTAGGAAATCTAATGGAGGCAAAAGCAGTAAAGGGTAGTTTAGGATTAGGGTTAGGGTTAGGGTTAGGGTAGGACTTAGGATACGGGTGAGGGTACTGGTGAGGGTACTGCGTAGGTTATTGGTTAGGGTTAGGGTACGGCTTAGGATACGGGTTAGGATATGGGTTAGGTTACGGCATTGGGTATGGGTGAGGGTTAGGGTTAGGGTTAGGGTAAGGCTTTGGGTAAGGGTTAGGGTACGGGTGAGGGTACGGCGTAGGGTAGAGGTTAGGGTTAGGTTTAGGGTTAAGGTACGGCTTATGATACGGGTTAGGGTATGGGTGAGGGTACGGCGTAGCGTATGGGTTAGGGTTAGGGTAAGGGTTAGGGTTAGTTTTAGGGTTAGGGATTGGTTTAGGGTACGGGTTAGGATTAGCGTACGTGTTAGGGTTAGGGTTTGGGTTAGGGTTAGAGTACGCATTAGGGTTAAGGTGTGGGTTAGGCTTAGGGTACACGTTAGGATTAGGGTATTTATTAAACCTATCCCACTCTCTAGATACCACTTAGCACGTAAAGGAATATTATTTAGGATCCAGCCATGGAGAAGATTTTCGTCACTAGGATAAGATAAAGAATAAACACATTATAAAAAAATCACATTAGGATTTTCTTTTTAACCTGTTCCTTAAAACACTAGTGCTTAGGAAATCTAATGGACGCAAAAGCAGTCAAGGGTAGTTTAGGGTTAGGGTTAGGGTTAGGGTTAGTGTTAGGGTTAGGGTACGGCTTAGGGTATGAGATAGGGTACGGGTGAGGGTACGGCGTAGGGTAGGGGTTAGGGTTAGGGTTAGGGTTAGGGTTAGGGTTAGGGTATGGCTTAGGGTACGGGTGAGGGTACGGGTGAGGGTACTCTGTAGGCTATTGGTTATGGTTAGGGTACGGCTTAGAATACGGGTTAGGGTACGGGTTAGGTTACGGCGTAGGGTATGGGTTAGGGTTAAGGTTAGGGTTAGGGTTAGGGTACGGCTTAGGGTACGGCTTAGGGTACGGGTTAGGGTACGGGTGAGGGCATGGCGTAGTGTATATGTTAGGGTTAGGGTTAGGGTTAGGGTACGGCTTAGGGTATGGGATAGGGTACGGGTGAGGGTACGGCGTAGGGTAGGGGTTAGGTTCAGAGTTAGGGTTAGTGTTAGGGTTAGGGTACGGCTTAGGGTATGGGATAGGTTACGGGTGAGGGTACGGCGTAGGGTAGGGGTTAGGGTTAGGTTTAGGGTTAGTGTTAGGTTTAGGGTACCGCTTAGGGTATGGGATAGGGTACAGCGTAGGGTAGCGGTTAGGGTTAGGGTTAGGGTTAGGGTTAGGGTACGGCTTAGGATACGGTTTAGGGTACGGGTGAGGGTACGGCGTAGCGTATGGGTTAGGGTTAGGGTTAGGGTTAGGGTACGGCTTAGGGTACGGGTTAGGGTACGGGTGAGGGTACGGCGTAGGTTATGGGTTAGGGTTAGGGTTAGGGTTAGGGTTAGTTTTAGGGTTAGGGATTGGTTTAGGGTACGGGTTAGGATTAGCATACTTGTTCGGGTTAGGGTTTTGGTTAGGGTTAGGGTACACGTTAGGGTTAGGGTATGGGTTAGGTTTAGGGTACACTTTAGGATTAGGGTATTTATTAAACCTATCCCACTCTCTAGATACCACTTAGCACGTAAAGGATTATTATTTGGGGTTCAGCCATGGAGAAGATTTTAGTCACTAGGATAAGATAAAGAATAAACACATTATAAAAAAATCACATAAGATTTTCTTTTTAACCTGTTCCTTAAAACACTAGTGTTTAGGAAATCTAATGGAGGCAAAAGCAGTAAAGGGTATTTTAGGGTTAGGGTAAGGGTTAGGGTTAGGGTAGGGCTTAGGATACGGGTGAGGGTACTGGTGAGGGTACTGCATAGGTTATTGGTTAGGGTTAGGGTACGGCTTAGGATACGGGTTAGGATATGGGTTAGGTTACGGCGTTGGGTATGGGTGAGGGTTAGGGTTAGGGTTAGGGTAAGGCTTTGGGTACGGGTTAGGGTACCGGTGAGGGTACGGCGTAGGGTAGAGGTTAGGGTTAGGTTTAGGGTTAGGGTACGGCTTAGGATACGGGTTAGGGTACGGGTGAGGGTATGGCGTAGCGTATGGGTTAGGGTTAGGGTTAGGGTACGTCTTAGGGTACGGGTTAGGGTACGGGTGAGGGTACGGCGTAGGGTAAGGTTTAGGGTTAGGGTTAGGGTTAGTGTTAGTTTTAGGGTTAGGGATTGGTTTAGGGTACGGGTTAGGATTAGCGTACGTGTTAGGGTTAGATTTTGGGTTAGGGTTAGGGTACGCGTTAGGGTTACGGTATGGGTTAGGGTTAGGGTACACGTTATTATTAGGGTATTTATTAAACCTATCCCACTCTCTAGATACCACTTAGCACGTAAAGGAATATTATTAGGGATCCAGCCATGCAGAAGATTTTAGTCACTAGGATAAGATAAAGAATAAACACATTATAAAAAAATCACATTAGGATTTTCTTTTTAACCTGTTCCTTAAAACACTAGTGCTTAGGAAATCTAATAAAGGCAAAAGCAATCAAGGGTAGTTTAGGGTTAGGGTTAGGGTTAGGGTTAGTGTTAGGGTTAGGGTACGGCTTAGGGTATGGGATAGGATACGGGTGAGGGTACGGCGTAGGTTAGGGGTTAGGGTTAGGGTTAGGGTTAGGGTTAGGGTATGGCTTAGGGTACGGGTGAGGGTACGGGTGAGGGTACTGAGTAGGGTATTGCTTAGGGTTAGGGTACGGCTTAGGATACGTGTTAGGGTACGGGTTAGGGTACGGCGTAGAGTGTGGGTTAGGGTTAGGGTTAGTGTTAGGGTTAGGGTTACGTTACGTCTTAGGGTACGTGTTAGGGTACGGGTGAGGGTACGGCGTAGGTTATGGGTTAGGGTTAGGGTTAGGGTTAGGGTTAGGGTACGGCTTAGGATACGGGTTAGTGTACGGGTGAGGGTACGGCATAGGTTATGGTTTAGGGTTAGGGTTAGTGTTAGGGTTATGGTACGGCTTAGGTTATGGGATAGGGTACAGGTGAGGGTATGGCATAGGGTAGGGGTTAGGGTTAGGGTTAGGGTTAGGGTAAGGGTTAGGGTACGGCTTAGGGTACGGTTGAGGGTATGGGTGAGGATACTGCGTAGGGTATTGGTTAGGGTTAGGGTATGGCTTAGGATATGGGTTAGGGTACGTGTTAGGGTATGGCGTACGGTATGGGTTAGGGTTAGGGTTAGGGTTAGGGTTAGGGTTAGGGTTAGGGTACGGCTTAGGGTACGGGTTAGGGTACGGTTGAGGTTACGGCGTAGGGTATACTTTAGGGTTAGGGTTAGGGTTAGGGTACGGCTTAGGATACGGGTTAGGGTACGGGTGAGGGTACGGCGTAGCGTATGGTTTAGGGTTAGGGTTAGGGTTAGGGTACGGCTTAGGGTACGGGTTAGGGTACGGGTGAGGGTACGGTGTAGGTTATGGATTAGGGTTAGGGTTAGGGTTAGGGATTGGTTTAGGGTACGGGTTAGGATTAGCATACGTGTTTGGGTTAGGGTTTTGCTTAGGGTTAGGGTACACGTTAGGGTTAGGGTATGGGTTAGGTTTAGGGTACACTTTAGGATTAGGGTATTTATTAAACCTATCCCACTCTCTAGATACCACTTAGCACGTAAAGGAATATTATTTGGGGTTCAGCCATGGAGAAGATTTTAGTCACTAGGATAAGATAAAGAATAAACACATTATAAAAAAATCACATAAGGTTTTCTTTTTAACCTGTTCCTTAAAACACTAGTGTTTAGGAAATCTAATGGAGGCAAAAGCAGTAAAGGGTAGTTTAGGGTTAGGGTAAGGGTTAGTGTTAGGGTAGGGCTTAGGATACGGGTGAGGGTACTGGTGAGGGTACTGCGTAGGTTATTGGTTAGGGTTAGGGTACGGCTTAGGATACGGGTTAGGATATGGGTTAGGTTACGGCGTTGGGTATGGGTGAGGGTTAGGGTTAGGGTTAGGGTAAGGCTTTGGGTACGGGTTAGGGTACGGGTGAGGGTACGGCGTAGGGTAGATGTTAGGGTTAGGTTTAGGGTTAGGGTACGGCTTAGGATACGGGTTAGGGTACGGGTGAGGGTATGGCGTAGCGTATGGGTTAGGGTTAGGGTTAGGGTACGTCTTAGGGTACGGGTTAGGGTACGGGTGAGGGTACGGCGTAGGGTAAGGTTTAGGGTTAGGGTTAGGGTTAGTGTTAGTTTTAGGGTTAGGGATTGGTTTAGGGTACGGGTTAGGATTAGCGTACGTGTTAGGGTTAGATTTTGGGTTAGAGTTAGGGTACGCGTTAGGGTTAGGGTATGGGTTAGGGTTAGGGTACACGTTAGGATTAGGGTATTTATTAAACCTATCCCACTCTCTAGATACCACGTAGCACGTAAAGGAATATTATTAGGGATCCAGCCATGGAGAAGATTTTAGTCACTAGGATAAGATAAAGAATAAACACATTATAAAAAAATCACATTAGGATTTTCTTTTTAACCTGTTCCTTAAAACACTAGTGCTTAGGAAATCTAATAAAGGCAAAAGCAATCAAGGGTAGTTTAGGGTTAGGGTTAGGGTTAGGGTTAGTGTTAGGGTTAGGGTACGGCTTAGGGTATGGGATAGGATACGGGTGAGGGTACGGCGTAGGTTAGGGGTTAGGGTTAGGGTTAGGGTTAGGGTTAGGGTATGGCTTAGGGTACAGGTGAGGGTACGGGTGAGGGTACTGCGTAGGGTATTGCTTAGGGTTAGGGTACGGCTTAGGATACGTGTTAGGGTACGGGTTAGGGTACGGCGTAGAGTGTGGGTTAGGGTTAGGGTTAGTGTTAGGGTTAGGGTTACGGTACGTCTTAGGGTACGTGTTAGGGTACGGGTGAGGGTACGGCGTAGGTTATGGGTTAGGGTTAGGGTTAGGGTTAGGGTTAGGGTACGGCTTAGGGTACGGGTGAGGGTATGGGTGAGGATACTGCGTAGGGTATTGGTTAGGGTTAGGGTACGGCTTAGGATATGGGTTAGGGTACGTGTTAGGGTATGGCGTACGGTATGGGTTAGGGTTAGGGTTAGGTTTAGGGTTAGGGTTAGGGTTAGGGTACGGCTTAGGGTACGGGTTAGGGTACGGGTGAGGTTACGGCGTAGGGTATAGTTTAGGGTTAGGGTTAGGGTTAGGGTACGGCTTAGGGTACGGGTTAGGGTACGGGTGAGGGTACGGTGTAGGTTATGGATTAGGGTTAGGGTTAGGGTTAGGGTTAGTTTTAGGGTTAGGGATTGGTTTAGGGTACGGGTTAGGATTAGCATACGTGTTCGGGTTAGGGTTTTGGTTAGGGTTAGGGTACGCGTTAGGGTTAGGGTATGGGTTAGGTTTAGGGTACACTTTAGGATTAGGGTATTTATTAAACCTATCCCACTCTCTAGATACCACTTAGCACGTAAAGGAATATTATTTGGGGTTCAGCCATGGAGAAGATTTTAGTCACTAGGATAAGATAAAGAATAAACACATTATAAAAAAATCACATAAGGTTTTCTTTTTAACCTGTTCCTTAAAACACTAGTGTTTAGGAAATCTAAGGGAGGCAAAAGCAGTAAAGGGTAGTTTAGGGTTAGGGTTAGGGTTAGGGTTAGGGTAGGACTTAGGATACGGGTGAGGGTACTGGTGAGGGTACTGCGTAGGTTATTGGTTAGGGTTAGGGTACGGCTTAGGATACGGGTTAGGATATGGGTTAGGTTACAGCGTTGGGTATGGGTGAGGGTTAGGGTTAGGGTTAGGGTAAGGCTTTGGGTAAGGGTTAGGGTTAGGGTTAGGGTTAGGGTTAGGGTTAGGGTTAGGGTTAGGGTTAGGGTTACGGTTAGGGTATGGCTTAGGGTACGGCTGAGGGTACTGCATAGGGTATTGGTTAGGGTTAGGGTACGGCTTAGGATACGTGTTAGGGTACGGGTTAGGTTACGGCGTAGAGTGTGGGTTAGGATTAGGGTTAGTGTTAGGGTTAGGGTTACGGTACATCTTAGGGTACGTGTTAGGGTACGGGTGAGGGTACGGCGTAGGTTATGGGTTAGGGGTAGGGTTAGGGTTAGGGTTACGGTACGGCTTAGGATACGGGTTAGGGTACGGGTGAGGTCACGGCGTAGGTTATGGGTTAGGTTTAGGTTTAGTGTTAGGGATATGGTTAGGGTTAGGTTATGGGATAGGGTACAGGTGAGGGTACGGTATAGGGTAGGGTTTAGGGTTAGGGTTAGTGTTAGGGTTACGTTTAGGGTATGGCTTAGGGTACGGGTGAGGGTACTGTGTAGGTCATTGGTTAGGGTTAGGTTATGGCTTAGGATACACGTTATTGTATGGGTTAGGGTACGGCGCAGGGTATGGGTAAGGGTTAGGGTTAGGGTTAGGGTTAGAGTTAGGGTACGGCTTAGGGTAAGGGTTAGGTTACGGGTGAGGGTACGGCGTAGGGTAAGGGTTAGGGTTAGGGTTAGGGTTAGTGTTAGGGTTAGGGTTAGGGTACGGCTTAGGGTACGGGTTAGGTTACGTGTGAGGGTACGGCGTAGGGTATGGGTTAGGGTTAGGGTTAGGGTTAGTGTTAGTGTTAGGGTTAGGGTACGGCTTAGCATATGGGATAGGGTACGGGTGAGGGTACGGCGTAGGGTAGGGCTTAGGGTTAGGGTTAGGGTTAGGGTTAGGGTATGGCTTAGGGTACGGGTGAGGGTACGGGTGAGGGTACTGCGTAGGGTATTGCTTAGGGTTAGGGTATGGCTTAGGATACGTGTTAGGGTACGGGTTAGGGTACGGCGTAGGTTATGGGTTAGGGTTAGGGTAAGGGTTAGGGTTAGGGTTAGGGTACGGCTTAGGATACGGGTTAGGGTACGGGTGAGGGTACGGCGTAGCGTATGGGTTAGGGTTAGGGTTAGGGTTAGGGTTAGGGTTAGGGTTAGGGTTAGGGTTAGGGTTAGTTTTAGGGTTAGGGATTGGTTTAGGGTACAGGTTAGGATTAGCGTACGTGTTAGGGTTAGGTTTTGGGTTAGGGTTAGGGTACGCGTTAAGGTTAGGGTATGGGTTAGGGTTAGGGTACACGTTAGGAGTAGGGTATTTATTAAACCTATCCCACTCTCTAGATACCTCTTAGCACGTAAAGGAATATTATTAGGGATCCAGCCATGGAGAAGATTTTAGTCACTAGGATAAGATAAAGAATAAACACATTATAAAAAAATCACATTAGGATTTTCTTTTTAACCTGTTTCTTAAAACACTAGTGCTTAGGAAATCTAATAGAGGCAAAAGCAATCAAGGGTAGTTTAGGGTTAGGGTTAGGGTTAGGGTTAGTGTTAGGCTTAGGGTACGGCTTAGGGTATGGGATAGGGTATGGGTGAGGGTACGGCATAGGGTAGGGGTTAGGGTTAGGGTTAGGGTTGGGGTTAGGGTATGGCTTAGGGTACGGGTGAGGGTACGGGTGAGGGTACTGCGTAGGGTATTGGTTAGGGTTAGGGTACGGCTTAGGATACGTGTTAGGGTACGGGTTAGGGTACGGCGTAGAGTGTGGGTTAGGGTTAGGGTTACTGATAGGGTTAGGGTTACGGTACGTCTTAGGGTACGTGTTAGGGTACGGGTGAGGGTACGGCGTAGGTTATGGGTTAGGGTTAGGGTTAGGGTTAGGGTACGACTTAGGATACTGGTTAGGGTACGGGTGAGGGTACAGCGTAGGTTATGGGTTAGGGTTAGGGTTAGTGTTAGGGTTATGGTACAGCTTAGGTTATGGGATAGGGTACAGGTGAGGGTATGGCATAGGGTAGGGGTTAGGGTTAGGGTTAGGGTTAGGGTTAGGGTTAGTTTTATGGTTAGGGATTGGTTTAGGGTACGGGTTAGGATTAGCATACGTGTTCGGGTTAGGGTATTGGTTAGGGTTAGGGTACGCGTTAGGGTTAGGGTATGGGTTAGGTTTAGGGAACACTTTAGGATTAGGGTATTTATTAAACCTATCCCACTCTCTAGATACCACTTAGCACGTAAAGGATTATTATTTGGGGTTCAGCCATGGAGAAGATTTTAGTCACTAGGATAAGATAAAGAATAAACACATTATAATAAAATCACATAAGGTTTTCTTTTTAACCTGTTCCTTAAAACACTAGTGTTTAGGAAATCTAATGGAGGCAAAAGCAGTAAAGGGTAGTTTAGGGTTAGGGTTAGGGTTAGGGTTAGGGTAGGGCCTAGGATACGGGTGAGGGTACTGGTGAGGGTACTGCATAGGTTATTGGTTAGGGTTAGGGTACGGCTTAGGATACGGGTTAGGATATGGGTTAGGTTACGGCGTTGGGTATGGGTGAGGGTTAAGGTTAGGGTTAGGGTAAGGCTTTGGGTACGGGTTAGGGTACGGGTGAGGGTACGGCGTAGGATAGAGGTTAGGGTTAGGTTTAGGGTTAGGGTACGGCTTAGGATACGGGTTAGGGTATGGGTGAGGGTACGGCGTAGCGTATGGGTTAGGGTTAGGGTTAGGGTTAGGGTTAGTTTTAGGGTTAGGGATTGGTTTAGGGTACGGGTTAGGATTAGCGTACGTGTTAGGGTTAGGGTTTGGGTTAGGGTTAGGGTACGCATTAGGGTTAGGGTGTGGGTTAGGGTTAGGGTACACGTTAGGATTAGGGTATTTATTAAACCTATCCCACTCTCTAGATACCACTTAGCACGTAAAGGATTATTATTTGGGGTCCAGCCATGGAGAAGATTTTCGTCACTAGGATAAGATAAAGAATAAACACATTATAAAAAAATCACATTAGGATTTTCTTTTTAACCTGTTCCTTAAAACACTAGTGCTTAGGAAATCTAATGGAGGCAAAAGCAGTCAAGGGTAGTTTAGGGTTAGGGTTAGGGTTAGTGTTAGGGTTAGGGTACGGCTTAGGGTATGGGATAGGGTATGGGTGAGGGTACGGCATAGGGTAGGGTTTAGGGTTAGGGTTAGTGTTAGGGTTAGGGTTAGGGTACGGCTTAGGGTACGGGTGAGGGTACTGTGTAGGTCATTGGTTAGGGTTAGGTTAAGGCTTAGGATACAGGTTATTGTATGGGTTACGGTACGGCGCAGGGTATGGGTAAGGGTTAGGGTTAGGGTTAGGGTTAGAGTTAGGGTACAGCTTAGGGTACGGGTGAGGGTACGGCGTAGTGTATAGGTTAGGGTTAGGGTTAGGGTTAGTGTTAGTGTTAGGGTTAGGGTACGGCTTAGCATATGGGATAGGGTACGGGTGAGGGTACGGCGTAGGGTATGAGTTAGGGTTAGGGTTAGGGTTAGTGTTAGTGTTAGGGTTAGGGTACGGCTTAGCATATGGGATAGGGTACGGGTGAGGGTACGGCGTAGGGTAGGGCTTAGGGTTAGGGTTAGGGTTAGGGTTAGGGTATGGCTTAGGGTACGGGTGAGGGTACGGGTGAGGGTACTGCGTAGGGTATTGCTTAGGGTTAGGGTATGGCTTAGGATACGTGTTAGGGTACGGGTTAGGGTACGGCGTAGGTTATGGGTTAGGTTTAGGGTTAGGGTTAGGGTTAGGGTACGGCTTAGGATACGGGTTAGGGTATAGGTGAGGGTACGGCGTAGGTTAGGGGTTAGGGTTAGGGTTAGTGTTAGGGTTATGGTACGGCTTAGGTTATGGGATTGGGTACAGGTGAGGGTATGGCATAGGGTAGGGGTTAGGGTTAGGGTTAGGGTTAGGGTTAGGGTACGGCTTAGGGTACGGGTGAGGGTATGGGTGAGGATACTGCGTAGGGTATTGGTTAGGGTTAGGGTACGGCTTAGGATACGGGTTAGGGTACGTGTTAGGGTATGGCGTACGGTATGGGTTAGGGTTAGGGTTAGGGTTAGGGTTAGGGTTAGGGGTTGGGTACGGCTTAGGGTATGGGTTAGGGTACGGGTGAGGTTACGGCGTAGGGTATAGTTTAGGGTTAGGGTTAGGGTTAGGGTACGGCTTAGGATACGGGTTAGGGTACGGGTGAGGGTACGGCGTAGCGTATGGTTTAGGGTTAGGGTTAGGGTTAGGGTACGGCTTAGGGTACGGGTTAGGGTACGGGTGAGGGTATGGCGTAGTGTATAGGTTAGGGTTAGGGTTAGGGTTAGGGTATGGCTTAGGGTACGGGTGAGGGTACGGGTGAGGGTACTGTGTAGGGTATTGGTTATGGTTAGGGTACGGCTTAGAATACGGGTTAGGGTACGGGTTAGGGTACTGCGTAGGGTATGGGTTAGGGTTAGGGTTAGGGTTAGGGTTAGGGTACGGCTTAGGGTACGTGTTAGGGTACGGGTGAGGGTACGGCGTAGTGTATAGGTCAGGGTTAGGGTTAGGGTTAGGGTACGGCTTAGGGTACGGGTTAGGGTACGGGTGAGGGTATGGCATAGTGTATAGGTTAGGGTTAGGGTTAGGGTTAGGGTACGGCTTAGGGTATGGGATAGGGTACGGGTGAGGGTATGGCTTAGGTTAGTGTTTAGGTTTAGGGTTAGGGTTAGTGTTAGGGTTAGGGTACGGCTTAGGGTATGGGATAGGTTACGGTTGAGGGTACGGCGTAGGGTAGGGGTTAGGGTTAGGTTTAGGGTTAGTGTTAGGGTTAGGGTACCGCTTAGGGTATGGGATAGTGTACTGCGTAGGGTAGCGGTTAGGGTTAGGGTTAGGGTTAGGGTTAGGGTACGGCTTAGGATACGGGGTACGGTACGGGTGAGGGTACGGCGTAGGTTATGGGTTAGGGTTAGGGTTAGGTTTAGGGTTAGTTTAGGGTTAGGGATTGGTTTAGGGTACGGGTTAGGATTAGCATACTTGTTTGGGTTAGGGTTTTGGTTAGGGTTAGGGTACGCGTTAGGGTTAGGGTATGGGTTAGTTTTAGGGTTCACTTTAGGATTTGGGTATTTATTAAACCTATCCCACTCTCTAGATACCACTTAGCACGTAAAGGAATATTATTTGGGGTTCAGCCATGGAGAAGGTTTTAGTCACTAGGATAAGATAAAGAATAAACACATTATAAAAAAATCACATAAGGTTTTCTTTTTAACCTGTTCCTTAAAACACTAGTGTTTAGGAAATCTAATGGAGGCAAAAGCAGTAAAGGGTAGTTTAGGGTTAGGGTTAGGGTTAGGGTTAGGGTAGGGCTTAGGATACGGGTGAGGGTACTGGTGAGGGTACTGCGTAGGTTATTGGTTAGGGTTAGGGTACGGCTTAGGATACGGGTTAGGATATGGGTTAGGGTACGGCGTTGGGTATGGGTGAGGGTTAGGGTTAGGGTTAGGGTAAGGCTTTGGGTACGGTTTAGGGTACGGGTGAGGGTACGGTGTAGGGTAGATGTTAGGGTTAGGTTTAGGGTTAGGGTACGGCTTAGGATACGGGTTAGGGTAAGGGTGAGGGTACGGCGTAGCGTATGGGTTAGGGTTAGGGTTAGGGTACGTCTTAGGGTACGGGTTAGGGTACGGGTGAGGGTACGGCGTAGGGTAAGTGTTAGGGTTAGGGTTAGGGTTAGGGTTAGTTTTAGGGTTAGGGATTGGTTTAGGGTACGGGTTAGGATTAGCGTACGTGTTAGGGTTAGATTTTGGGTTAGGGTTAGGGTACGCGTTAGGGTTAGGGTATGGGTTAGGGTTAGGGTACACGTTAGGATTAGGGTATTTATTAAACCTATCCCACTCTCTAGATACCACTTAGCACGTAAAGGAATATTATTAGGGATCCAGCCATGGAGAAGATTTTAGTCACTAGGATAAGATAAAGAATAAACACATTATAAAAAAATCACATTAGGATTTTCTTTTTAACCTGTTCCTTAAGACACTAGTGCTTAGGAAATCTAATAAAGGCAAAAGCAATCAAGGGTAGTTTAGGGTTAGGGTTAGGGTTAGGGTTAGTGTTAGGGTTAGGGTACGGCTTAGGGTATGGGATAGGATACGGGTGAGGATACGGCGTAGGGTAGGGGTTAGGGTTAGGGTTAGAGTTAGGGTTAGGGTATGGCTTAGGGTACGGGTGAGGGTACGGGTGAGGGTACTGCGTACGGTATTGCTTAGGGTTAGGGTACGGCTTAGGATACGTGTTAGGGCACGGGTTAGGGTACGGCGTAGAGTGTGGGTTAGGGTTAGTGTTAGTGTTAGGGTTTGGGTTACGGTACGTCTTAGGGTACGTGTTAGGGTACGGGTGAGGGTACGGCGTAGGTTATGGGTTAGGGTTAGGGTTAGGGTTAGGGTTAGGGTACGGCTTAGGATACGGGTTAGGGTACGGGTGAGGGTACGGCGTAGTTTATGGTTTAGGGTTAGGGTTAGTGTTAGGGTTATGGTACGGCTTAGGTTATGGGATAGGGTACAGGTGAGGGTAAGGCATATGGTAGGGGTTAGGGTTAGGGTTAGGGTTAGGGTTAGGGTTAGGGTTAGGGTTAGGGTACGGCTTAGGGTACGGGTTAGGGTACGGGTGAGGTTACGGCGTAGGGTATAGTTTAGGGTTAGGGTTAGGGTTAGGGTACGGCTTAGGATACGGGTTAGGGTACGGGTGAGGGTACGGCGTAGCGTATGGTTTAGGGTTAGGGTTAGGGTTAGGGTACGGCTTAGGGTACGGGTTAGGGTACGGGTGAGGGTACGGTGTAGGTTATGGGTTAGGGTTAGGGTTAGGGTTAGTTTTAGGGTTAGGGATTGGTTTAGGGTACGGGTTAGGATTAGCATACGTGTTCGGGTTAGGGTTTTGGTTAGGGTTAGGGTACGCGTTAGGGTTAGGGTATGGGTTAGGTTTAGGGTACACTTTAGGATTAGGGTATTTATTAAACCTATCCCACTCTCTAGATACCACTTAGCACGTAAAGGAATATTATTTAGGGTCCAGCCATGGAGAAGATTTTCGTCACTAGGATAAGATAAAGAATAAACACATTATAAAAAAATCACATTAGGATTTTCTTTTTAACCTGTTCCTTAAAACACTAGTGCTTAGGAAATCTAATGGAGGCAAAAGCAGTCAAGGGTAGTTTAGGGTTAGGGTTAGGGTTAGTGTTAGGGTTAGGGTACGGCTTAGGGTATGGGATAGGGTATGGGTGAGGGTACGGCATAGGGTAGGGTTTAGGGTTAGGGTTAGTGTTAGGGTTAGGGTTAGGGTATGGCTTAGGGTACGTGTGAGGGTACTGTGTAGGGCATTGGTTAGGGTTAGGTTAAGGCTTAGGATACAGGTTATTGTATGGGTTAGTGTACGGCACAGGGTATGGTTAAGGGTTAGGGTTAGGGTTAGGGTTAGAGTTAGGGTACGGCTTAGGGTACGGGTTAGGGTACGGGTGAGGGTACGGCGTAGTGTATAGGTTAGGGTTAGGGTTAGGGTACGGCTTAGGGTACGGGTTAGGTTACGTGTGAGGGTACGGCGTAGGGTATGGGTTAGGGTTAGGGTTAGGGTTAGTGTTAGTGTTAGGGTTAGGGTACGGCTTAGCGTATGGGATAGGGTACGGGTGAGGGTACGGCGTAGGGTAGGGGTTAGGGTTAGAGTTAGGGTTAGGGTTGGGGTTAGGGTACTGCTTAGGGTACGGGTGAGAGTACGGGTGAGGGTACTGCGTAGGGTATTGGTTAGGGTTAGGATACGGCTTAGGATACGGGTTAGGGTACGGGTTAGTGTATGGCGTAGGGTATGGGTTAGGGTTAGGGTTAGGGTTAGGGTTAGGGTACGGCTTAGGATACGGGTTAGGGTACGGGTGAGGGTACGGCGTAGCGTATGGGTTAGGGTTAGGGTTAGGGTTAGGGTTAGGGTTAGGGTTAGGGTTAGGGTTAGGGTTAGGGTTAGTTTTAGGGTTAGGGATTGGTTTAGGGTACAGGTTAGGATTAGCGTACGTGTTAGGGTTAGGTTTTGGGTTAGGGTTAGGGTACGCGTTAAGGTTAGGGTATGGGTTAGGGTTAGGTTACACGTTAGGAGTAGGGTATTTATTAAACCTATCCCACTCTCTAGATACCTCTTAGCACGTAAAGGAATATTATTAGGGATCCAGCCATGGAGAAGATTTTAGTCACTAGGATAAGATAAAGAATAAACACATTATAAAAAAATCACATTAGGATTTTCTTTTTAACCTGTTACTTAAAACACTAGTGCTTAGGAAATCTAATAGAGGCAAAAGCAATCAAGGGTAGTTTAGGGTTAGGGTTAGGGTTAGGGTTAGTGTTAGGCTTAGGGTACGGCTTAGGGTATGGGATAGGGTACGGGTGAGGGTACGGCATAGGGTAGGGGTTAGGGTTAGGGTTAGGGTTGGGGTTAGGGTATGGCTTAGGGTATGGGTGAGGGTACGTGTGAGGGTACTGCGTAGGGTATTGGTTAGGGTTAGGGTACGGCTTAGGATACGTGTTAGGGTACGGGTTAGGGTACGGCGTAGAGTGTGGGTTAGGGTTAGGGTTACTGATAGGGTTAGGGTTACGGTACGTCTTAGGGTACGTGTTAGGGTACGGGTGAGGGTACGGCGTAGGTTATGGGTTAGGGTTAGGGTTAGGGTTAGGGTACGGCTTAGGATACTGGTTAGGGTACGGGTGAGGGTACAGCGTAGGTTATGGGTTAGGGTTAGGGTTAGTGTTAGGGTTATGGTACAGCTTAGGTTATGGGATAGGGTACAGGTGAGGGTATGGCATAGGGTAGGGGTTAGGGTTAGGGTTAGGGTTAGGGTTAGGGTTAGTTTTATGGTTAGGGATTGGTTTAGGGTACGGGTTAGGATTAGCATACGTGTTCGGGTTAGGGTATTGGTTAGGGTTAGGGTACGCGTTAGGGTTAGGGTATGGGTTAGGTTTAGGGAACACTTTAGGATTAGGGTATTTATTAAACCTATCCCACTCTCTAGATACCACTTAGCACGTAAAGGATTATTATTTGGGGTTCAGCCATGGAGAAGATTTTAGTCACTAGGATAAGATAAAGAATAAACACATTATAATAAAATCACATAAGGTTTTCTTTTTAACCTGTTCCTTAAAACACTAGTGTTTAGGAAATCTAATGGAGGCAAAAGCAGTAAAGGGTAGTTTAGGGTTAGGGTTAGGGTTAGGGTTAGGGTAGGGCCTAGGATACGGGTGAGGGTACTGGTGAGGGTACTGCATAGGTTATTGGTTAGGGTTAGGGTACGGCTTAGGATACGGGTTAGGATATGGGTTAGGTTACGGCGTTGGGTATGGGTGAGGGTTAAGGTTAGGGTTAGGGTAAGGCTTTGGGTACGGGTTAGGGTACGGGTGAGGGTACGGCGTAGGATAGAGGTTAGGGTTAGGTTTAGGGTTAGGGTACGGCTTAGGATACGGGTTAGGGTATGGGTGAGGGTACGGCGTAGCGTATGGGTTAGGGTTAGGGTTAGGGTTAGGGTTAGTTTTAGGGTTAGGGATTGGTTTAGGGTACGGGTTAGGATTAGCGTACGTGTTAGGGTTAGGGTTTGGGTTAGGGTTAGGGTACGCATTAGGGTTAGGGTGTGGGTTAGGGTTAGGGTACACGTTAGGATTAGGGTATTTATTAAACCTATCCCACTCTCTAGATACCACTTAGCACGTAAAGGATTATTATTTGGGGTCCAGCCATGGAGAAGATTTTCGTCACTAGGATAAGATAAAGAATAAACACATTATAAAAAAATCACATTAGGATTTTCTTTTTAACCTGTTCCTTAAAACACTAGTGCTTAGGAAATCTAATGGAGGCAAAAGCAGTCAAGGGTAGTTTAGGGTTAGGGTTAGGGTTAGTGTTAGGGTTAGGGTACGGCTTAGGGTATGGGATAGGGTATGGGTGAGGGTACGGCATAGGGTAGGGTTTAGGGTTAGGGTTAGTGTTAGGGTTAGGGTTAGGGTACGGCTTAGGGTACGGGTGAGGGTACTGTGTAGGTCATTGGTTAGGGTTAGGTTAAGGCTTAGGATACAGGTTATTGTATGGGTTACGGTACGGCGCAGGGTATGGGTAAGGGTTAGGGTTAGGGTTAGGGTTAGAGTTAGGGTACAGCTTAGGGTACGGGTGAGGGTACGGCGTAGTGTATAGGTTAGGGTTAGGGTTAGGGTTAGTGTTAGTGTTAGGGTTAGGGTACGGCTTAGCATATGGGATAGGGTACGGGTGAGGGTACGGCGTAGGGTATGAGTTAGGGTTAGGGTTAGGGTTAGTGTTAGTGTTAGGGTTAGGGTACGGCTTAGCATATGGGATAGGGTACGGGTGAGGGTACGGCGTAGGGTAGGGCTTAGGGTTAGGGTTAGGGTTAGGGTTAGGGTATGGCTTAGGGTACGGGTGAGGGTACGGGTGAGGGTACTGCGTAGGGTATTGCTTAGGGTTAGGGTATGGCTTAGGATACGTGTTAGGGTACGGGTTAGGGTACGGCGTAGGTTATGGGTTAGGTTTAGGGTTAGGGTTAGGGTTAGGGTACGGCTTAGGATACGGGTTAGGGTATAGGTGAGGGTACGGCGTAGGTTAGGAGTTAGGGTTAGGGTTAGTGTTAGGGTTATGGTACGGCTTAGGTTATGGGATTGGGTACAGGTGAGGGTATGGCATAGGGTAGGGGTTAGGGTTAGGGTTAGGGTTAGGGTTAGGGTACGGCTTAGGGTACGGGTGAGGGTATGGGTGAGGATACTGCGTAGGGTATTGGTTAGGGTTAGGGTACGGCTTAGGATACGGGTTAGGGTACGTGTTAGGGTATGGCGTACGGTATGGGTTAGGGTTAGGGTTAGGGTTAGGGTTAGGGTTAGGGTTAGGGGTTGGGTACGGCTTAGGGTACGGGTTAGGGTACGGGTGAGGTTACGGCGTAGGGTATAGTTTAGGGTTAGGGTTAGGGTTAGGGTACGGCTTAGGATACGGGGTAGGGTACGGGTGAGGGTACGGCGTAGGTTATGGGTTAGGGTTAGGGTTAGGTTTAGGGTTAGTTTAGGGTTAGGGATTGGTTTAGGGTACGGGTTAGGATTAGCATACTTGTTTGGGTTAGGGTTTTGGTTAGGGTTAGGGTACGCGTTAGGGTTAGGGTATGGGTTAGTTTTAGGGTTCACTTTAGGATTTGGGTATTTATTAAACCTATCCCACTCTCTAGATACCACTTAGCACGTAAAGGAATATTATTTGGGGTTCAGCCATGGAGAAGGTTTTAGTCACTAGGATAAGATAAAGAATAAACACATTATAAAAAAATCACATAAGGTTTTCTTTTTAACCTGTTCCTTAAAACACTAGTGTTTAGGAAATCTAATGGAGGCAAAAGCAGTAAAGGGTAGTTTAGGGTTAGGGTTAGGGTTAGGGTTAGGGTAGGGCTTAGGATACGGGTGAGGGTACTGGTGAGGGTCCTGCGTAGGTTATTGGTTAGGGTTAGGGTACGGCTTAGGATACGGGTTAGGATATGGGTTAGGTTACGGCGTTGGGTATGGGTGAGGGTTAGGGTTAGGGTTAGGGTAAGGCTTTGGGTACGGGTTAGGGTACGGGTGAGGGTACGGTGTAGGGTAGATGTTAGGGTTAGGTTTAGGGTTAGGGTACGGCTTAGGATACGGGTTAGGGTAAGGGTGAGGGTACGGCGTAGCGTATGGGTTAGGGTTAGGGTTAGGGTACGTCTTAGGGTACGGGTTAGGGTACGGGTGAGGGTACGGCGTAGGGTAAGTGTTAGGGTTAGGGTTAGGGTTAGGGTTAGTTTTAGGGTTAGGGATTGGTTTAGGGTACGGGTTAGGATTAGCGTACGTGTTAGGGTTAGACTTTGGGTTAGGGTTAGGGTACGCGTTAGGGTTAGGGTATGGGTTAGGGTTAGGGTACACGTTAGGATTAGGGTATTTATTAAACCTATCCCACTCTCTAGATACCACTTAGCACGTAAAGGAATATTATTTGGGATCCAGCCATGGAGAAGATTTTAGTCACTAGGATAAGATAAAGAATAAACACATTATAAAAAAATCACATTAGGATTTTCTTTTTAACCTGTTCCTTAAGACACTAGTGCTTAGGAAATCTAATAAAGGCAAAAGCAATCAAGGGTAGTTTAGGGTTAGGGTTAGGGTTAGGGTTAGTGTTAGGGTTAGGGTACGGCTTAGGGTATGGGATAGGATACGGGTGAGGGTACGGCGTAGGGTAGGGGTTAGGGTTAGGGTTAGGGTTAGGGTTAGGGTATGGCTTAGGGTACGGGTGAGGGTACGGGTGAGGGTACTGCGTACGGTATTGCTTAGGGTTAGGGTACGGCTTAGGATACGTGTTAGGGCACGGGTTAGGGTACGGCGTAGAGTGTGGGTTAGGGTTAGGGTTAGTGTTAGGGTTAGGGTTACGGTACGTCTTAGGGTACGTGTTAGGGTACGGGTGAGGGTACGGCGTAGGTTATGGGTTAGGGTTAGGGTTAGGGTTAGTGTTAGGGTACGGCTTAGGATACGGGTTAGGGTACGGGTGAGGGTACGGCGTAGTTTATGGTTTTGGGTTAGGGTTAGTGTTAGGGTTATGGTACGGCTTAGGTTATGGGATAGGGTACAGGTGAGGGTAAGGCATATGGTAGGGGTTAGGGTTAGGGTTAGGGTTAGGGTTAGGGTTAGGGTTAGGGTTAGGGTACGGCTTAGGGTACGGGTTAGGGTACGGGTGAGGTTACGGCGTAGGGTATAGTTTAGGGTTAGGGTTAGGGTTAGGGTACGGCTTAGGATACGGGTTAGGGTACGGGTGAGGGTACGGCGTAGCGTATGGTTTAGGGTTAGGGTTAGGGTTAGGGTACGGCTTAGGGTACGGGTTAGGATACGGGTGAGGATACGGTGTAGGTTATGGGTTAGGGTTAGGGTTAGGGTTAGTTTTAGGGTTAGGGATTGGTTTAGGGTACGGGTTAGGATTAGCATACGTGTTCGGGTTAGGGTTTTGGTTAGGGTTAGGGTACGCGTTAGGGTTAGGGTATGGGTTAGGTTTAGGGTACACTTTAGGATTAGGGTATTTATTAAACCTATCCCACTCTCTAGATACCACTTAGCACGTAAAGGAATATTATTTGGGGTTCAGCCATGGAGAAGATTTTAGTCACTAGGATAAGATAAAGAATAAACACATTATAAAAAAATCACATAAGGTTTTCTTTTTAACCTGTTCCTTAAAACACTAGTGTTTAGGAAATCTAATGGAGGCAAAAGCAGTAAAGTGTAGTTTAGGGTTAGGGTTAGGGTTAGTGTTAGGGTAGGGCTTAGGATACGGGTGAGGGTACTGGTGAGGGTACTGCGTAGGTTATTGGTTAGGGTTAGGGTACGGCTTAGGATACGGGTTAGGATATGGGTTAGGTTACGGTGTTGGGTATGGTTGAGGGTTAGGGTTAGGGTTAGGGTAAGGCTTTGGGTACGGGTGAGGGTACGGGTGAGGGTACGGCGTAGGGTAGAGGTTAGGGTTAGGTTTAGGGTTAGGGTACGGGTTAGGATACGGGTTAGGGTATGGGTGAGGGTACGGCGTAGCGTATGGGTTAGGGTTAGGGTTAGGGTTAGTTTTAGGGTTAGGGATTGGTTTAGGGTACGGGTTAGGATTAGCGTACGTGTTAGGGTTACGGTTTGGGTTAGGGTTAGGGTACGCATTAGGGTTAAGGTGTGGGTTAGGGTTAGGGTACACGTTAGGATTAGGGTATTTATTAAACCTATCCCACTCTCTAGATACCACTTAGCACGTAAAGGAATATTATTTAGGGTACAGCCATGGAGAAGATTTTCGTCACTAGGATAAGATAAAGAATAAACACATTATAAAAAAATCACATTAGGATTTTCTTTTTAACCTGTTCCTTAAAACACTAGTGCTTAGGAAATCTAATGGAGGCAAAAGCAGTCAACGGTAGTTTAGGGTTAGAGTTAGGGTTAGGGTTAGTGTTAGGGTTAGGGTACGGCTTAGGGTATGGGATAGGGTATGGGTGAGGTTACGGCATAGGGTAGGGTTTAGGGTTAGGGTTAGTGTTAGGGATAGGGTTAGGGTATGGCTTAGGGTATGGGTGAGGGTACTGTGTAGGTCATTGGTTAGGGTTAGGTTAAGGCTTAGGATACAGGTTATTGTATGGGTTAGGGTACGGCGCAGGGTATGGGTAAGGGTTAGGGTTAGGGTTAGGGTTAGAGTTAGGGTACGGCTTAGGGTACGGGTTAGGGTACGGGTGAGGGTACGGCGTAGTGTATAGGTTAGGGTTAGATTTAGGGTACGGCTTAGGGTACGGGTTAGGTTACGGGTGAGGGTACGGTGTAGGGTATGGGTTAGGGTTAGGGTTAGGGTTAGTGTTAGTGTTAGGGTTAGGGTACGGCTTAGCGTATGGGATAGGGTACGGCTGAGGGTACAGCGTAGGGTAGGGGTTAGGGTTAGAGTTAGGGTTAGGGTTGGCGTTAGGGTACGGCTTAGGGTACGGGTGAGGGTACGGGTGAGGGTACTGCGTAGGGTATTGGTTAGGGTTAGGATATGGCTTAGGATACGGGTTAGGGTACGGGTTAGGGTATGGCGTAGGGTATGGCTTAGGGTTAGGGTTAGGGTTAGGGTTAGGGTTAGGGTACGGCTTAGGATACGGGTTAGGGTACGGGTGAGGGTACTGCGTAGCGTATGGGTTAGGGTTAGGTTTAGGGTACGTCTTAGGGTACGGGTTAGGGTACGGGTGAGGGTACGGCGTAGGGGCAGGGTTAGGGTTAGGGTTAGGGTTAGTTTTAGGGTTAGGGATTGGTTTAGTGTACGGGTTAGGATTAGCGTACGTGTTAGGGTTAGGTTTTAGGTTAGGGTTAGGGTACGCGTTAGGGTTAGGGTATGGGTTAGGGTTAGGGTACACGTTAGGATTAGGGTATTTATTAAACCTATCCCACTCTCTAGATACCACTTAGCACGTAAAGGAATATTATTAGGGATCCAGCCAAGGAGAAGATTTTAGTCACTAGGATAAGATAAAGAATAAACACATTATAAAAAATCACATTAGGATTTTCTTTTTAACCTGTTCCTTAAAACACTAGTGCTTAGGAAATCTAATAGAGGCAAAAGCAATCAAGGGTAGTTTAGGGTTAGGGTTAGGGTTAGGGTTAGTGTTAGGGTTAGGGTACGGCTTAGGATATGGGATAGGGTACGGGTGAGGGTACTGAGTAGCGTATTGGTTAGGGTTAGGGTACGGCTTAGGATACGTGTTAGGGTACGGGTTAGGGTACGGCGCAGAGTGTGGGTTAGGGTTAGTGTTAGGGTTAGGGTTACGGTACGTCTTAGGGTACGTGTTAGGGTATGGGTGAGGGTACGGCGTAGGTTATGGGTTAGGGTTAGGGTTAGGGTTAGGGTTAGGGTACGGCTTAGGATACGGGTTAGGGTACGGCGTAGGTTATGGGTTAGGGTTAGGGTTAGTGTTAGGGTTATGGTACGGCTTAGGTTATGGGATAGGGTACAGGTGAGGGTATGGCATAGGGTAGGGGTTAGGGTTAGGGTTAGGGTTAGGGTTAGGGTACGGCTTAGGATACGGGTTAGGGTACGGGTGAGGGTACGGCGTAGCGTATGGTTTAGGGTTAGGGTTAGGGTTAGGGTACGGCTTAGGGTACGGGTTAGGGTACGGGTGAGGGTACGGCGTAGGTTATGGGTTAGGGTTAGGGTTAGTTTTAGGGTTAGGGATTGGTTTAGGGTACGGGTTAGGATTAGCATACGTGTTCGGGTTAGGGTTTTGGTTAGGGTTAGGGTACGCGTTAGGGTTAGGGTATGGGTTAGGTTTAGGGTACACTTTAGGATTAGGGTATTTATTAAACCTATCCCACTCTCTAGATACCACTTAGCACCTAAAGGAATATTATTTGGGGTTCAGCCATGGAGAAGATTTTAGTCACTAGGATAAGATAAATAATAAACACATTATAAAAAAATCACATAAGGTTTTCTTTTTAACCTGTTCCTTAAAACACTAGTGTTTAGGAAATCTAATGGAGGCAAAAGCAGTAAAGGGTAGTTTAGGGTTAGGGTTAGGGTTAGGGTTAGGGTAGGGCTTAGGATACGGGTGAGGGTACTGGTGAGGGTACTGCATAGGTTATTGGTTAGGGTTAGGGTACGGCTTAGGATACGGGTTAGGGTATGGGTGAGGGTACGGCGTAGCGTATGGGTTAGGGTTAGGGTTAGGGTTAGGGTTAGTTTTAGGGTTAGGGATTGGTGTAGGGTACGGGTTAGGATTAGCGTACGTGTTAGGGTTAGGGTTTGGGTTAGGGTTAGGGTACGCATTAGGGTTAGGGTATGGGTTAGGGTTAGGGTACACGTTAGGATTAGGGTATTTATTAAACCTATCCCACTCTCTAGATACCACTTAGCACGTAAAGGAATATTATTTAGGGTCCAGCCATGGAGAAGATTTTCGTCACTAGGATAAGATAAAGAATAAACACATTATAAAAAAATCACATTAGGATTTTCTTTTTAACCTGTTCCTTAAAACACTAGTGCTTAGGAAATCTAATGGAGGCAAAAGCAGTCAAGGGTAGTTTAGGGTTAGGGTTAGGGTTAGGGTTAGTGTTAGGTTTAGGGTACAGCTTAGGGTATGGGATAGCGTATGGGTGAGTGTACGGCATAGGGTAGGTTTTAGGGTTAGGGTTAGTGTTAGGGTTAGGGTTAGGATATGGCTTAGGGTACGGGTGAGGGTACTGTGTCGGTCATTGGTTAGGGTTAGGTTAAGGCTTAGGATACAGGTTATTGTATGTGTTAGGGTACGGCGCAGGGTATGGGTAAGGGTTAGGGTTAGGGTTAGGGTTAGAGTTAGGGTACGGCTTAGGGTACGGGTTAGGGTACGGGTGAGGGTACGGCGTAGTGTATAGGTTAGGGTTAGGGTTAGGGTACGGCTTAGGGTACGGGTTAGGTTACGGGTGAGGGTACGGCGTAGGGTATGGGTTAGGGTTAGGGTTAGTGTTAGTGTTAGGGTTAGGGTACCGCTTAGCGTATGGGATAGGGTACGGGTGAGGGTACGGCGTAGGGTAGGGATTAGGGTTAGAGTTAGGGTTAGGGTTGGGGTTAGGGTACGGCTTAGGGTACGGGTGAGGGTACGGGTGAGCGTACTGCGTAGGGTATTGGTTAGGGTTAGGATACGGCTTAGGATACGGGTTAGGGTACGGGTTAGGGTATCGCGTAGGGTATGGGTTAGGGTTAGGGTTAGGGTTAGGTTTAGGGTACGGCTTAGGGTACGGGTGAGGGTACGGGTGAGGGTACTGCGTAGGGTATTGGTTAGGGTTAGGATACGGCTTAGGATACGGGTTAGGGTACGGGTTAGGGTACGGCGTAGGGTATGGGTTAGGGTTTGGGTTAGGGTTAGGGTTAGTGTTAGGGTACGGCTTAGGGTACGGGTTAGGGTACGGGTGAGGGTACGGCGTAGGGTACAGGTTAGGGTTAGGTTTAGGGTTAGGGTTAGGGTACGGCGTAGGGTACGGGTTAGGGTACGGTTGATGGTACGACGTAGGGTATAGGTTAGGTTTAGGGTTAGGGTACGGCTTAGGATACGGTTTAGGGTACGGGTGAGGGTACGGCGTAGCGTATGGGTTAGGGTTAGGGTTAGGGTTAGGGTACGGCTTAGGGTACGGGTGAGGGTACTGGTGAGGGTACTGCGTAGGTTACTGGTTAGGGTTAGGGTACGGCTTAGGATACGGGTTAGGATATGGGTTAGGTTACGGCGTTGGGTATGGGTGAGGGTTAGGGTTAGGGTTAGGGTAAGGCTTTGGGTACGGGTTAGGGTACGGGTGAGGGTACGGCGTAGGTTATGGGTTAGGGTTAGGGTTAGTGTTAGAGTTAGGGTACGGCTTAGGCTATGGGATAGGGTATGGGTGAGGGTAAGGCATAGGGTAGGTTTTAGGGTTAGGGTTAGTGTTAGGGTTAGGTTTAGGGTATGGCTTAGGGTACGGGTGAGGGTACTGTGTAGGTCATTGGTTAGGGTTAGGTTAAGGCTTAGGATACAGGTTATTGTATGGGTTAGGGTACGGCGCAGGGTATGGGTAAGGGTTAGGGTTAGGGTTAGAGTTAGGGTACGGCTTAGGGTACGGGTTAGGGTACGGGTGAGGGTACGGCGTAGTGTATAGGTTAGGGTTAGGGTTAGGGTACGGCTTAGGGTACGGGTTAGGTTACGGGTGAGGGTACGGCGTAGGGTATGGGTTAGGGTTAGGGTTAGGGTTAGTGTTAGTGTTAGGGTTAGGGTACGGCTTAGTGTATGGGATAGGGTACGGGTGAGGGTACGGCGTAGGGTAGGGGTTAGGTTTAGAGTTAGGGTTAGGGTTGGTGTTAAGGTACGGCTTTGGGTACGGGTGAGGGTACGGGTGAGGGTACTGCGTAGGGTATTGGTTAGGGTTAGGATACGGCTTAGGATACGGGTTAGGGTGCGGGTTAGGGTATGGCGTAGGGTATGGGTTAGGGTTAGGGTTAGGGTTAGGGTTAGGGTTAGGTTACGGCTTAGGATACGGGTTAGGGTACGGGTGAGGGTACGGCGTAGCGTATGGGTTAGGGTTAGGATTAGGGTACGTCTTAGGGTATGGGTTAGGGTACGGGTGAGGGTATGGCGTAGGGTATTGGTTAGGGTTAGGGTACGGCTTAGGTTATGGGATAGGGTACAGGTGAGGGTATGGCATAGGGTAGGGGTTAGGGTTAGGGTTAGGGTTAGGGTACGGCTTCGGGTACGGGTGAGGGTATGGCTGAGGATACTGCGTAGGGTATTGGTTAGGGTTAGGGTACGGCTTAGGATACGGGTTAGGGTACGTGTTAGGGTATGGCGTACGGTATGGGTTAGGGTTAGGGTTAGGGTTAGGGTTAGGGTTAGGGTTAGGGTACGGCTTAGGGTACGGGTTAGGGTACGGGTGAGGTTACGGCGTAGGGTATAGTTTAGGGTTAGGGTTAGGGTTAGGGTACGGCTTAGGATATGGGTTAGGGTATGGGTGAGGTTACGGCATAGGGTATAGTTTAGGGTTAGGGTTAGGGTTAGGGTACGGCTTAGGATACGGGTTAGGGTACGGGTGAGGGTACGGCGTAGCGTATGGTTTAGGGTTAGGGTTAGGGTTAGGGTACGGCTTAGGGTACGGGTTAGGGTACGGGTGAGGGTATGGCGTAGTGTATAGGTTAGGGTTAGGGTTAGGGTATGGCTTAGGGTACGGTGAGGGTACGGGTGAGGGTACGGTGTAGGGTATTGGTTATGGTTAGGGTACGGCTTAGAATACGGGTTAGGGTACGGGTTAGGGTACGGCATAGGGTATGGGTTAGGGTTAGGGTTAGGGTTAGGGTTAGGGTTAGGGTACGGCTTAGGGTACGGGTTAGGGTACGGGTGAGGGTACGGCATAGTGTATAGGTTAGGGTTAGGGTTAGGGTACGGCTTAGGGTATGGGATAGGGTACGGGTGAGGGTACGGCATAGGGTAGGGGTTAGGTTTAGGGTTAGGGTTAGTGTTAGGGTTAGGGTACGGCTTAGGGTATGGGATAGGTTACGGGTGAGGGTACGGCATAGGGTAGGGTTTAGGGTTAGGTTTAGGGTTAGTGTTAGGGTTAGGGTACCGCTTAGGGTATGGGATAGGGTACGGCGTAGGGTAGCGGTTAGGGTTAGGGTTAGGGTTAGGGTTAGGGTACGGCTTAGGATACCGGTTAGGGTATGGGTGAGGGTACGGCGTAGCGTATGGGTTAGGGTTAGGGTTAGGGTTAGGGTACGGCTTAGCGTATGGGATAGGGTACGGGTGAGGGTACGGCGTAGGGTAGGGGTTAGGGTTAGAGTTAGGGTTAGGGTTGGGGTTAGGGTAAGGCTTAGGGTACGGGTGAGGGTACGGGTGAGGGTACTGCGTAGGGTATTGGTTAGGGTTAGGATACGGCTTAGGATACGGGTTAGGGTACGGGTTAGGGTATGGCGTAGGGTATGGGTTAGGATTAGGGTTAGGGTTAGGGTTAGGGTTAGGGTACGGCTTAGGATACGGGTTAGGGTACGGGTGAGGGTACGGCGTAGGTTATGGGTTAGGGTTAGGGTTAGGGTTAGTTTTAGGGTTAGGGTACGGCTTAGGGTATGGGATAGTGTATGGGTGAGGGTACGGCATAGGGTAGGGTTTAGGGTTAGGGTTAGTGTTAGGGTTAGGGTACGGGTGAGGTTACGGCGTACGGTATAGTTTAGAGTTAGGGTTAGGGTTAGGGTACGGCTTAGGATACGGGTTAGGGTACGGGTGAGGGTACGGCGTAGCGTATGGTTTAGGGTTAGGGTTAGGGTTAGGGTTAGTGTTAGGGTTAGGGTACGGCTTAGGGTATGGGATAGGGTATGGGTGAGGGTACGGCATAGGGTAGGGTTTAGGTTTAGGGTTAGTGTTAGGGTTAGGGTTAGGGTATGGCTTAGGGTACGGGTGAGGGTACTGTGTAGGGCATTGTTTAGGGTTAGGTTAAGGCTTAGGATACAGGTTATTGTATGGGTTAGGGTACGGCGCACGGTATGGGTAAGGTTTAGGGTAGGGTTAGAGTTAGGGTACGGCTTAGGGTACGGGTTAGGGTACGGGTGAGGGTACGGCATAGTGTATAGGTTAGGGTTAGGGTTAGGGTACGGCTTAGGGTATGGGTTAGGTTACGGGTGAGGGTACGGCGTAGGGTATGGGTTAGGGTTAGGGTTAGGGTTAGGGTTAGTGTTAGTGTTAGGGTTAGGGTACGGCTTAGCGTATGGGATAGGGTACGGGTGAGGGTACGGCGTAGCGTAGGGGTTAGGGTTAGAGTTAGGGTTAGGGTTGGGGTTAGGTTACGGCTTAGGGTACGGGTGAGGGTACGGGTGAGGGTACTGCGTAGGGTATTGGTTAGGGTTAGGATACGGCTTAGGATACGGGTTAGGGTACGGGTTAGGGTATGGCGTAGGGTATGGGTTAGGGTTAGGGTTAGGGTTAGGGTTAGGGTAAGGCTTAGGATACGGGTTAGGGTACGGGTGAGGGTACGGCGTAGCGTATGGGTTAGGGTTAGGGTTAGGGTTAGGGTTAGTTTTAGGGTTAGGGATTGGTTTAGGGTACGGGTTAGGATTATCGTACGTGTTAGGATTAGGTTTTGGGTTAGGGTTAGGGTACGCGTTAGGGTTAGGGTATAGGTTAGGGTTAGGGTACACGTTAGGATTAGGGTATTTATTAAACCTATCCCACTCTCTAGATACCACTTAGCACGTAAAGGAATATTAGTAGGGATCCAGCCATGGAGAAGATTTTAGTCACTAGGATAAGATAAAGAATAAACACATTATAAAAAAATCACATTAGGATTTTCTTTTTAACCTGTTCCTTAAAACACTAGTGCTTAGGAAATCTAATAGAGGCAAAAGCAATCAAGGGTAGTTTAGGGTTAGGGTTAGGGTTAGGGTTAGTGTTAGGGTTAGGGTACGGCTTAGGGTATGGGATAGGGTACGGGTGAGCGTACGGCGAAGGTTAGGGGTTAGGGTTAGTGTTAGGGTTAGGGTTAGGGTATGGCTTAGGGTACGGGTGAGGGTACTGTGTAGGTCATTGGTTAGGGTTAGGTTAAGGCTTAGGATACAGGTTTTTGTATGGGTTAGGGTACGGCGCAGGGTATGGGTAAGGGTTAGGGTTAGGGTTAGGGTTAGAGTTAGGGTACGGCTTAGGGTACGGGTTAGGGTACGGGTGAGGTTACGGCGTAGTGTATAGGTTAGGGTCAGGGTTAGGGTACGGGTGAGGGTACGGTGTAGGTTATGGGTTAGGGTTAGGGTTAGGGTACGTCTTAGGGTACGGGTTAGGGTACGGGTGAGGGTACGGCGTAGGGTAAGGGTTAGGGTTAGGGTTAGGGTTAGGGTTAGTTTTAGGGTTAGGGATTGGTTTAGGGTACGGGTTAGGATTAGCATACGTGTTAGGGTTAGGTTTTGGGTTAGGGTTAGGGTACGCGTTAGGGTTAGCGTATGGGTTAGGGTTAGGGTACACGTTAGGATTAGGGTATTTTTTAAACCTATCCCACTCTCTAGATACCACGTAGCACGTAAAGGAATATTATTAGGGATCCAGCCATGGAGAAGATTTTAGTCACTAGGATAAGATAAAGAATAAACACATTATACAAAAATCACATTAGGATTTTCTTGTAAACCTGTTCCTTAAAACACTAGTGCTTAGGAAATCTAATAGAGGCAAAAGCAATCAAGGGTAGTTTAGGGTTAGGGTTAGGGTTAGGGTTAGTGTTAGGCTTAGGGTACGGCTTAGGGTATGGGATAGGGTACGGGTGAGGGTACGGCGTAGGGTAGGGGTTAGGGTTAGGGTTAGGGTATGGCTTAGGGTACGGGTGAGGGTACGGGTGAGGGTACTGCGTAGGGTATTGGTTAGGGTTAGGGTACGGCTTAGGATACGTGTTAGGGTACGGGTTAGGGTACGCCGTAGAGTGTGGGTTAGGGTTAGGGTTAGTGTTAGGGTTAGGGTTACGGTACGTCTTAGGGTACGTGTTAGGGTACGGGTGAGGATACGGCGTAGGTTATGGGTTAGGGTTAGGGTTAGGGTTAGGGTTAGGGTACGGCTTAGGATACGGGTTAGTGTACGGGTTTGGGTACGGCGTAGGCTATGGGTTAGGGTTAGGGTTAGTGTTAGGGTTATGGTACGGCTTAGGTTATGGGATAGGGTACAGGTGAGGGTATGGCATAGGGTAGGGGTTAGGGTTAGGGTTAGGGTTAGGGTTAGGGTACGGCTTAGGGTACGGGTTAGGGTACGGGTGAGGGTACGGCGTAGGTTATGGGTTAGGGTTAGGGTTAGGGTTAGTTTTAGGGTTAGGGATTGGTTTAGGGTACGGGTTAGGATTAGCATACTTGTTCGGGTTAGGGTTTTGGTTGGGGTTAGGGTATGCGTTAGGGTTAGGGTATGGGTTAGGTTTAGGGTACACTTTAGGATTAGGGTATTTATTAAACCTATCCCACTCTCTAGATACCACTTAGCACGTAAGGGAATATTATTTGGGGTTCAGCCATGGAGAAGATTTTAGTCACTAGGATAAGATAAAGAATAAACACATTATAAAAAAATCACATTAGGATTTTCTTTTTAACCTGTTCCTTAAAACACTAGTGTTTAGGAAATCTAATGGAGGCAAAAGCAGTAAAGGGTAGTTTAGGGTTAGGGTTAGGGTTAGGGTTAGGGTAGGGCTTAGGATACGGGTGAGGGTACTGGTGAGGGTACTGCGTAGGTTATTGGTTAGGGTTAGGGTACGGCTTAGGATACGGGTTAGGATATGGGTTAGGTTATGGAGTTGGGTATGGGTGAGGGTTAGGGTTAGGGTTAGGGTAAGGCTTTGGGTACGGGTTAGGGTACGGGTGAGGGTACGGCGTAGGGTAGAGGTTAGGGTTAGGTTTAGGGTTAGGGTACGGCTTAGGTTACGGGTTAGGGTATGGGTGAGGGTACGGCGTAGCGTATGGGTTAGGGTTAGGGTTAGGGTTAGGGTTAGTTTTAGGGTTAGGGCTTGGTTTAGGGTACGGGTTAGGATTAGCGTACGTGTTAGGGTTAGGGTTTGGGTTAGGGTTAGGGTACGCATTAGGGTTGGGTATGGGTTAGGGTTAGGGTACACGTTAGGATTAGGGTATTTATTAAACCTATCCCACTCTCTAGATACCACTTAGCATGTAAAGGAATATTATTTAGGGTCCAGCCATGGAGAAGATTTTCGACACTAGGATAAGATAAAGAATAAACACATTATAAAAAAATCACATTAGGATTTTCTTTTTAACCTGTTCCTTAAAACACTCGTGCTTAGGAAATTTAATGGAGGAAAAAGCAGTCAAGGGTAGTTTAGTGTTAGGGTTAGGGTTAGGGTTAGTGTTAGGGTTAGGGTACGGCTTAGGGTATGGGATAGGGTATGGGTGAGGGTACGGCATAGGGTAGGGATTAGCTTTAGGGTTAGTGTTAGGGTTAGGGTTAGAGTATGGCTTCGGGTACGGGTGAGGGTACTGTGTAGGTCATTGGTTAGGGTTAGGTTAAGGCTTAGGATACAGGTTATTGTATGGGTTAGGGTACGGCGCAGGGTATGGGTAAGGGTTAGGGTTAGGGTTAAGGTTAGAGTTAGGGTACGGCTTAGGGTACGGGTTAGGGTACGGGTGAGGGTACGGCATAGTGTATAGGTTAGGGTTAGGGTTAGGGTACGGCTTAGGGTACGGGTTAGGTTACGGGTGAGGGTACGGCATAGGGTATGGGTTAGGGTTAGGGTTAGGGTTAGGGTTAGTGTTAGTGTTAGGGTTAGGGTACGGCTTAGCGTATGGGATAGGGTACGGGTGAGGGTACGGCGTAGGGTAGGGGTTAGGGTTAGAGTTAGGGTTAGGGTTGGGGTTAGGGTACGGCTTAGTGTACGGGTGAGGGTACGGGTGAGGGTACTGCGTAGGGTATTGGTTAGGGTTAGGATACGGCTTAGGATACGGGTTAGGGTACGGGTTAGGGTATGGCGTAGGGTATGGGTTAGGGTTAGGGTTAGGGTTAGGGTTAGGGTTAGGGTACGGCTTAGGATACGGGTTAGGGTACGGGTGAAGGTACGGCGTAGCGTATGGGTTAGGGTTAGGGTTAGGGTTAGGGTACGGCTTAGGTTATGGGATAGGGTACAGGTGAGGGTATGGCATAGGGTATGGGTTAGGGTTAGGGTTAGGGTTAGGGTTAGGGTTAGGGTACGGCTTAGGGTACGGGTGAGGGTATGGGTGAGGATACTGCATAGGGTATTGGTTAGGGTTAGGGTACGGCTTAGGATATGGGTTAGGGTACATGTTAGGGTATGGCGTACGGTATGGGTTAGGGTTAGGGTTAGGGTTAGGGTTAGGGTACGGCTTAGGGTACGGGTTAGGGTACGGGTGAGGTTACGGCGTAGGGTATAGTTTAGGGTTAGGGTTAGGGTTAGGGTACGGCTTAGGATACGGGTTAGGGTACGGGTGAGGGTACGGCGTAGCGTATGGTTTAGGGTTAGGGTTAGGGTTAGGGTACGGCTTAGGGTACGGGTTACGGTACGGGTGAGGGTACGGTGTAGGTTATGGGTTAGGGTTAGGGTTAGGGTTTGTTTTAGGGTTAGGGATTGGTTTAGGGTACGGGTTAGGATTAGCATACGTGTTCGGGTTAGGGTTTTGGTTAGGGTTAGGGTACGCGTTAGGGTTAGGGTATGGGTTAGGTTTAGGGTACACTTTAGGATTAGGGTATTTATTAAACCTATCCCACTCTCTAGATACCACTTAGCACGTAAAGGAATATTATTTGGGGTTCAGCCATGGAGAAGATTTTAGTCACTAGGATAAGATAAAGAATAAACACATTATAAAAAAATCGCATAAGGTTTTCTTTTTAACCTGTTCCTTAAAACACTAGTGTTTAGGAAATCTAATGGAGGCAAAAGCAGTAAAGGGTAGTTTAGGGTTAGGGTTAGGGTTAGGGTTAGGGTAGGGCTTAGGATACGGGTGAGGGTACTGGTGAGGGTACTGCGTAGGTTATTGGTTAGGGTTAGGGTACGGCTTAGGATACGGGTTAGGATATGGGTTAGGTTACGGCGTTGGGTATGGGTGAGGGTTAGGGTTAGGGTTAGGGTAAGGCTTTGGGTACGGGTTAGGGTACGGGTGAGGGTACGGCGTAGGGTAGAGGTTAGGGTTAGGTTTAGGATTAGGGTACGGCTTAGGATACGGGTTAGGGTATGGGTGAGGGTACGGCGTAGCGTATGGGTTAGGGTTAGGGTTAGGGTTAGGGTTAGTTTTAGGGTTAGGGCTTGGTTTAGGGTACGGGTTAGGATTAGCGTACGTGTTAGGGTTAGGGTTTGGGTTAGGGTTAGGGTACGCATTAGGGTTAGGGTATGGGTTAGGGTTAGGGTACACGTTAGGATTAGGGTATTTATTAAACCTATCCCACTCTCTAGATACCACTTAGCACGTAAAGGAATATTATTTAGGGTCCAGCCATGGAGAAGATTTTCGTCACTAGGATAAGATAAAGAATAAACACATTATAAAAAAATCACATTAGGATTTTCTTTTTAACCTGTTCCTTAAAACACTAGTGCTTAGGAAATCTAATGGAGGCAAAAGCAGTCAAGGGAAGTTTAGGGTTAAGGTTAGGGTTAGGGTTAGTGTTAGGGTTAGGGTACGGCTTAGGGTATGGGATAGGGTATGGGTGAGGGTACAGCATAGGGTAGGGTTTAGGGTTAGGGTTAGTGTTAGGGTTAGGGTTAGGGTATGGCTTAGGGTACGGGTGAGGGTACTGTGTAGGTCATTGGTTAGGGTTAGGTTAAGGCTTAGGATACAGGTTATTGTATTGTTTAGGGTACGGCGCAGGGTATGGGTAAGGGTTAGGGTTAGGGTTAGGGTTAGAGTTAGGGTACGGCTTAGGGTACGGGTTAGGGAACGGGTGAGGGTACGGCGTAGTGTATAGGTTAGGGTTAGGGTTAGGGTACGGCTTAGGGTACGGATTAGGTTATGGGCGAGTGTACGGCGTAGGGTATGGGTTAGGGTTAGGGTTAGGGTTAGTGTTACTGTTAGGGTTAGGGTACGGCTTAGCGTATGGGATAGGGTACGGGTGAGGGTACTGCGTAGGGTATTGGTTAGGGTTAGGGTACGGCTTAGGATACGTGTTAGGGTACGGGTTAGGGTACGGCGTAGAGTGTGTGTTAGGGTTAGGGTTAGTGTTAGGGTTAGGGTTACGGTACGTCTTAGGGTACGTGTTAGGGTACGGGTGAGGGTACGGCGTAGGTTATGGGTTAGGGTTAGGGTTAGGGTTAGGGTTAGGGTACGGCTTAGGATACGGGTTAGGGTACGGGTGAGGGTACGGCATAGGTTATGGGTTAGGGTTAGGGTTAGTGTTAGGGTTATGGTACGGCTTAGGTTATGGGATAGGGTACAGGTGAGGGTATGGCATAGGGTAGGGGTTAGGGTTAGGGTTAAGGTTAGGGTTAGGGTTAGGGTACGGCTTAGGGTACGGGTGAGGGTATGGGTGAGGATACTGCGTAGGGTATTGGTTAGGGTTAGGGTACGGCTTAGGATACGGGTTAGGGTACGTGTTAGGGTATGGCGTACGGTATGGGTTAGGGTTAGGGTTAGGGTTAGGGTTAGGGTTAGGGTTAGGGTACGGCTTAGGGTTCGGGTTAGGGTACGGGTGAGGTTACGGCGTAGGGTATAGTTTAGGTTTAGGGTTAGGGTTAGGGTACGGCTTAGGATACGGGTTAGGGTACGGGTGAGGGTACGGCGTAGCGTATGGTTTAGGGTTAGGGTTAGGGTTAGGGTACGGCTTAGGGTACGGGTTAGGGTAGGGGTGAGGGTATGGTGTAGTGTATAGGTTAGGGTTAGGGTTAGGGTTAGGGTATGGCTTAGGGTACGGGTGAGGGTACGGGTGAGGGTACTGTGTAGGCTATTGGTTATGGTTAGGGTACGGCTTAGAATACGGGTTAGGGTACGGGTTAGGGTACGGCGTAGGGTATGTGTTAGGGTTAGGGTTAGGGTTAGGGTTAGGGTTAGGGTACGTCTTAGGGTACGGGTTAGGGTACGGGTGAGGGTACGGCGTAGTGTATAGGTTAGGGTTAGGGTTAGGGTTAGGGTACGGCTTAGGGTACGGGTTAGGGTACGGGTGAGGGTATGGCGTAGTGTATAGGTTAGGGTTAGGGTTAGGGTACGGCTTAGGGTATGGGATAGGGTACGGGTGATGGTACGACGTAGGGTAGGTGTTAGGTTTAGGGTTAGGGTTAGTGTTAGGGTTAGGGTACGGCTTAGGGTATGGGATAGGTTACGGGTGAGGATACGGCGTAGGGTAGGGGTTAGGGTTAGGTTTAGGGTTAGTGTTAGGTTTAGGGTACCGCTTAGGGTTTGGGATAGGGTACGGCGTAGGGTAGCGGTTAGGGTTAGGGTTAGGGTTAGGGTTAGGGTTAGGGTACGGCTTAGGATACGGGTTAGGGTACGGGTGAGGGTACGGCGTAGGTTATGGGTTAGGGTTAGGGATAGGGTTAGGGTTAGTTTTAGGGTTAGGGATTGGTTTAGGGTACGGGTTAGGATTAGCATACTTGTTCGGGTTAGGGTTTTGGTTAGGGTTAGGGTACGCGTTAGGTTTAGGGTATGGGTTAGGTTTAGGGTACACGTTAGGATTAGGGTATTTATTAAACCTATCCCACTCTCTAGATACCACTTAGCACGTAAAGGAATATTATTTGGGGTTCAGCCATGGAGAAAATTTTCGTCACTAGGATAAGATAAAGAATAAACACATTATAAAAAAATCACATAAGGTTTTCTTTTTAACCTGTTCCTTAAAACACTAGTGTTTAGGAAATCTAATGGAGGCAAAAGCAGTAAAGGGTAGTTTAGGGTTAGGGTTAGGGTTAGGGTTTGGGTAGGGCTTAGGATACGGGTGAGGTTACTGGTGAGGGTACTGCGTAGGTTATTGGTTAGGGTTAGGGTACGACTTAGGATACGGGTTAGGATATGGGTTAGGTTACGGCGTTGGGTATGGGTGAGGGTTAGGGTTAGGGTTAGGGTAAGGCTTTGGGTACGGGTTAGGGTACGGGTGAGGGTACGGCGTAGGGTAGAGGTTAGGGTTAGGTTTAGGGTTAGGGTACGGCTTAGGATACGGGTTAGGGTATGGGTGAGGGTACGGCGTAGCGTATGGGTTAGGGTTAGGGTAAGGGTTAGGGTTAGTTTTAGGGTTAGGGATTGGTTTAGGGTACGGGTTAGGATTAGCGTACGTGTTAGGGTTAGGGTTTGGGTTAGGGTTAGGGTACGCGTTAGGGTTAGGGTATGGGTTAGGGTTAGGGTACGCGTTAGGATTAGGGTATTTATTAAACCTATCCCACTCTCTAGATACCACTTAGCACGTAAAGGAATATTATTTAGGGTCCAGCCATGGAGAATATTTTCGTCACTAGGATAAGATAAAGAATAATCACATTATAAAAAAATCACATTAGGATTTTCTTTTTAACCTGTTCCTTAAAACACTAGTGCTTAGTAAATCTAATGGAGGCAAAAGCAGTCAAGGGTAGTTTAGGGTTAGGGTTAGGGTTAGGGTTAGTGTTAGGGTTAGGGTACGGCTTAGGGTATGGGATAGGGTATGGGTGTGGGTACGGCATAAGGTAGGGTTTAGGGTTAGGATTAAGGTTAGGGTTAGGGTATGGCTTAGGGTACAGGTGAGGGTACGGGTGAGGGTACTGCGTAGGGTATTGCTTAGGGTTAGGGTTAGGGTACGGCTTAGGATACGGGTTAGGGTACGGGTGAGGGTACGGCGTAGCGTATGGTTTAGGGTTAGGGTTAGGGTTAGGGTACGGCTTAGGGTACGGGTTAGGGTACGGGTGAGGGTACGGCGTAGGTTATGGGTTAGGGTTAGGGTTAGGGTTAGTTTTAGGGTTAGGGATTGGTTTAGGGTACGGGTTAGGATTAGCATACTTGTTCGGGTTAGGGTTTTGGTTGGGGTTAGGGTATGCGTTAGGGTTAGGGTATGGGTTAGGTTTAGGGTACACTTTAGGATTAGGGTATTTATTAAACCTATCCCACTCTCTAGATACCACTTAGCACGTAAGGGAATATTATTTGGGGTTCAGCCATGGAGAAGATTTTAGTCACTAGGATAAGATAAAGAATAAACACATTATAAAAAAATCTCATTAGGATTTTCTTTTTAACCTGTTCCTTAAAACACTAGTGTTTAGGAAATCTAATGGAGGCAAAAGCAGTAAAGGGTAGTTTAGGGTTAGGGTTAGGGTTAGGGTTAGGGTAGGGCTTAGGATACGGGTGAGGGTACTGGTGAGGGTACTGCGTAGGTTATTGGTTAGGGTTAGGGTACGGCTTAGGATACGGGTTAGGATATGGGTTAGGTTATGGCGTTGGGTATGCGTGAGGGTTAGGGTTAGGGTTAGGGTAAGGCTTTGGGTACGGGTTAGGGTACGGGTGAGGGTACGGCGTAGGGTAGAGGTTAGGGTTAGGTTTAGGGTTAGGGTACGGCTTAGGATACGGGTTAGGGTATGGGTGAGGGTACGGCGTAGCGTATGGGTTAGGGTTAGGGTTAGGGTTAGGGTTAGTTTTAGGGTTAGGGCTTGGTTTAGGGTACGGGTTAGGATTAGCGTACGTGTTAGGTTTAGGGTTTGGGTTAGGGTTAGGGTACGCATTAGCGTTAGGGTATGGGTTAGGGTTAGGGTACACGTTAGGATTAGGGTATTTATTAAACCTATCCCACTCTCTAGATACCACTTAGCACGTAAAGGAATATTATTTAGGGTCCAGCCATGGAGAAGATTTTCGACACTAGGATAAGATAAAGAATAAACACATTATAAAAAAATCACATTACGATTTTCTTTTTAACCTGTTCCTTAAAACACTCGTGCTTAGGAAATTTAATGGAGGCAAACGCAGTCAAGGGTAGTTTAGTGTTAGGGTTAGGGTTAGGGTTAGTGTTAGGGTTAGGGTACGGCTTAGGGTATGGGATAGGGTATGGGTGAGGGTACGGCATAGGGTAGGGTTTAGGGTTAGGGTTAGTGTTAGGGTTAGGGTTAGAGTATGGCTTCGGGTACGGGTGAGGGTACTGTGTAGGTCATTGGTTAGGGTTAGGTTAAGGCTTAGGATACAGGTTATTGTATGGGTTAGGGTACGGCGCAGGGTATGGGTAAGGGTTAGGGTTAGGGTTAAGGTTAGAGTTAGGGTACGGCTTAGGGTACGGGTTAAGGTACGGGTGAGGGTACGGCATAGTGTATAGGTTAGGGTTAGGGTTAGGGTACGGCTTAGGGTACGGGTTAGGTTACGGGTGAGGGTACGGCATAGGGTATGGGTTAGGGTTAGGGTTAGGGTTAGGGTTAGTGTTAGTGTTAGGGTTAGGGTACGGCTTAGCGTATGGGATAGGGTACGGGTGAGGGTACGGCGTAGGGTAGGGGTTAGGGTTAGAGTTAGGGTTAGGGTTGGGGTTAGGGTACGGCTTAGTGTACGGGTGAGGGTACGGGTGAGGGTACTGCGTAGGGTATTGGTTAGGGTTAGGATACGGCTTAGGATACGGGTTAGGGTACGGGTTAGGGTATGGCGTAGGGTATGGGTTAGGGTTAGGGTTAGGGTTAGGGTTAGGGTTAGGGTACGGCTTAGGATACGGGTTAGGGTACGGGTGAAGGTACGGCGTAGCGTATGGGTTAGGGTTAGGGTTAGGGTTAGGGTACGGCTTAGGTTATGGGATAGGGTACAGGTGAGGGTATGGCATAGGGTATGGGTTAGGGTTAGGGTTAGGGTTAGGGTTAGGGTTAGGGTACGGCTTAGGGTACGGGTGAGGGTATGGGTGAGGATACTGCATAGGGTATTGGTTAGGGTTAGGGTACGGCTTAGGATATGGGTTAGGGTACATGTTAGGGTATGGCGTACGGTATGGGTTAGGGTTAGGGTTAGGGTTAGGGTTAGGGTACGGCTTAGGGTACGGGTTAGGGTACGGGTGAGGTTACGGCGTAGGGTATAGTTTAGGGTTAGGGTTAGGGTTAGGGTACGGCTTAGGATACGGGTTAGGGTACGGGTGAGGGTACGGCGTAGCGTATGGTTTAGGGTTAGGGTTAGGGTTAGGGTACGGCTTAGGGTACGGGTTACGGTACGGGTGAGGGTACGGTGTAGGTTATGGGTTAGGGTTAGGGTTAGGGTTAGGGTTTGTTTTAGGGTTAGGGATTGGTTTAGGGTACGGGTTAGGATTAGCATACGTGTTCGGGTTAGGGTTTTGGTTAGGGTTAGGGTACGCGTTAGGGTTAGGGTATGGGTTAGGTTTAGGGTACACTTTAGGATTAGGGTATTTATTAAACCTATCCCACTCTCTAGATACCACTTAGCACGTAAAGGAATATTATTTGGGGTTCAGCCATGGAGAAGATTTTAGTCACTAGGATAAGATAAAGAATAAACACATTATAAAAAAATCGCATAAGGTTTTCTTTTTAACCTGTTCCTTAAAACACTAGTGTTTAGGAAATCTAATGGAGGCAAAAGCAGTAAAGGGTAGTTTAGGGTTAGGGTTAGGGTTAGGGTTAGGGTAGGGCTTAGGATACGGGTGAGGGTACTGGTGAGGGTACTGCGTAGGTTATTGGTTAGGGTTAGGGTACGGCTTAGGATACGGGTTAGGATATGGGTTAGGTTACGGCGTTGGGTATGGGTGAGGGTTAGGGTTAGGGTTAGGGTAAGGCTTTGGGTACGGGTTAGGGTACGGGTGAGGGTACGGCGTAGGGTAGAGGTTAGGGTTAGGTTTAGGATTAGGGTACGGCTTAGGATACGGGTTAGGGTATGGGTGAGGGTACGGCGTAGCGTATGGGTTAGGGTTAGGGTTAGGGTTAGGGTTAGTTTTAGGGTTAGGGCTTGGTTTAGGGTACGGGTTAGGATTAGCGTACGTGTTAGGGTTAGGGTTTGGGTTAGGGTTAGGGTACGCATTAGGGTTAGGGTATGGGTTAGGGTTAGGGTACACGTTAGGATTAGGGTATTTATTAAACCTATCCCACTCTCTAGATACCACTTAGCACGTAAAGGAATATTATTTAGGGTCCAGCCATGGAGAAGATTTTCGTCACTAGGATAAGATAAAGAATAAACACATTATAAAAAAATCACATTAGGATTTTCTTTTTAACCTGTTCCTTAAAACACTCGTGCTTAGGAAATCTAATGGAGGCAAAAGCAGTCAAGGGAAGTTTAGGGTTAAGGTTAGGGTTAGGGTTAGTGTTAGGGTTAGGGTACGGCTTAGGGTATGGGATAGGGTATGGGTGAGGGTACAGCATAGGGTAGGGTTTAGGGTTAGGGTTAGTGTTAGGGTTAGGGTTAGGGTATGGCTTAGGGTACGGGTGAGGGTACTGTGTAGGTCATTGGTTAGGGTTAGGTTAAGGCTTAGGATACAGGTTATTGTATTGTTTAGGGTACGGCGCAGGGTATGGGTAAGGGTTAGGGTTAGGGTTAGGGTTAGAGTTAGGGTACGGCTTAGGGTACGGGTTAGGGAACGGGTGAGGGTACGGCGTAGTGTATAGGTTAGGGTTAGGGTTAGGGTACGGCTTAGGGTACGGATTAGGTTATGGGCGAGTGTACGGCGTAGGGTATGGGTTAGGGTTAGGGTTAGGGTTAGTGTTACTGTTAGGGTTAGGGTACGGCTTAGCGTATGGGATAGGGTACGGGTGAGGGTACTGCGTAGGGTATTGGTTAGGGTTAGGGTACGGCTTAGGATACGTGTTAGGGTACGGGTTAGGGTACGGCGTAGAGTGTGTGTTAGGGTTAGGGTTAGTGTTAGGGTTAGGGTTACGGTACGTCTTAGGGTACGTGTTAGGGTACGGGTGAGGGTACGGCGTAGGTTATGGGTTAGGGTTAGGGTTAGGGTTAGGGTTAGGGTACGGCTTAGGATACGGGTTAGGGTACGGGTGAGGGTACGGCATAGGTTATGGGTTAGGGTTAGGGTTAGTGTTAGGGTTATGGTACGGCTTAGGTTATGGGATAGGGTACAGGTGAGGGTATGGCATAGGGTAGGGGTTAGGGTTAGGGTTAAGGTTAGGGTTAGGGTTAGGGTACGGCTTAGGGTACGGGTGAGGGTATGGGTGAGGATACTGCGTAGGGTATTGGTTAGGGTTAGGGTACGGCTTAGGATACGGGTTAGGGTACGTGTTAGGGTATGGCGTACGGTATGGGTTAGGGTTAGGGTTAGGGTTAGGGTTAGGGTTAGGGTTAGGGTACGGCTTAGGGTTCGGGTTAGGGTACGGGTGAGGTTACGGCGTAGGGTATAGTTTAGGTTTAGGGTTAGGGTTAGGGTACGGCTTAGGATACGGGTTAGGGTACGGGTGAGGGTACGGCGTAGCGTATGGTTTAGGGTTAGGGTTAGGGTTAGGGTACGGCTTAGGGTACGGGTTAGGGTAGGGGTGAGGGTATGGTGTAGTGTATAGGTTAGGGTTAGGGTTAGGGTTAGGGTATGGCTTAGGGTACGGGTGAGGGTACGGGTGAGGGTACTGTGTAGGCTATTGGTTATGGTTAGGGTACGGCTTAGAATACGGGTTAGGGTACGGGTTAGGGTACGGCGTAGGGTATGTGTTAGGGTTAGGGTTAGGGTTAGGGTTAGGGTACGTCTTAGGGTACGGGTTAGGGTACGGGTGAGGGTACGGCGTAGTGTATAGGTTAGGGTTAGGGTTAGGGTTAGGGTACGGCTTAGGGTACGGGTTAGGGTACGGGTGAGGGTATGGCGTAGTGTATAGGTTAGGGTTAGGGTTAGGGTACGGCTTAGGGTATGGGATAGGGTACGGGTGATGGTACGACGTAGGGTAGGTGTTAGGTTTAGGGTTAGGGTTAGTGTTAGGGTTAGGGTACGGCTTAGGGTATGGGATAGGTTACGGGTGAGGATACGGCGTAGGGTAGGGGTTAGGGTTAGGTTTAGGGTTAGTGTTAGGTTTAGGGTACCGCTTAGGGTTTGGGATAGGGTACGGCGTAGGGTAGCGGTTAGGGTTAGGGTTAGGGTTAGGGTTAGGGTTAGGGTACGGCTTAGGATACGGGTTAGGGTACGGGTGAGGGTACGGCGTAGGTTATGGGTTAGGGTTAGGGATAGGGTTAGGGTTAGTTTTAGGGTTAGGGATTGGTTTAGGGTACGGGTTAGGATTAGCATACTTGTTCGGGTTAGGGTTTTGGTTAGGGTTAGGGTACGCGTTAGGTTTAGGGTATGGGTTAGGTTTAGGGTACACGTTAGGATTAGGGTATTTATTAAACCTATCCCACTCTCTAGATACCACTTAGCACGTAAAGGAATATTATTTGGGGTTCAGCCATGGAGAAGATTTTCGTCACTAGGATAAGATAAAGAATAAACACATTATAAAAAAATCACATAAGGTTTTCTTTTTAACCTGTTCCTTAAAACACTAGTGTTTAGGAAATCTAATGGAGGCAAAAGCAGTAAAGGGTAGTTTAGGGTTAGGGTTAGGGTTAGGGTTTGGGTAGGGCTTAGGATACGGGTGAGGTTACTGGTGAGGGTACTGCGTAGGTTATTGGTTAGGGTTAGGGTACGACTTAGGATACGGGTTAGGATATGGGTTAGGTTACGGCGTTGGGTATGGGTGAGGGTTAGGGTTAGGGTTAGGGTAAGGCTTTGGGTACGGGTTAGGGTACGGGTGAGGGTACGGCGTAGGGTAGAGGTTAGGGTTAGGTTTAGGGTTAGGGTACGGCTTAGGATACGGGTTAGGGTATGGGTGAGGGTACGGCGTAGCGTATGGGTTAGGGTTAGGGTAAGGGTTAGGGTTAGTTTTAGGGTTAGGGATTGGTTTAGGGTACGGGTTAGGATTAGCGTACGTGTTAGGGTTAGGGTTTGGGTTAGGGTTAGGGTACGCGTTAGGGTTAGGGTATGGGTTAGGGTTAGGGTACGCGTTAGGATTAGGGTATTTATTAAACCTATCCCACTCTCTAGATACCACTTAGCACGTAAAGGAATATTATTTAGGGTCCAGCCATGGAGAATATTTTCGTCACTAGGATAAGATAAAGAATAATCACATTATAAAAAAATCACATTAGGATTTTCTTTTTAACCTGTTCCTTAAAACACTAGTGCTTAGTAAATCTAATGGAGGCAAAAGCAGTCAAGGGTAGTTTAGGGTTAGGGTTAGGGTTAGGGTTAGTGTTAGGGTTAGGGTACGGCTTAGGGTATGGGATAGGGTATGGGTGTGGGTACGGCATAGGGTAGGGTTTAGGGTTAGGATTAAGGTTAGGGTTAGGGTATGGCTTAGGGTACAGGTGAGGGTACGGGTGAGGGTACTGCGTAGGGTATTGCTTAGGGTTAGGGTTAGGGTACGGCTTAGGATACGGGTTAGGGTACGGGTGAGGGTACGGCGTAGCGTATGGTTTAGGGTTAGGGTTAGGGTTAGGGTACGGCTTAGGGTACGGGTTAGGGTACGGGTGAGGGTACGGCGTAGGTTATGGGTTAGGGTTAGGGTTAGGGTTAGTTTTAGGGTTAGGGATTGGTTTAGGGTACGGGTTAGGATTAGCATACTTGTTCGGGTTAGGGTTTTGGTTGGGGTTAGGGTATGCGTTAGGGTTAGGGTATGGGTTAGGTTTAGGGTACACTTTAGGATTAGGGTATTTATTAAACCTATCCCACTCTCTAGATACCACTTAGCACGTAAGGGAATATTATTTGGGGTTCAGCCATGGAGAAGATTTTAGTCACTAGGATAAGATAAAGAATAAACACATTATAAAAAAATCACATTAGGATTTTCTTTTTAACCTGTTCCTTAAAACACTAGTGTTTAGGAAATCTAATGGAGGCAAAAGCAGTAAAGGGTAGTTTAGGGTTAGGGTTAGGGTTAGGGTTAGGGTAGGGCTTAGGATACGGGTGAGGGTACTGGTGAGGGTACTGCGTAGGTTATTGGTTAGGGTTAGGGTACGGCTTAGGATACGGGTTAGGATATGGGTTAGGTTATGGCGTTGGGTATGCGTGAGGGTTAGGGTTAGGGTTAGGGTAAGGCTTTGGGTACGGGTTAGGGTACGGGTGAGGGTACGGCGTAGGGTAGAGGTTAGGGTTAGGTTTAGGGTTAGGGTACGGCTTAGGATACGGGTTAGGGTATGGGTGAGGGTACGGCGTAGCGTATGGGTTAGGGTTAGGGTTAGGGTTAGGGTTAGTTTTAGGGTTAGGGCTTGGTTTAGGGTACGGGTTAGGATTAGCGTACGTGTTAGGTTTAGGGTTTGGGTTAGGGTTAGGGTACGCATTAGCGTTAGGGTATGGGTTAGGGTTAGGGTACACGTTAGGATTAGGGTATTTATTAAACCTATCCCACTCTCTAGATACCACTTAGCACGTAAAGGAATATTATTTAGGGTCCAGCCATGGAGAAGATTTTCGTCACTAGGATAAGATAAAGAATAAACACATTATAAAAAAATCACATTACGATTTTCTTTTTAACCTGTTCCTTAAAACACTCGTGCTTAGGAAATTTAATGGAGGCAAAAGCAGTCAAGGGTAGTTTAGTGTTAGGGTTAGGGTTAGGGTTAGTGTTAGGGTTAGGGTACGGCTTAGGGTATGGGATAGGGTATGGGTGAGGGTACGGCATAGGGTAGGGTTTAGGGTTAGGGTTAGTGTTAGGGTTAGGGTTAGAGTATGGCTTCGGGTACGGGTGAGGGTACTGTGTAGGTCATTGGTTAGGGTTAGGTTAAGGCTTAGGATACAGGTTATTGTATGGGTTAGGGTACGGCGCAGGGTACGGGTTAAGGTACGGGTGAGGATACGGCATAGTGTATAGGTTAGGGTTAGGGTTAGGGTACGGCTTAGGGTACGGGTTAGGTTACGGGTGAGGGTACGGCATAGGGTATGGGTTAGGGTTAGGGTTAGGGTTAGGGTTAGTGTTAGTGTTAGGGTTAGGGTACGGCTTAGCGTATGGGATAGGGTACGGGTGAGGGTACGGCGTAGGGTAGGGGTTAGGGTTAGAGTTAGGGTTAGGGTTGGGGTTAGGGTACGGCTTAGTGTACGGGTGAGGGTACGGGTGAGGGTACTGCGTAGGGTATTGGTTAGGGTTAGGATACGGCTTAGGATACGGGTTAGGGTACGGGTTAGGGTATGGCGTAGGGTATGGGTTAGGGTTAGGGTTAGGGTTAGGGTTAGGGTTAGGGTACGGCTTAGGATACGGGTTAGGGTACGGGTGAAGGTACGGTGTAGCGTATGGGTTAGGGTTAGGGTTAGGGTTAGGGTACGGCTTAGGTTATGGGATAGGGTACAGGTGAGGGTATGGCATAGGGTATGGGTTAGGGTTAGGGTTAGGGTTAGGGTTAGGGTTAGGGTACGGCTTAGGGTACGGGTGAGGGTATGGGTGAGGATACTGCATAGGGTATTGGTTAGGGTTAGGGTACGGCTTAGGATATGGGTTAGGGTACATGTTAGGGTATGGCGTACGGTATGGGTTAGGGTTAGGGTTAGGGTTAGGTTTAGGGTACGGCTTAGGGTACGGGTTAGGGTAAGAGTGAGGGTATGGCGTAGTGTATAGGTTAGGGTTAGGGTTAGGGTTAGGGTTAGGGTACGGCTTAGGGTACGGGTTAGGGTACGGGTGAGGTTACGGCGTAGGGTATAGTTTAGGGTTAGGGTTAGGGTTAGGGTACGGCTTAGGATACGGGTTAGGGTACGGGTGAGGGTACGGCGTAGTGTATGGTTTAGGGTTAGGGTTAGGGTTAGGGTACGGCTTAGGGTACGGGTTAGGGTACGGGTGAGGGTACGGTGTAGGTTATGGGTTAGGGTTAGGGTTAGGGTTAGGGTTTGTTTTAGGGTTAGCGATTGGTTTAGGGTACGGGTTAGGATTAGCATACGTGTTCGGGTTAGGGTTTTGGTTAGGGTTAGGGTACGCGTTAGGGTTAGGGTATGGGTTAGGTTTAGGGTACACTTTAGGATTAGGGTATTTATTAAACCTATCCCACTCTCTAGATACCACTTAGCACGTAAAGGAATATTATTTGGGGTTCAGCCATGGAGAAGATTTTAGTCACTAGGATAAGATAAAGAATAAACACATTATAAAAAAATCACATTAGGATTTTCTTTTTAACCTGTTCCTTAAAACACTAGTGCTTAGGAAATCTAATAGAGGCAAAAGCAATCAAGGGTAGTTTAGGGTTAGGGTTAGGGTTAGGGTTAGTGTTAGGGTTAGGGTACGGCTTAGGGTATGGGATAGGGTACGGGTGAGGGTACGGCATAGGGTAGGGTTTAGGGTTAGGGTTAGTGTTAGGGTTAGGGTTAGGGTATGGCTTAGGGCACGGGTGAGGGTACTGTGTAGGTCATTGGTTAGGGTTAGGTTAAGGCTTAGGATACAGGTTATTGTATTGATTAGGGTACGGCGCAGGGTATGGGTAAGGGTTAGGGTTAGGGTTAGGGTTAGAGTTAGGGTACGGCTTAGGGTACGGGTTAGGGAACGGGTGAGGGTACGGCGTAGTGTATAGGTTAGGGTTAGGGTTAGGGTACGGCTTAGGGTACGGATTAGGTTATGGGCGAGTGTACGGCGTAGGGTATGGGTTAGGGTTAGGGTTAGGGTTAGTGTTACTGTTAGGGTTAGGGTACGGCTTAGCGTATGGGATAGGGTACGGGTGAGGGTACGGCGTAGGGTAGGGGTTAGGGTTAGGGTTAGGGTTAGGGTTAGGGTATGGCTTAGGGTACGGGTGAGGGTACGGGTGAGGGTACTGCGTAGGGTATTGGTTAGGGTTAGGGTACGGCTTAGGATACGTGTTAGGGTACGGGTTAGGGTACGGCGTAGAGTGTGGGTTAGGGTTAGGGTTAGTGTTAGGGTTAGGGTTACGGTACGTCTTAGGGTACGTGTTAGGGTACGGGTGAGGGTACGGCGTAGGTTATGGGTTAGGGTTAGGGTTAGGGTTAGGGTTAGGGTACGGCTTAGGATACGGGTTAGGGTACGGGTGAGGGTAGGGCATAGGTTATGGGTTAGGATTAGGGTTAGTGTTAGGGTTATGGTACGGCTTAGGTTATGGGATAGGGTACAGGTGAGGGTATGGCATAGGGTAGGGGTTAGGGTTAGGGTTAAGGTTAGGGTTAGGGTTAGGGTACGGGTGAGGGTATGGGTGAGGATACTGCGTAGGGTATTGGTTAGGGTTAGGGTACGGCTTAGGATACGGGTTAGGGTACGTGTTAGGGTATGGCATACGGTATGGGTTAGGGTTAGGGTTAGGGTTAGGTTTAGGGTTAGGGTTAGGGTACGGCTTAGGGTTCGGGTTAGGGTACGGGTGAGGTTACGGCGTAGGGTATAGTTTAGGTTTAGGGTTAGGGTTAGGGTACGGCTTAGGATACGGGTTAGGGTACGGGTGAGGGTACGGCGTAACGTATGGTTTAGGGTTAGGGTTAGGGTTAGGGTACGGCTTAGGGTACGGGTTAGGGTACGGGTGAGGTTACGGCGTAGGGTATAGTTTAGGTTTAGGGTTAGGGTTAGGGTACGGCTTAGGATACGGGTTAGGGTACGGGTGAGGGTACGGCGTAGCGTATGGTTTAGGGTTAGGGTTAGGGTTAGGGTACGGCTTAGGGTACGGGTTAGGGTAGGGGTGAGGGTATGGTGTAGTGTATAGGTTAGGGTTAGGGTTAGGGTTAGGGTATGGCTTAGGGTACGGGTGAGGGTACGGGTGAGGGTACTGTGTAGGGTATTGGTTATGGTTAGGGTACGGCTTAGAATACGGGTTAGGGTACGGGTTAGGGTACGGCGTAGGGTATGTGTTAGGGTTAGGGTTAGGGTTAGGGTTAGGGTACGGCTTAGGGTACGGGTTAGGGTACGGGTGAGGGTACGGTGTAGGTTATGGGTTAGGGTTAGGGTTAGGGTTAGTTTTAGGGTTAGGGATTGGTTTAGGGTACGGGTTAGGATTAGCATACGTGTTCGGGTTAGGGTTTTGGTTAGGGTTAGGGTACGCGTTAGGGTTAGGGTATGGGTTAGGTTTAGGGTACACTTTAGGATTAGGGTATTTATTAAACCTATCCCACTCTCTAGATACCACTTAGCACGTAAAGGAATATTATTTGGGGTTCAGCCATGGAGAAGATTTTAGTCACTAGGATAAGATAAAGAATAAACACATTATAAAAAAATCGCATAAGGTTTTCTTTTTAACCTGTTCCTTAAAACACTAGTGTTTAGGAAATCTAATGGAGGTAAAAGCAGTAAAGGGTAGTTTAGGGTTAGGGTTAGGGTAGGGCTTAGGATACGGGTGAGGGTACTGGTGAGGGTACTTCGTAGGTTATTGGTTAGGGTTAGGGTACGGCTTAGGATACGGGTTAGGATATGGGTTAGGTTACGGCGTTGGGTATGGGTGAGGGTTAGGGTTAGGGTTAGGGTAAGGCTTTGGGTACGGGTTAGGGTACGGGTGAGGGTACGGCGTAGGGTAGAGGTTAGGGTTAGGTTTAGGATTAGGGTACGGCTTAGGATACGGGTTAGGGTATGGGTGAGGGTACGGCGTAGCGTATGGGTTAGGGTTAGGGTTAGGGTTAGGGTTAGTTTTAGGGTTAGGGATTGGTTTAGGGTACGGGTTAGGATTAGCGTACGTGTTAGGGTTAGGGTTTGGGTTAGGGTTAGGGTACGCATTAGGGTTAGGGTATGGGTTAGGGTTAGGGTACACGTTAGGATTAGGGTATTTATTAAACCTATCCCACTCTCTAGATACCACTTAGCACGTAAAGGAATATTATTTAGGGTCCAGCCATGGAGAAGATTTTCGTCACTAGGATAAGATAAAGAATAAACACATTATAAAAAATCACATTAGGATTTTCTTTTTAACCTGTTCCTTAAAACACTAGTGCTTAGGAAATCTAATGGAGGCAAAAGCAGTCAAGGGAAGTTTAGGGTTAAGGTTAGGGTTAGGGTTAGTGTTAGGGTTAGGGTACGGCTTAGGGTATGGGATAGGGTATGGGTGAGGGTACAGCATAGGGTAGGGTTTAGGGTTAGGGTTAGTGTTAGGGTTAGGGTTAGGGTATGGCTTAGGGTACGGGTGAGGGTACTGTGTAGGTCATTGGTTAGGGTTAGGTTAAGGCTTAGGATACAGGTTATTGTATTGATTAGGGTACGGCGCAGGGTATGGGTAAGGGTTAGGGTTAGGGTTAGGGTTAGAGTTAGGGTACGGCTTAGGGTACGGGTTAGGGTACGGGTGAGGTTACGGCGTAGGGTATAGTTTAGGTTTAGGGTTAGGGTTAGGGTACGGCTTAGGATACGGGTTAGGGTACGGGTGAGGGTACGGCGTAGCGTATGGTTTAGGGTTAGGGTTAGGGTTAGGGTACGGCTTAGGGTACGGGTTAGGGTAGGGGTGAGGGTATGGTGTAGTGTATAGGTTAGGGTTAGGGTTAGGGTTAGGGTATGGCTTAGGGTACGGGTGAGGGTACGGGTGAGGGTACTGTGTAGGGTATTGGTTATGGTTAGGGTACGGCTTAGAATACGGGTTAGGGTACGGGTTAGGGTACGGCGTAGGGTATGTGTTAGGGTTAGGGTTAGGGTTAGGGTTAGGGTACGGCTTAGGGTACGGGTTAGGGTACGGGTGAGGGTACGGTGTAGGTTATGGGTTAGGGTTAGGGTTAGGGTTAGTTTTAGGGTTAGGGATTGGTTTAGGGTACGGGTTAGGATTAGCATACGTGTTCGGGTTAGGGTTTTGGTTAGGGTTAGGGTACGCGTTAGGGTTAGGGTATGGGTTAGGTTTAGGGTACACTTTAGGATTAGGGTATTTATTAAACCTATCCCACTCTCTAGATACCACTTAGCACGTAAAGGAATATTATTTGGGGTTCAGCCATGGAGAAGATTTTAGTCACTAGGATAAGATAAAGAATAAACACATTATAAAAAAATCGCATAAGGTGTTCTTTTTAACCTGTTCCTTAAAACACTAGTGTTTAGGAAATCTAATGGAGGTAAAAGCAGTAAAGGGTAGTTTAGGGTTAGGGTTAGGGTTAGGGTTAGGGTAGGGCTTAGGATACGGGTGAGGGTACTGGTGAGGGTACTTCGTAGGTTATTGGTTAGGGTTAGGGTACGGCTTAGGATACGGGTTAGGATATGGGTTAGGTTACGGCGTTGGGTATGGGTGAGGGTTAGGGTTAGGGTTAGGGTAAGGCTTTGGGTACGGGTTAGGGTACGGGTGAGGGTACGGCGTAGGGTAGAGGTTAGGGTTAGGTTTAGGATTAGGGTACGGCTTAGGATACGGGTTAGGGTATGGGTGAGGGTACGGCGTAGCGTATGGGTTAGGGTTAGGGTTAGGGTTAGGGTTAGTTTTAGGGTTAGGGCTTGGTTTAGGGTACGGGTTAGGATTAGCGTACGTGTTAGGGTTAGGGTTTGGGTTAGGGTTAGGGTACGCATTAGGGTTAGGGTATGGGTTAGGGTTAGGGTACACGTTAGGATTAGGGTATTTATTAAACCTATCCCACTCTCTAGATACCACTTAGCACGTAAAGGAATATTATTTAGGGTCCAGCCATGGAGAAGATTTTCGTCACTAGGATAAGATAAAGAATAAACACATTATAAAAAAATCACATTAGGATTTTCTTTTTAACCTGTTCCTTAAAACACTCGTGCTTAGGAAATCTAATGGAGGCAAAAGCAGTCAAGGGAAGTTTAGGGTTAAGGTTAGGGTTAGGGTTAGTGTTAGGGTTAGGGTACGGCTTAGGGTATGGGATAGGGTATGGGTGAGGGTACAGCATAGGGTAGGGTTTAGGGTTAGGGTTAGTGTTAGGGTTAGGGTTAGGGTATGGCTTAGGGTACGGGTGAGGGTACTGTGTAGGTCATTGGTTAGGGTTAGGTTAAGGCTTAGGATACAGGTTATTGTATTGATTAGGGTACGGCGCAGGGTATGGGTAAGGGTTAGGGTTAGGGTTAGGGTTAGAGTTAGGGTACGGCTTAGGGTACGGGTTAGGGAACGGGTGAGGGTACGGCGTAGTGTATAGGTTAGGGTTAGGGTTAGGGTACGGCTTAGGGTACGGATTAGGTTATGGGCGAGTGTACGGCGTAGGGTATGGGTTAGGGTTAGGGTTAGGGTTAGTGTTACTGTTAGGGTTAGGGTACGGCTTAGCGTATGGGATAGGGTACGGGTGAGGGTACGGCGTAGGGTAGGGGTTAGGGTTAGGGTTAGGGTTAGGGTATGGCTTAGGGTACGGGTGAGGGTACGGGTGAGGGTACTGCGTAGGGTATTGGTTAGGGTTAGGGTACGGCTTAGGATACGTGTTAGGGTACGGGTTAGGGTACGGCGTAGAGTGTGGGTTAGGGTTAGGGTTAGTGTTAGGTTTAGGGTTACGGTACGTCTTAGGGTACGTGTTAGGGTACGGGTGAGGGTACGGCGTAGGTTATGGGTTAGGGTTAGGGTTAGGGTTAGGGTTAGGGTACGGCTTAGGATACGGGTTAGGGTACGGGTGAGGGTAGGGCATATGTTATGGGTTAGGATTAGGGTTAGTGTTAGGGTTATGGTACGGCTTAGGTTATGGGATAGGGTACAGGTGAGGGTATGGCATAGGGTAGGGGTTAGGGTTAGGGTTAAGGTTAGGGTTAGGGTTAGGGTACGGGTGAGGGTATGGGTGAGGATACTGCGTAGGGTATTGGTTAGGGTTAGGGTACGGCTTAGGATACGGGTTAGGGTACGTGTTAGGGTATGGCGTACGGTATGGGTTAGGGTTAGGGTTAGGGTTAGGGTTAGGGTTAGGGTATGGCTTAGCGTTCGGGTTAGGGTACGGGTGAGGTTACGGCGTAGGGTATAGTTTAGGTTTAGGGTTAGGGTTAGGGTACGGCTTAGGATACGGGTTAGGGTACGGGTGAGGGTACGGCGTAACGTATGGTTTAGGGTTAGGGTTAGGGTTAGGGTACGGCTTAGGGTACGGGTTAGGGTACGGGTGAGGTTACGGCGTAGGGTATAGTTTAGGTTTAGGGTTAGGGTTAGGGTACGGCTTAGGATACGGGTTAGGGTACGGGTGAGGGTACGGCGTAGCGTATGGTTTAGGGTTAGGGTTAGGGTTAGGGTACGGCTTAGGGTACGGGTTAGGGTAGGGGTGAGGGTATGGTGTAGTGTATAGGTTAGGGTTAGGGTTAGGGTTAGGGTATGGCTTAGGGTACGGGTGAGGGTACGGGTGAGGGTACTGTGTAGGGTATTGGTTATGGTTAGGGTACGGCTTAGAATACGGGTTAGGGTACGGGTTAGGGTACGGCGTAGGGTATGTGTTAGGGTTAGGGTTAGGGTTAGGGTTAGGGTTAGGGTACGTCTTAGGGTACGGGTTAGGGTACGGGTGAGGGTACGGCGTAGTGTATAGGTTAGGGTTAGGGTTAGGGTTAGGGTACGGCTTAGGGTACGGGTTAGGGTACGGGTGAGGGTATGGCGTAGTGTATAGGTTAGGGTTAGGGTTAGGGTACGGCTTAGGGTATGGGATAGGGTACGGGTGAGGGTACGACGTAGGGTAGGTGTTAGGTTTAGGGTTAGGGTTAGTGTTAGGGTTAGGGTACGGCTTAGGGTATGGGATAGGTTACGGGTGAGGATACGGCGTAGGGTAGGGGTTAGGGTTAGGTTTAGGGTTAGTGTTAGGTTTAGGGTACCGCTTAGGGTTTGGGATAGGGTACGGCGTAGGGTAGCGGTTAGGGTTAGGGTTAGGGTTAGGGTTAGGGTACGGCTTAGGATACGGGTTAGGGTACGGGTGAGGGTACGGCGTAGGTTATGGGTTAGGGTTAGGGATAGGGTTAGGGTTAGTTTTAGGGTTAGGGATTGGTTTAGGGTACGGGTTAGGATTAGCATACTTGTTCGGGTTAGGGTTTTGGTTAGGGTTAGGGTACGCGTTAGGGTTAGGGTATGGGTTAGGTTTAGGGTACACGTTAGGATTAGGGTATTTATTAAACCTATCCCACTCTCTAGATACCACTTAGCACGTAAAGGAATATTATTTGGGGTTCAGCCATGGAGAAGATTTTCGTCACTAGGATAAGATAAAGAATAAACACATTATAAAAAAATCACATAAGGTTTTCTTTTTAACCTGTTCCTTAAAACACTAGTGTTTAGGAAATCTAATGGAGGCAAAAGCAGTAAAGGGTAGTTTAGGGTTAGGGTTAGGGTTAGGGTTAGGGTAGGGCTTAGGATACGGGTGAGGTTACTGGTGAGGGTACTGCGTAGGTTATTGGTTAGGGTTAGGGTACGGCTTAGGATACGGGTTAGGATATGGGTTAGGTTACGGCGTTGGGTATGGGTGAGGGTTAGGGTTAGGGTTAGGGTAAGGCTTTGGGTACGGGTTAGGGTACGGGTGAGGGTACGGCATAGGGTAGAGGTTAGGGTTAGGTTTAGGGTTAGGGTACGGCTTAGGATACGGGTTAGGGTATGGGTGAGGGTACGGCGTAGCGTATGGGTTAGGGTTAGGGTAAGGGTTAGGGTTAGTTTTAGGGTTAGGGATTGGTTTAGGGTACGGGTTAGGATTAGCGTACGTGTTAGGGTTAGGTTTTGGGTTAGGGTTAGGGTACGCGTTAGGGTTAGGGTATGGGTTAGGGTTAGGGTACACGTTAGGATTAGGGTATTTATTAAACCTATCCCTCTCTCTAGATACCACTTAGCACGTAAAGGAATATTATTAGAGATCCAGCCATGGAGAAGATTTTAGTCACTAGGATAAGATAAAGAATAAACACATTATAAAAAAATCACATTAGGATTTTCTTTTTAACCTGTTCCTTAAAACACTAGTGCTTAGGAAATCTAATAGAGGCAAAAGCAATCAAGGGTAGTTTAGGGTTAGGTTTAGGGTTAGGGTTAGTGTTAGCTTTAGGGTACCGCTTAGGGTATGGGATAGGGTACGGCGTAGGGTAGCGGTTAGGGTTAGGGTTAGGGTTAGGGTAGGGCTTAGGATACGGGTGAGGTTACTGGTAAGGGTACTGCGTAGGTTATTGGTTAGGGTTAGGGTGCGGCTTAGGATACGGGTTAGGATATGGGTTAGGTTACGGCGTTGGGTATGGGTGAGGGTTAGGGTTAGGGTTAGGGTAAGGCTTTGGGTACGGGTTAGGGTACGGGTGAGGGTACGGCGTAGGGTAGAGGTTAGGGTTAGGTTTAGGGTTAGGGTACGACTTAGGATACGGGTTAGGGTATGGGTGAGGGTACGGCGTAGCGTATGGGTTAGGGTTAGAGTTAGCGTTAGGGTTAGTTTTAGGGTTAGGGATTGGTTTAGGGTACGGGTTAGGATTAGCGTACGTGTTAGGGTTAGGGTTTGGGTTAGGGTTAGGGTACGTGTTAGGGTTAGGGTATGGGTTAGGGTTAGGGTATGCGTTAGGATTAGGGTATTTATTAAACCTATCCCACTCTCTAGATACCACTTAGCACGTAAAGGAATATTATTTAGGGTCCAGCCATGGAGAATATTTTCGTCACTAGGATAAGATAAAGAATAATCACATTATAAAAAAATCACATTAGGATTTTCTTTTTAACCTGTTCCTTAAAACACTAGTGCTTATGAAATCTAATGGAGGCAAAAGCAGTCAAGGGTAGTTTAGGGTTAGGGTTAGGTTTAGGGTCAGTTTTAGGGTTAGGGTACGGCTTAGGGTATGGGAGAGGGTATGGCTGAGGGTCCGGCATAGGGTAGGGTTTAGGGTTAGGGTTAGTGTTAGGGTTAGGGTTAGCGTATGGCTTAGGGTACGGGTGAGGGTACTGTGTAGGTCATTGGTTAGGGTTAGGTTAAGGCTTAGGATACAGGTTATTGTATGGGTTAGGGTACGGCGCAGGGTATGGGTAAGGTTTAGGGTTAGGGTTAGGGTTAGTGTTAGGGTACGGCTTAGGGTACGGGTTAGGGTACGGGTGAGGGTATGGCGTAGTGTATAGGTTAGGGTTAGGGTTAGGGTACGGCTTAGGGTACGGGTTAGGTTACGGGTGAGGGTACGGCGTAGGGTATGGGTTAGGGTTAGGGTTAGGGTTAGTGTTAGTGTTAGGGTTAGGGTACGGCTTAGCGTATGGGATAGGGTACGGGTGAGGGTACGGCGTAGGGTAGGGGTTAGGGTTAGAGTTAGGATTAGGGTTGGGGTTAGGGTACGGCTTAGGGTACGGGTGAGGGTACGGGTGAGGGTACTGCGTAGGGTATTGGTTAGGGTTAGGATATGGCTTAGGATACGGGTTAGGGTACGGGTTAGGGTATGGTGTAGGGTATGGGTTAGGGTTAGGGTTAGGGTTAGGGTTAGGGTTAGGGTTAGGGTACGGCTTAGGATACGGGTTAGGGTACGGGTGAGGGTACGGCGTAGCGTATGGGTTAGGGTTAGGGTTCGGGTACGTCTTAGGCTACGGGTTAGGGTACGGGTGAGGGTACGGCGTAGGGTAAGGGTTAGGGTTAGGGTTAGGGTTAGGGTTAGTTTTAGGGTTAAGGATTGGTTTAGGGTACGGGTTAGGATTAGCGTACGTGTTAGGGTTAGGTTTTGGGTTAGGGTTAGGGAAGGCGTTAGGGTTAGGGTATGGGTTAGGGTTAGGGTACTCGTTAGGATTAGGGTATTTATTAAACCTATCCCACTCTCTAGATACCACTTAGCACGTAAAGGAATATTATTAGGGATCCAGCCATGGAGAAGATTTTAGTCACTAGGATAAGATAAAGAATAAACACATTATAAAAAAATCACATTAGGATTTTCTTTTTAACCTGTTCCTTAAAACACTAGTGCTTAGGAAATCTAATAGAGGCAAAAGCAATCAAGGGTAGTTTAGGGTTAGGGTTAGGGTTAGGGTTAGTGTTTGGGTTAGGGTACGGCTTAGGGTATGGGATAGGGTACGGGTGAGGGTACGGCGTAGGGTAGGGGTTAGGGTTAGGGTTAGGGTTATGGTTAGGGTATGGCTTAGGGTACGGGTGAGGGTACGGGTGAGGGTACTGCGTAGGGTATTGGTTAGGGATAGGGTACAGCTTAGGATACGTGTTAGGGTACGGGTTAGGGTACGTCGTAGAGTGTGGGTTAGGGTTAGGATAAGTGTTAGGGTTAGGGTTACGGTACGTCTTAGGGTACGTGTTAGGGTACGGGTGAGGGTACGGCGTAGGTTATGGGTTAGGGTTAGGGTTAGGGTTAGGGTTAGGGTACGGCTTAGGATACGGGTTAGGGTACGGGTGAGGGTACGGCGTAGGTTATGTGTTAGGGTTAGGGTTAGTGTTAGGGTTATGGTACGGCTTAGGTTATGGGATAGGGTACAGGTGAGGGTATGGCATAGGGTAGGGGTTAGGGTTAGGTTTAGGGTTAGGGTTAGGTTTAGGGTACGCCTTAGGGTACGGGTGAGGGTATGGGTGAGGATACTGCGTAGGGTATTGGTTAGGGTTAGGGTACGGCTTAGGATACGGGTTAGGGTACGTGTTAGGGTATGGCGTACGCTATGGGTTAGGGTTAGGGTTAGGGTTAGGGTTAGGGTTAGGGTTAGGGTACGGGTTAGGGTACGGGTGAGGTTACGGCGTAGGGTATAGTTTAGGGTTAGGGTTAGGGTTAGGGTACGGCTTAGGGTACGGGTTAGTGTACGGGTGAGGGTATGGCGTAGTGTATAGGTTAGGGTTAGGGTTAGGGTATGGCTTAGGGTATGGGTGAGGGTACGGGTGAGGGTACTGTGTAGGGTATTGGTTATGGTTAGGGTACGGCTTAGAATACGGGTTAGGGTACGGTTTAGGGTACGGCGTAGGGTATGGGTTAGGGTTAGGGTTAGGGTTAGGGTTAGGGTTAGGGTACGGCTTAGGGTACGGGTTAGGGTACGGGTGAGGGTACGGCGTAGTGTATAGGTTAGGGTTAGGGTTAGGGTTAGGGTACGGCTTAGGGTATGGGATAGGGTACGGGTGAGGGTACGTCGTTGGGTAGGGGTTAGGTTTAGGGTTAGGGTTAGTGTTAGGGTTAGGGTACGGCTTAGGGTATGGGATAGGTTACGGGTGAGGGTACGGCGTAGGGTAGGGGTTAGGGTTAGGTTTAGGGTTAGTGTTAGGTTTAGGGTACCGCTTAGGGCATGGGATAGGGTGCGGCGTAGGGTAGCGGTTAGGGTTAGGGTTAGGGTTAGGGTACGGCTTAGGATACAGGTTAGGGTACGGGTGAGGGTGCGGCGTAGCGTATGGGTTAGGGTTAGGGTTAGGGTTAGGGTACGGCTTAGGGTACGGGTTAGGGTACGGGTGAGGGTACGGCGTAGGTTATGGGTTAGGGTTAGCGTTAGGGTTAGGGTTAGTTTTAGGGTTAGGGATTGGTTTAGGGTAAGGGTTAGGATTAGCATACTTGTTCGGGTTAGGGTTTTGGTTAGGGTTAGGGTACGCGTTAGGGTTAGGGTATGGGTTAGGTTTAGGGTACACGTTAGGATTAGGGTATTTATTAAACCTATCCCACTCTCTAGATACCACTTAGCATGTAAAGGAATATTATTTGGGGTTCAGCCATGGAGAAGATTTTAGTCATTAGGATAAGATAAAGAATAAACACATTATAAAAAAAATCACATAAGGTTTTCTTTTTAACCTGTTCTTTAAAACACTAGTGCTTAGGAAATCTAATGGAGGCAAAAGCAGTCAAGGGTAGTTTAGGGTTAGGGTTAGGGTAGGGCTTAGGATACGGTTGAGGGTACTGGTGAGGGTACTGCGTAGGTTATTGGTTAGGGTTAGGGTACGGCTTAGGATACGGGTTAGGATATGGGTTAGGTTACGGCGTTGGGTATGGGTGAGGGTTAGGGTTAGGGTTAGGGTAAGGCTTTGGGTACGGGTTAGGGTACGGGTGAGGGTACGGCGTAGGGTAGAGGTTAGGGTTAGGTTTAGGGTTAGGGTACGGCTTAGGATACGGGTTAGGGTATGGGTGAGGGTACGGCGTAGCGTATGGGTTAGGGTTAGGGTTAGGGTTAGGGTTAGTTTTAGGGTTAGGGATTGCTTTAGGGTACGGGTTAGGATTAGTGTACGTGTTAGGGTTAGGGTTTGGGTTAGGGTTAGGGTACGCATTAGGGTTAGGGTGTGGGTTAGGGTTAGGGTACACGTTAGGATTAGGGTATTTATTAAACCTATCCCACTCTCTAGATACCACTTAGCACGTAAAGGAATATTATTTAGGGTCCACCATGGAGAAGATTTTCGTTACTAGGATAAGATAAAGAATAAACACATTATAAAAAAATCACATTAGGATTTTCTTTTTAACCTGTTCCTTAAAACACTAGTGCTTAGGAAATCTAATGGAGGCAAAAGCAGTCAAGGGTAGTTTAGGGTTAGGGTTAGGGTTAGGGTTAGTGTTAGGGTTAGGGTACGGCTTAGGGTATGGGATAGGGTATGGTGAGGGTACGGCATAGGGTAGGGTTTAGGGTTAGGGTTAGTGTTAGGGTTAGGGTTAGGGTATGGCTTAGGGTACGGGTGAGGGTACTGTGTAGGTCATTGGTTAGGGTTAGGTTAAGGCTTAGGATACAGGTTATTGTATGGGTTAGTGTACGGTGCAGGGTATGGGTAAGGTTTAGGGTTAGGGTTAGGGTTAGAGTTAGGGTACGGCTTAGGGTACGGGTTAGGGTACGGGTGAGGGTACGGCGTAGTGTATAGGTTAGGGTTAGGGTTAGGGTACGGCTTAGGGTACGGGTTAGGTTACGGGTGAGGGTACGGCGTAGGGTATGGGTTAGCGTAAGGGTTAGGGTTAGTGTTAGTGTTCGGGTTAGGGTACGGCTTAGCGTATGGGATAGGGTACGGGTGAGGGTACGGCGTAGGGTAGGGGTTAGGGTTAGAGTTAGGGTTAGGGTTGGGGTTAGGGTACGGCTTAGGGTACGGGTGAGGGTATGGGTGAGGGTACTGCGTAGGGTATTGGTTAGGGTTAGGATATGGCTTAGGATACGGGTTAGGGTACGGGTTAGGGTATGGCGTAGGGTATGGGTTAGGGTTAGGGTTAGGGTTAGGGTTAGGGTTAGGGTACGGCTTAGGATACGGGTTAGGGTACGGGTGAGGGTACGGCGTAGTGTATGGGTTAGGGTTAGGGTTAGGGTACGTCTTAGGCTACGGGTTAGGGTACGGGTGAGGGTACGGCGTAGGGTAAGGGTTAGGGTTAGGGTTAGGGTTAGGGTTAGTTTTAGGGTTAGGGATTGGTTTAGGGTACGGGTTAGGATTAGCGTACGTGTTAGGGTTAGGTTTTGGGTTAGGGTTAGGGTACGCGTTAGGGTTAGGGTATGGGTTAGGGTTAGGGTACACGTTAGGATTAGGGTATTTATTAAATCTATCCCACTCTCTAGATACCACTTAGCACGTAAAGGAATATTATTAGGGATCCAGCCATGGAGAAGATTTTAGTCACTAGGATAAGATAAAGAATAAACACATTATAAAAAAATCACATTAGGATTTTCTTTTTAACCTGTTCCTTAAAACACTAGTGCTTAGGAAATCTAATAGAGGCAAAAGCAATCAAGGGTAGTTTAGGGTTAGGGTTAGGGTTAGGGTTAGTGTTAGGTTTAGGGTACGGCTTAGGGTATGGGATAGGGTACGGGTGAGGGTACGGCGTAGGGTAGGGGTTAGGGTTAGGGTTAGGGTTAGGGTACGGCTTAGGGTACGGGTTAGGGTACGGGTGAGGTTACGGCGTAGGGTATAGTTTAGGGTTAGGGTTAGGGTTAGGGTACGGCTTAGGGTACGGGTTAGGGTACGGTTGAGGGTACTGTGTAGGGTATTGGTTATGGTTAGGGTACGGCTTAGAATACGGGTTAGGGTACGGTTTAGGGTACGGCGTAGGGTATGGGTTAGGGTTAGGGTTAGGGTTAGCGTTAGGTTTAGGGTACGGCTTAGGGTACGGGTTAGGGTACGGGTGAGGGTACGGCGTAGTGTATAGGTTAGGGTTAGGGTTAGGGTTAGGGTACGGCTTAGGGTATGGGATAGGTTACGGGTGAGGGTACGGCGTAGGGTAGGGGTTAGGGTTAGGTTTACGGTTAGTGTTAGGTTTAGGGTACCGCTTAGGGTATGGGATAGGGTACGGCGTAGGGTAGTGGTTAGGGTTAGGGTTAGGGTTAGGGTACGGCTTAGGATACGGGTTAGGGTACGGGTGAGGGTGCGGCGTAGCGTATGGGTTAGGGTTAGGGTTAGGGTTAGGGTACGGCTTAGGGTACGAGTTAGGGTATGGGTGAGGGTACGGCGTAGGTTATGGGTTAGGGTTAGGGTTAGGGTTAGGGTTAGTTTTAGGGTTAGGGATTGGTTTAGGGTAAGGTTTAGGATTAGCATACTTGTTCGGGTTAGGGTTTTGGTTAGGGTTAGGGTACGCGTTAGGGTTAGGGTATGGGTTAGGTTTAGGGTACACGTTAGGATTAGGGTATTTATTAAACCTATCCCACTCTCTAGATACCACTTAGCACGTAAAGGAATATTATTTAGGGTCCAGCCATGGAGAAGATTTTCGTCACTAGGATAAGATAAAGAATAAACACATTATAAAAAAATCACATTAGGATTTTCTTTTTAACCTGTTCCTTAAAACACTAGTGCTTAGGAAATCTAATGGAGGCAAAAGCAGTCAAGGGTAGTTTAGGGTTAGGATTAGGGTTAGGGTTAGTGTTAGGGTTAGGGTACGGCTTAGGGTATGGGATAGGGTATGTGTGAGGGTACGGCATAGGGTAGGGTTTAGGTTTAGGGTTAGTGTTAGGGTTAGGGTTAGAGTATGGCTTAGGGTACGGGTGAGGGTACTGTGTAGGTCATTGGTTAGGGTTAGGTTAAGGCTTAGGATACAGGTTATTGTATGGGTTAGGGTACGGCGCAGGGTATGGGTAAGGGTTAGGGTTAGGGTTAGGGTTAGAGTTAGGGTACGGCTTAGGGTACGGTTTAGGGTACGGGTGAGGGTACGGCATAGTGTATAGGTTAGGGTTAGGGTTAGGGTACGGCTTAGGGTACGGGTTAGGTTACGGGTGAGGGTACGGCATAGGGTATGGTTTAGGGTTAGGGTTAGGGTTAGGGTTAGTGTTAGTGTTAGGGTTAGGGTACGGCTTAGAGTATGGGATAGGGTACGGGTGAGGGTACGGCGTAGGGTAGGGGTTAGGGTTAGAGTTAGGGTTAGGGTTGGGGTTAGGGTACGGCTTAGGGTACGGGTGAGGGTACGGTTGAGGGTACTGCGTAGGGTATTGGTTAGGGTTAGGATACGGATTAGGATACGGGTTAGGGTACGGGTTAGGGTATGGCATAGGTTATGGGTTAGGGTTAGGGTTAGGGTTAGGGTACGGCTTAGGATACGGGTTAGGGTACGGGTGAAGGTACGGCGTAGCGTATGGGTTACGGTTAGGTTTAGGGTTAGGGTTAGGGTACGGCTTAGGTTATGGGATAGGGTACAGGTGAGGGTATGGCATAGGGTATGGGTTAGGGTTAGGGTTAGGGTACGGCTTAGGGTACGGGTGAGGGTATGGGTGAGGATACTGCGTAGGGTATTGGTTAGGGTTACGGTACGTCTTAGGATACGGGTTAGGGTACGGGTGAGGGTACGGCGTAGGTTATGGGTTAGGGTTAGGGTTAGTGTTACTGTTAGGGTTAGGGTACGGCTTAGCATATGGGATAGGATACGGGTGAGGGTACGGCGTAGGGTAGGGGTTAGGGTTAGGGTTAGGGTTAGGGTTAGGGTATGGCTTAGGGTACGGGTGAGGGTAAGGGTGAGGGTACTGCGTAGGGTATTGGTTAGGGTTAGGGTACGGCTTAGGATACGTGTTAGGGTACGGGTTAGGGTACTGCGTAGAGTGTGGGTTAGGGTTAGGGTTAGTGTTAGGGTTAGGGTTACGGTACGTCTTAGGGTACGTGTTAGGTTACGGGTGAGGGTACGGCGTAGGTTATGGGTTAGGGTTATGGTTAGGGTTAGGGTTAGGGTACGGCTTAGGTTATGGGATAGGGTACAGGTGAGGGTATGGCATAGGGTAGGGGTTAGGGTTAGGGTTAGGGTTAGGGTTAGGGTTAGGGTACGGCTTAGGGTACGGGTGAGGGTATGGGTGAGGATACTGCGTAGGGTATTGGTTAGGGTTAGGGTACGGCTTAGGATACGGGTTAGGGTACGTGTTAGGTTATGGCGTACGGTATGGGTTAGGGTTAGGGTTAGGGTTAGGGTTAGGGTTAGGGTACGGCTTAGGGTACGGTTTAGGGTACGGGTGAGGTTACGGCGTAGGGTATAGTTTAGGGTTAGGGTTAGGGTTAGGGTACGGCTTAGGATACGGGTTAGGGTACGGGTGAGGGTACGGCGTAGCGTATGGTTTAGGGTTAGGGTTAGGGTTAGGGTACGGCTTAGGGTACGGGTTAGGGTACGGGTGAGGGTATGGTGTAGTGTATAGGTTAGGGTTAGGGTTAGGATTAGGGTATGGCTTAGGGTACGGGTGAGGGCACGGGTGAGGGTACTGTGTAGGGTATTGGTTATGGTTAGGGTACGGCTTAGAATACGGGTTAGGGTACGGGATAGGGTACGGCGTAGGTTATAGTTTAGGGTTAGGGTTAGGGTTAGGGTACGGCTTAGGATACGGGTTAGGGTACGGGTGAGGGTACGGCGTAGTGTATAGGTTAGGGTTAAGGTTAGGTTTAGGGTACGGCTCAGGGTAAGGGTTAGGGTACGGGTGAGGGTATGGCGTAGTGTATAGGTTAGGGTTATGGTTAGGGTTAGGGTACGGCTTAGGATATGGGATAGTGTACGGGTGAGGGTACGGCGTAGGGTAGGGGTTAGGTTTAGGGTTAGGGTTAGTGTTAGGGTTAGGGTACGGCTTAGGGTATGGGATAGGTTACGGGTGAGGGTACGGCGTAGGGTAGGGGTTAGGGTTAGGTTTAGGGTTAGTGTTAGGTTTAGGGTACCGCTTAGGGTATGGGATAGGGTACGGCGTAGGGTAGCGGTTAGGGTTAGGGTTAGGGTTAGGGTACGGCTTAGGGTACGGGTTAGGGTACGGGTGAGGGTACTGCGTAGGGTATTCGTTAGGGTTAGGGTACGGCTTAGGATACGTGTTAGGGTACGGGTTAGGGTACGGCATAGAGTGTGGGTTAGGGTTAGGGTTAGTGTTAGGGTTAGGGTTACGGTACGTCTTAGGGTACGTGTTAGGGTACGGGTGAGGGTACGGCGTAGGTTATGGGTTAGGGTTAGGGTTAGGGTTAGGGTTAGGGTACGGCTTAGGATACGGGTTAGGGTACGGGTGAGGGTACGGCGTAGGGTAGGGGTTAGGTTTAGGGTTAGGGTTAGTGTTAGGGTTAGGGTACGTCTTAGGGTATGGGATAGGTTACGGTGAGGGTACGGCGTAGGGTAGGGGTTAGGGTTAGGTTTAGGGTTAGTGTTAGGTTTAGGGTACCGCTTAGGGTATGGGATAGGGTACGGCGTAGGGTAGCGGTTAGGGTTAGGCTTAGGGTACGGCTTAGGATACGGGTTAGGGTATGGGTGAGGGTGCGGCGTAGCGTATGGGTTAGGGTTAGGGTTAGGGTTAGGGTACGGCTTAGGGTACGGGTTAGGGTACGGGTGAGGTTACGGCGTAGGTTATGGGTTAGGGTTAGGGTTAGGGTTAGGGTTAGTTTTAGGGTTAGGGATTGGTTTAGGGTACGGGTTAGGATTAGCATACTTGTTCGGGTTAGGGTTTTGGTTAGGGTTAGGGTACGCGTTAGGGTTAGGGTATGGGTTAGGTTTAGGGTACACGTTAGGATTAGGGTATTTATTAAACCTATCCCACTCTCTAGATACCACTTAGCACGTAAAGGAATATTATTTGGGGTTCAGCCATGGAGAAGATTTTAGTCACTAGGATAAGATAAAGAATAAACACATTATAAAAAAAATCACATAAGGTTTTCTTTTTAACTTGTTCTTTAAAACACTAGTGTTTAGGAAATATAATGGAGGCAAAAGCAGTAAAGGGTAGTTTAGGGTTAGGGTTAGGGTTAGGGTTAGAGTAGGGCTTAGGATACGGGTGAGGGTACTGGTGAGGGTACTGCGTAGGTTATTGGTTAGGGTTAGGGTACGGCTTAGGATACGGGTTAGGATATGGGTTAGGTTACGGCGTTGGGTATGGGTGAGGGTTAGGGTTAGGTTTAGGGTTAGTTTTAGGGTTAGGGATTGGTTTAGGGTACGGGTTAGGATTAGCATACTTGGTCGGGTTAGGGTTTTGGTTAGGGTTAGGGTACGCGTTAGGGTTAGGGTATGGGTTAGGTTTAGGGTACACGTTAGGATTAGGGTATTTATTAAACCTATCCCACTCTCTAGATACCACTTAGCACGTAAAGGAATATTATTTGGGGTTCAGCCATGGAGAAGATTTTAGTCACTAGGATAAGATAAAGAATAAACACATTATAAAAAAAATCACATAAGGTTTTCTTTTTAACTTGTTCTTTAAAACACTAGTGTTTAGGAAATCTAATGGAGGCAAAAGCAGTAAAGGGTAGTTTAGGGTTAGGGTTAGGGTTAGGGTTAGGGTAGGGCTTAGGATACGGGTGAGGGTACTGGTGAGGGTACTGCGTAGGTTATTGGTTAGGGTTAGGGTACGGCTTAAGATACGGGTTAGGATATGGGTTAGGTTACGGCGTTGGGTATGGGTGAGGGTTAGGGTTAGGGTTAGGGTAAGGCTTTGGGTACGGGTTAGGGTACGGGTGAGGGTACGGGGTAGGGTAGAGGTTAGGGTTAGGTTTAGGGTTAGGGTACGGCTTAGGATACGGTTTAGGGTATGGGTGAGGGTACGGCGTAGCGTATGGGTTAGGGTTAGGGTTAGGGTTAGGGTTAGTTTTAGGGTTAGGGATTGGTTTAGGGTACGGGTTAGGATTAGCGTACGTGTTAGTGTTAGGGTTTGGGTTAGGGTTAGGGTACGCATTAGGGTTAGGGTGTGGGTTAGGGTTAGGGTACACGTTAGGATTAGGGTATTTATTAAACCTATCCCACTCTCTAGATACCACATAGCACGTAAAGGAATATTATTTACGGTCCAGCCATGGAGAAGATTTTCGTTACTAGGATAAGATAAAGAATAAACACATTATAAAAAAATCACATTAGGATTTTCTTTTTAACCTGTTCCTTAAAACACTAGTGCTTAGGAAATCTAATGGAGGCAAAAGCAGTCAAGGGTAGTTTAGGGTTAGGGTTAGGGTTAGGGTTAGTGTTAGGGTTAGGGTACGGCTTAGGGTATGGGATAGGGTATGGGTGAGGGTACGGCATAGGGTAGGGTTTAGGGTTAGGGTTAGTGTTAGGGTTAGGGTTAGGGTATGGCTTAGGGTACGGGTGAGGGTACTGTGTAGGTCATTGGTTAGGGTTAGGTTAAGGCTTAGGATACAGGTTATTGTATGGGTTAGGGTACGGCGCAGGTTATGGGTAAGGGTTATGGTTAGGGTTAGGGTTAGGGTTAGGGTTAGGGTTAGATTTAGGGTACGGCTTAGGGTACGGGTTAGGGTACGGGTGAGGGTACGGCGTAGTGTATAGGTTAGGGTTAGGGTTAGGGTACGGCTTAGGGTACGGGTTAGGTTACGGGTGAGGGTACGGCGTAGGGTATGGGTTAGGGTTAGGGTTAGGGTTAGTGTTAGTGTTAGGATTAGGGTACGGCTTAGCGTATGGGATAGGGTACGGGTGAGGGTACGGCGTAGGGTAGGGGTTAGGGTTAGAGTTAGGTTTAGGGTTGGGGTTAGGGTACGGCTTAGGGTACGGGTGAGGGTACGGGTGAGGGTACTGCGTAGGGTATTGGTTAGGGTTAGGATATGGCTTAGGATACGGGTTAGTGTACGGGTTAGGTTATGGCGTAGGTTATGGGTTAGGGTTAGGGTTAGGGTACGGCTTAGGATACGGGTTAGGGTACGGCTTAGGATACGGGTTAGGGTACGGGTGAGGGTACGGCGTAGTGTATGGATTAGGGTTAGGGTTAGGGTACGTCTTAGGGTACGGGTTAGGGTACGGGTGAGGGTACGGCGTAGGGTAAGGGTTAGGGTTAGGGTTAGGGTTAGTTTTAGTGTTAGGGATTGGTTTAGGGTACGGGTTAGGATTAGCGTACGTGTTAGGGTTAGGTTTTGGGTTAGGGTTAGGGTACGCGTTAGGGTTAGGGTATGGGTTAGGGTTAGGGTACACGTTAGGATTAGGGTATTTATTAAACCTATCCCACTCTCTAGATACCACTTAGCACGTAAAGGAATATTATTAGGGATCCAGCCATGGAGAAGATTTTAGTCACTAGGATAAGATAAAGAATAAACACATTATAAAAAAATCACATTAGGATTTTCTTTTTAACCTGTTCCTTAAAACACTAGTGCTTAGGAAATCTAATGGAGGCAAAAGCAATCAAGGGTAGTTTAGGGTTAGGGTTAGGGTTAGGGTTAGTGTTAGGGTTAGGGTACGGCTTAGGTTATGGGATAGGGTACGGGTGAGGGTACGGCGTAGGGTAGGGGTTAGGGTTAGGGTTAGGGTTAGGGTTAGGGTATGGCTTAGGGTACGGGTGAGGGTACGGGTGAGGGTACTGCGTAGGGTATTGGTTAGGGTTAGGGTACGTCTTAGGATACGTGTTAGGGTACGGGTTAGGGTACGGCGTAGAGTGTGGGTTAGGGTTAGGGTTAGTGTTAGGGTTAGGGTCACGGTACGTCTTAGGGTACGTGTTAGGGTACGGTTGAGGGTACGGCGTAGGTTATGGGTTAGGGTTAGGGTTAGGGTTAGGGTTAGGGTACGGCTTAGGATACGGGTTAGGGTACGGGTGAGGGTACGGCGTAGGTTATGGGTTAGGGTTAGGGTTAGTGTTAGGGTTATGGTACGGCTTAGGTTATGGGATAGGGTACAGGTGAGGGTATGGCATAGGGTACGGTTTAGGGTTAGGTTTAGGGTTAGGGTTAGTGTTAGGGTACGCCTTAGGGTACGGGTGAGGGTATGGGTGAGGATACTGCGTAGGGTATTGGTTAGGGTTAGGGTACGGCTTAGGATACGGGTTAGGGTACGTGTTAGGGTATGGCGTACGCTATGGATTAGGGTTAGGTTAGGGTTAGGGTTAGGGTTAGGGTACGGCTTAGTGTACGGGTTAGGGTACGGGTGAGGTTACGGCGTAGGGTATAGTTTAAGGTTAGGGTTAGGGTTAGGGTACGGCTTAGGGTACGGGTTAGGGTACGGGTGAGGGTATGGCGTAGTGTATAGGTTAGGGTTAGTGTTAGGGTTAGGGTACAGCTTAGGGTACGGGTGAGGGTACGGGTGAGGGTACTGCATAGGGTATTGTTTAGGGTTAGGATACGGCTTAGGATACGGGTTAGGGTACGGGTTAGGGTATGGCGTAGGGTATGGGTTAGGGTTAGGTTTAGGGTTAGGGTTAGGGTTAGGGTTAGGGTTAGGGTACGGCTTAGGGTACGGGTTAGGTTACGGGTGAGGTTACGGCGTAGGGTATAGTTTAGGGTTACGGTTAGGGTTAGGGTACGGCTTAGGATACGGGTTAGGGTACGGGTGAGGGTACGGCGTAGCGTATGGTTTAGGGTTAGGGTTAGGGGTAGGGTTCGGCTTAGGGTACGGGTTAGGGTACGGGTGAGGGTATGGTGTAGTGTATAGGTTAGGGTTAGGGTTAGGGTTAGGGTATGGCTTAGGATACAGGTTATTGTATGGGTTAGGGTACGGCGCAGGGTATGGTTAAGGGTTAGGGTTAGGGTTAGGGTTAGAGTTAGGGTACGGCTTAGGGTACGGGTTAGGGAACGGGTGAGGGTACGGCGTAGTGTATAGGTTAGGGTTAGGGTTAGGGTACGGCTTAGGGTACGGATTAGGTTATGGGTGAGGGTACGGCGTAGGGTATGGGTTAGGGTTAGGGTTAGGGTTAGTGTTAGTGTTAGGGTTAGGGTACGGCTTAGCGTATGGGATAGGGTACGGGTGAGGGTACGGCGTAGGGTAGGGGTTAGGGTTAGGGTTAGGGTTAGGGTTAGGGTATGGCTTAGGGTACGGGTGAGGGTACGGGTGAGGGTACTGCGTAGGGTATTGGTTAGGGTTAGGGTACGGCTTAGGATACGTGTTAGGGTACGGGTTAGGGTACGGCGTAGAGTGTGGGTTAGGGTTAGGGTTAGTGTTAGGGTTAGGGTTACGGTACGTCTTAGGGTACGTGTTAGGGTACGGGTTAGGGTACGGCTTAGGTTATGGGATAGGGTACAGGTGAGGGTATGGCATAGGGTAGGGGTTAGGGTTAGGTTTAGGGTTAGGGTTAGGGTTAGGGTACGGCTTAGGGTACGGGTGAGGGTATGGGTGAGGATACTGCGTAGGGTATTGGTTAGGGTTAGGGTACGGCTTAGGATACGTGTTAGGGTACGGGTTAGGGTACGGCGTAGAGTGTGGGTTAGGGTTAGGGTTAGTGTTAGGGTTAGGGTTACGGTACGTCTTAGGGTACGTGTTAGGGTACGGGTTAGGGTACGGCTTAGGTTATGGGATAGGGTACAGGTGAGGGTATGGCATAGGGTAGGGGTTAGGGTTAGGTTTAGGGTTAGGGTTAGGGTTAGGGTACGGCTTAGGGTACGGGTGAGGGTATGGGTGAGGATACTGCGTAGGGTATTGGTTAGGGTTAGGGTACGGCTTAGGATACGGGTTAGGGTACATGTTAGGGTATGGCGTACGCTATGGGTTAGGGTTAGGGTTAGGGTTAGGGTTAGGGTTAGGGTACGGCTTAGGGTACGGGTTAGGGTATGGGTGAGGTTACGGCGTAGGGTATAGTTTAGGGTTAGGTTTAGGGTTAGGGTACGGCTTAGGGTACGGGTTAGGGTACAGGTGAGGGTATGGCGTAGTGTATAGGTTAGGGTTAGGGTTAGGGTTAGGGTATGGCTTAGGGTACGGGTGAGGGTACGGGTGAGGGTACTGTGTAGGGTATTGGTTATGGTTAGGGTACGGCTTAGAATACGGGTTAGGGTACGGTTTAGGGTACGGCGTAGGGTATGGGTTAGGGTTAGGGTTAGGGTTAGGGTTAGGGTACGGCTTAGGGTACGGCTTAGCGTACGGGTGAGGGTACGGCGCAGTGTATAGGTTAGGGTTAGGGTTAGGTTTAGGGTACGGCTTAGGGTATGGGATAGGGTACGGGTGAGGGTACGGCGTAGGGTAGGGGTTAGGTTTAGGGTTAGGGTTAGTGTTAGGGTTAGGGTACGGCTTAGGGTATGGGATAGGTTACGGTGAGAGTACGGCATAGGGTAGGGGTTAGGGTTAGGTTTAGGGTTAGTGTTAGGTTTAGGGTACCGCTTAGGGTATGGGATAGGGTACGGCGTAGGGTAGCGGATAGGGTTAGGGTTAGGGTTAGGGTACGGCTTAGGACACGGGTTAGGGTATGGGTGAGGGTGCGGCGTAGCGTATGGGTTAGGGTTAGGGTTAGGGTACGGCTTAGGGTATGGGTTAGGGTACGGGTGAAGTTACGGCGTAGGTTATGGGTTAGGGTTAGGGTTAGGGTTATGGTTAGTTTTAGGGTTAGGGATTGGTTTAGGGTACGGGTTAGGATTAGCATACTTGTTCGGGTTAGGGTTTTGGTTAGGGTTAGGGTACGCGTTAGGGTTAGGGTATGGGTTAGGTTTAGGGTACACGTTAGGATTAGGGTATTTATTAAACCTATCCCACTCTCTAGATACCACTTAGCACGTAAAGGAATATTATTTGGGGTTCAGCCATGGAGAAGATTTTAGTCACTAGGATAAGATAAAGAATAAACACATTATAAAAAAAATCACATAAGGTTTTCTTTTTAACCTGTTCTTTAAAACACTAGTGTTTAGGAAATCTAATGGAGGCAAAAGCAGTAAAGGGTAGTTTAGGGTTAGGGTTAGGGTTAGGGTTAGGGTAGGGCTTAGGATACGGGTGAGGGTACTGGTGAGGGTACTGCGTAGGTTATTGGTTAGGGTTAGGGTACGGCTTAGGATACGGGTTAGGATATGGGTTAGGTTACGGTGTTGGGTATGGGTGAGGGTTAGGGTTAGGGTTAGGGTAAGGCTTTGGGTACGGGTTAGGGTACGGGTGAGGGTACGGCGTAGGGTAGAGGTTAGGGTTAGGTTTAGGGTTAGGGTACGGCTTAGGATACGGGTTAGGGTATGGGTGAGGGTACGGCGTAGCGTATGGGTTAGGGTTAGGGTTAGGGTTAGTTTTAGGGTTAGGGATTGGTTTAGGGTACGGGTTAGGATTAGCGTACGTGTTAGGGTTAGGGTTTGGGTTAGGGTTAGGGTACGCATTAGGGTTAGGGTATGGGTTAGGGTTAGGGTACACGTTAGGATTAGGGTATTTATTAAACCTATCCCACTCTCTAGATACCACTTAGCACGTAAAGGAATATTATTTAGGGTCCAGCCATGGAGAAGATTTTCGTCACTAGGATAAGATAAAGAATAAACACATTATAAAAAAATCACATTAGGATTTTCTTTTTAACCTGTTCCTTAAAACACTAGTGCTTAGAAAATCTAATGGAGGCAAAAGCAGTCAAGGGTAGTTTAGGGTTCCGGTTAGGGTTAGGGTTAGTGTTAGGGTTAGGGTACGGCTTAGGGTATGGGATAGGGTATGGGTGAGGGTACGGCATAGGGTAGGGTTTAGGGTTAGGGTTAGTGTTAGGGTTAGGGTTAGGGTATGGCTTAGGGTACGGGTGAGGGTACTGTGTAGGTCATTGGTTAGGGTTAGGTTAAGGCTTAGGATACAGGTTATTGTATGGGTTAGGGTACGGTGCAGGGTATGGTTAAGGGTTAGGGTTAGGGTTAGGGTTAGAGTTAGGGTACGGCTTAGGGTACGGGTTAGGGAACGGGTGAGGGTTCGGCGTAGTGTATAGGTTAGGGTTAGGGTTAGGGTACGGCTTAGGGTACGGATTAGGTTATGGGTGAGGGTACGGCGTAGGGTATGGGTTAGGGTTAGGGTTAGGGTTAGTGTTAGTGTTAGGGTTAGGGTACGGCTTAACGTATGGGATAGGGTACGGGTGAGGGTACGGCGTAGGGTAGGGGTTAGGGTTAGGGTTAGGGTTAGGGTTAGGGTATGGCTTAGGGTACGGGTGAGGGTACGGGTGAGGGTACTGCGTAGGGTATTGGTTAGGGTTAGGGTACGGCTTAGGATACGTTTTAGGGTACGGGTTAGGGTACGGCGTAGAGTGTGGGTTAGGGTTAGGGTTAGTGTTAGGGTTAGGGTTACGGTACATCTTAGGGTACGTGTTAGGGTACGGGTTAGGGTACGGCTTAGGTTATGGGATAGGGTACAGGTGAGGGAATGGCATAGGGTAGGGGTTAGGGTTAGGTTTAGTGTTAGGGTTAGGGTTAGGGTACGGCTTAGGGTACGGGTGAGGGTATGGGTGAGGATACTGCGTAGGGTATTGGTTAGGGTTAGGGTATGGCTTAGGATACGGGTTAGGGTACGTGTTAGGGTATGGCGTATGCTATGGGTTAGGGTTAGGGTTAGGGTTAGGGTACGGCTTAGGGTACGGGTTAGGGTACGGATGAGGTTACGGCGTAGGGTATAGTTTAGGGTTAGGGTTAGGGTTAGGGTACGGCTTAGGGTACGGGTTAGGGTACGGGTGAGGGTATGGCGTAGTGTATAGGTTAGGGTTAGGGTTAGGGTTAGGGTATGGCTTAGGGTACGGGTGAGGGTACGGGTGAGGGTACTGTGTAGGGTATTGGTTATGGTTAGGGTACGGCTTAGAATACGGGTTAGGGTACGGTTTAGGGTACGGCGTAGGGTATGGGTTAGGGTTAGGGTTAGGGTTAGGGTTAGGGTTAGGGTACGGCTTAGGGTACGGGTTAGGGTACGGGTGAGGGTACGGTGTAGTGTATAGGTTAGGGTTAGGGTTAGGGTTAGGGTACGGCTTAGGGTATGGGATAGGGTACGGGTGAGGGTACGTCGTTGGGTAGGGGTTAGGTTTAGGGTTAGGGTTAGTGTTAGGGTTAGGGTACGGCTTAGGGTATGGGATAGGTTACGGGTGAGGGTACGGCGTAGGGTAGGGGTTAGGGTTAGGTTTAGGGTTAGTGTTAGGTTTAGGGTACCGCTTAGGGTATGGGATAGGGTACGGCGTAGGGTAGCGGTTAGGGTTAGGGTTAGGGTTAGGGTACGGCTTAGGATACGGGTTAGGGTACGGGTGAGGGTGCGGCGTAGCGTATGGGTTAGGGTTAGGGTTAGGGTTAGGGTACGGCTTAGGGTACGGGTTAGGGTACGGGTGAGGGTACGGCGTAGGTTATGGGTTAGGGTTAGGGTTAGGGTTAGGGTTAGTTTTAGGGTTAGGGATTGGTTTAGGGTAAGGGTTAGGATTAGCATACTTGTTCGGGTTAGGGTTTTGGTTAGGGTTAGGGTACGCGTTAGGGTTAGGTTATGGGTTAGGTTTAGGGTACACGTTAGGATTAGGGTATTTATTAAACCTATCCCACTCTCTAGATACCACTTAGCACGTAAAGGAATATTATTTGGGGTTCAGCCATGGAGAAGATTTTAGTCACTAGGATAAGATAAAGAATAAACACATTATAAAAAAAATCACATAAGGTTTTCTTTTTAACCTGTTCTTTAAAACACTAGTGTTTAGGAAATCTAATGGAGGCAAAAGCAGTAAAGGGAAGTTTAGGGTTAGGGTTAGGGTAGGGCTTAGGATACGGGTGAGGGTACTGGTGAGGGTACTGCGTAGGTTATTGGTTAGGGTTAGGGTACGGCTTAGGATACGGGTTAGGATATGGGTTAGGTTACGGCGTTGGGTATGGGTGAGGGTTAGGGTTAGGGTTAGGGTAAGGCTTTGGGTACGGGTTAGGGTACGGGTGAGGGTACGGCGTAGGGTAGAGGTTAGGGTTAGGGTTAGGGTACGGCTTAGGGTACGGATTAGGTTATGGGTGAGGGTACGGCGTAGGGTATGGGTTAGGGTTAGGGTTAGGGTTAGTGTTAGTGTTAGGGTTAGGGTATGGCTTAGCCTATGGGATAGGGTACGGGTGAGGGTACGGCGTAGGGTAGGGGTTAGGGTTAGGGTTAGTGTTAGGGTTAGGGTATGGCTTAGGGTACGGGTGAGGGTACGGGTGAGGGTACTGCGTAGGGTATTGGTTAGGGTTAGGGTACGGCTTAGGATACGTGTTAGGGTACGGGTTAGTTTACGGCGTAGAGTGTGGGTTAGGGTTAGGGTAAGTGTTAGGGTTAGGGTTACGGTACGTCGTAGGGTACGTGTTAGGGTACGGGTTAGGGTACGGCTTAGGTTATGGGATAGGGTACAGGTGAGGGTATGGCATAGGGTAGGGGTTAGGGTTAGGTTTAGGGTTAGGGTTAGGGTTAGGGTACGGCTTAGGGTACGGGTTAGGGTACGGGTGAGGGTATGGCGTAGTGTATAGGTTAGGGTTAGGGTTAGGGTTAGGGTATGGCTTAGGGTACGGGTGAGGGTACGGGTGAGGGTACTGTGTAGGGTATTGGTTATGGTTAGGGTACGGCTTAGAATACGGGTTAGGGTACGGTTTAGGGTACGGCGTAGGGTATGGGTTAGGGTTAGGGTTAGGGTTAGGGTTAGGGTTAGGGTACGGCTTAGGGTACGGGTTAGCGTACGGGTGAGGGTACGGCGCAGTGTATAGGTTAGGGTTAGGGTTAGGGTTAGGGTACGGCTTAGGGTATGGGATAGGGTACGGGTGAGGGTACGGCGTAGGGTAGGGGTTAGGTTTAGGGTTAGGGTTAGTGTTAGGGTTAGGGTACGGCTTAGGGTATGGGATAGGTTACGGTGAGGGTACGGCGTAGGGTAGGGGTTAGGGTTAGGTTTAGGGTTAGTGTTAGGTTTAGGGTACCGCTTAGGGTATCGGATAGGGTACGGCGTAGGGTAGCGGTTAGGGTTAGGGTTAGGGTTAGGGTACGGCTTAGGATACGGGTTAGGGTATGGGTGAGGGTGCGGCGTAGCGTATGGGTTAGGGTTAGGGTTAGGGTTAGGGTACGGCTTAGGGTATCGGTTAGGGTTCGGGTGAGGTTACGGCGTAGGTTATGGGTTAGGGTTAGGGTTAGGGTTAGGGTTAGTTTTAGGGTTAGGGATTGGTTTAGGGTACGGGTTAGGATTAGCATACTTGTTCGGGTTAGGGTTTTGGTTAGGGTTAGGGTACGCGTTAGGGTTAGGGTATGGGTTAGGTTTAGGGTACACGTTAGGATTAGGGTATTTATTAAACCTATCCCACTCTCTAGATACCACTTAGCACGTAAAGGAATATTATTTGGGGTTCAGCCATGGAGAAGATTTTAGTCACTAGGATAAGATAAAGAATAAACACATTATTAAAAAAATCACATAAGGTTTTCTTTTTAAGCTGTTCCTTAAAACACTAGTGTTTAGGAAATCTAATGGAGGCAAAAGCAGTAAAGGGTAGTTTAGGGTTAGGGTTAGGGTTAGGGTAAGGGTAGGGATTAGGATACGGGTGAGGGTACTGGTGAGGGTACTGCGTATGTTATTGGTTAGGGTTAGGGTACGGCTTAGGATACGGGTTAGGATATGGGTTAGGTTACGGCGTTGGGTATGGGTGAGGGTTAGGGTTAGGGTTAGGGTAAGGCTTTGGGAAGGGGTTAGGGTACGGGTGAGGGTACGGCGTAGGGTAGAGGTTAGGGTTAGGTTTAGGATTAGGGTACGGCTTAGGATACGGGTTAGGGTATGGGTGAGGGTACGGCGTAGCGTATGTGTTAGGGTTAGGGTTAGGGTTAGTGTTAGGGTTAGGGTTAGGGTACGGCTTAGCGTATGGGATAGGGTACGGGTGAGGGTACGGCGTAGGGTAGGGGTTAATGTTAGGGTTAGGGTTAGGGTTAGGGTATGGCTTAGGGTACGGGTGATGGTACGGGTGAGGGTACTACGTAGGGTATTGGTTAGGTTTAGGGTACGGCTTAGGATACGTGTTAGGGTACGGGTTAGGGTACGGCGTAGTGTGTGGGTTAGGGTTAGGGTTAGGGTTAGGGTTAGGGTTAGGGTACGGCTTAGGGTACGGGTTAGGGTACGGGTGAGGTTACGGCGTAGGGTATAGTTTAGGGTTAGGGTTAGGGTTAGGGTACGGCTTAGGGTACGGGTTAGGGTACGGGTGAGGGTATGGCGTAGTGTATAGGTTAGGGTTAGGGTTAGGTTTAGGGTATGGCTTAGGGTACGGGTGAGGGTACGGGTGAGGGTACTGTGTAGGGTATTGGTTATGGTTAGGGTACGGCTTAGAATACAGGTTAGGGTACGGTTTAGGGTACGGCGTAGGGTATGGGTTAGGGTTAGGGTTAGGGTTAGGGTTAGGGTACGGCTTAGGGTACGGGTTAGGGTACGGGTGAGGGTACGGCGTAGTGTATAGGTTAGGGTTAGGGTTAGGGTTAGGGTACGGCTTAGGGTATGGGATAGGGTACGGGTGAGGGTACATCGTTGGGTAGGGGTTAGGTTTAGGGTTAGGGTTAGTGTTAGGGTTAGGGTACGGCTTAGGGTATGGGATAGGTTACGGGTGAGGGTACGGCATAGGGTAGGGGTTAGGGTTAGGTTTAGGGTTAGTGTTAGGTTTAGGGTACCGCTTAGGGTATGGGATAGGGTACGGCGTAGGGTAGCGGTTAGGGTTAGGGTTAGGTTAGTGTACGGCTTAGGATACGGCTTAGGGTACGGGTGAGGGTGCGGCGTAGCGTATGGGTTAGGGTTAGGGTTAGGGTTAGGGTACGGCTTAGGGTACGGGTTAGGGTACGGGTGAGGGTACGGCGTAGGTTATGGGTTATGGTTAGGGTTAGGGTTAGGGTTAGTTTTAGGGTTAGGGATTGGTTTAGGGTAAGGGTTAGGATTAGCATACTTGTTCGTCTTAGGGTTTTGGTTAGGGTTAGGGTACGCGTTAGGGTTAGGGTATGGGTTAGGTTAAGGGTACACGTTAGGATTAGGGTATGTATTAAACCTATCCCACTCTCTAGATACCACTTAGCACGTAAAGGAATATTATTTGGGGTTCAGCCATGGAGAAGATTTTAGTCACTAGGATAAGATAAAGAATAAACACATTATAAAAAAAATCACGTAAGGTTTTCTTTTTAACCTGTTCTTTAAAACACTAGTGTTTAGGAAATCTAATGGAGGCAAAAGCAGTAAAGGGTAGTTTAGGGTTAGGGTTAGCGTAGGGCTTAGGATACGGGTGAGGGTACTGGTGAGGGTACTGCGTAGGTTATTGGTTAGGGTTAGGGTACGGCTTAGGATACGGGTTAGGATATGGGTTAGGTTACGGCGTTGGGTATGGGTGAGGGTTAGGGTTAGGGTTAGGGTAAGGCTTTGGGTACGGGTTAGGGTACGGGTGAGGGTACGGCGTAGGGTAGAGGTTAGGGTTAGGTTTAGGATTAGGGTACGGCTTAGGATACGGGTTAGGGTATGGGTGAGGGTACGGCGTAGCGTATGGGTTAGGGTTAGGGTTAGGGTTAGGGTTAGTTTTAGGGTTAGGGATTGGTTTAGGGTACGGGTTAGGATTAGCGTACGTGTTAGGGTTAGGGTTTGGGTTAGGGTTAGGGTACGCATTAGGGTTAGGGTATGGGTTAGGGTTAGGGTACACGTTAGGATTAGGGTATTTATTAAACCTATCCCACTCTCTAGATACCACTTAGCACGTAAAGGAATATTATTTAGGGTCCAGCCATGGAGAAGATTTTCGTCACTAGGATAAGATAAAGAATAAACACATTATAAAAAAATCACATTAGGATTTTCTTTTTAACCTGTTCCTTAAAACACTAGTGCTTAGGAAATCTAATGGAGGCAAAAGCAGTCAAGGGTAGTTTAGGGTTAGGGTTAGGGTTAGGGTTAGTGTTAGGGTTAGGGTACGGCTTAGGGTATGGGATAGGGTATGGGTGAGGGTACGGCATAGGGTAGGGTTTAGGGTTAGGGTTAGTGTTAGGGTTAGGGTTAGGGTATGGCTTAGGGTACGGGTGAGGGTACTGTGTAGGTCATTGGTTAGGGTTAGGTTAAGGCTTAGGATACAGGTTATTGTATGGGTTAGGGTACGGCGCAGGGTATGGTTAAGGGTTAGGGTTAGGGTTAGGGTTAGAGTTAGGGTACGGCTTAGGGTACGGGTTAGGGAACGGGTGCAGGTACGGCGTAGTGTATAGGTTAGGGTTAGGGTTAGGGTACGGCTTAGGGTACGTATTAGGTTATGGGTGAGGGTACGGCGTAGTGTATGGGTTAGGGTTAGGGTTAGGGTTAGTGTTAGTGTTAGGGTTAGGGTACAGCTTAGCGTATGGGATAGGGTACGGTTGAGGGTACGGCGTAGGGTAGGGGTTAGGGTTAGGGTTAGGGTTAGGGTTAGGGTATGGCTTAGGGTACGGGTGAGGGTACGGGTGAGGGTACTGCGTAGGGTATTGGTTAGGGTTAGGGTACGGCTTAGGATACGTGTTAGGGTACGGGTTAGGGTGCGGCGTAGAGTGTGGGTAAGGGTTAGGGTTAGTGTTAGGGTTAGGGTTACGGTACGTCTTAGGGTACGTGTTAGGGTACGGGTTAGGGTACGGCTTAGGTTATGGGATAGGGTACAGGTGAGGGTATGGCATAGGGTAGGGGTTAGGGTTAGGTTTAGGGTTAGGGTTAGGGTTAGGGTACGGCTTAGGGTATGGGTGAGGGTATGGGTGAGGATACTGCGTAGGGTATTGGTTAGGGTTAGGGTACGGCTTAGGATACGGGTTAGGGTACGTGTTAGGGTATGGCGTACGCTATGGGTTAGGGTTAGGGTTAGGGTTAGGGTTAGGGTTAGGGTACGGATTAGGGTACGGGTTAGGGTATGGGTGAGGTTACGGCGTAGGGTATAGTTTAGGGTTAGGGTTAGGGTTAGGGTACGGCTTAGGGTACGGGTTAGGGTACGGGTGAGGGTATGGCGTAGTGTATAGGTTAGGGTTAGCGTTAGGGTTAGGGTATGGCTTAGGGTACGGGTGAGGGTACGGGTGAGGGTACTGTGTAGGGTATTGGTTATGGTTAGGGTACGGCTTAGAATACGGGTTAGGGTACGGTTTAGGGTACGGCGTAGGGTATGGGTTAGGGTTAGGGTTAGGGTTAGGGTTAGGGTTAGGGTACGGCTTAGGGTACGGGTTAGCGTACGGGTGAGGGTACGGCGCAGTGTATAGGTTAGGGTTAGGGTTAGGGTTAGGGTACGGCTTAGGGTATGGGATATGTTACGGTGAGGGTACGGCGTAGGGTAGGGGTTAGGGTTAGGTTTAGGGTTAGTGTTAGGTTTAGGGTACCGCTTAGGGTATGGGATAGGGTACGGCGTAGGGTAGCGGTTAGGGTTAGGGTTAGGGTTAGGGTACGGCTTAGGATACGGGTTAGGGTATGGGTGAGGGTGCGGCGTAGCGTATGGGTTAGGGTTAGGGTTAGGGTTAGTGTTAGTGTTAGGATTAGGGTACGGCTTAGCGTATGGGAAAGGGTACGGGTGAGGGTACGGCGTAGGGTAGGGGTTAGGGTTAGAGTTAGGGTTAGGGTTGGGGTTAGGGTACGGCTTAGGGTACGGGTGAGTGTATGGGTGAGGATACTGCATAGGGTATTGGTTAGGGTTAGGGTACGGCTTCTAATACGTGTTAGGGTACGTGTTAGGGTATGGCGTACGGTATGGGTTAGGGTTAGGGTTAGGGTTAGGGTTAGGGTTAGGGTACGGCTTAGGGTACGGGTTAGGGTACGGGTGAGGTTACGGCGTAGGGTATAGTTTAGGGTTAGGGTTAGGGTTAGGGTACGGCTTAGGATACGGGTTAGGGTACGGGTGAGGGTACGGCGTAGCGTATGGTTTATGTTTAGGGTTAGGGTTAGGGTACGGCTTAGGGTACGGGTTAGGGTACGGGTGAGGGTACGGTGTAGGTTATGGGTTAGGGTTAGGGTTAGGGTTAGGGTTAGTTTTAGGGTTAGGGATTGGTTTAGGGTACGGGTTAGGATTAGCATACGTGTTCGGGTTAGGGTTTTGGTTAGGGTTAGGGTACGCGTTAGGGTTAGGGTATGGGTTAGGTTTAGGGTACACGTTAGGATTAGGGTATTTATTAAACCTATCCCACTCTCTAGATTCCACTTAGCACGTAAAGGAATATTATTTTGGGTTCAGATATGGAGAAGATTTTAGTCACTAGGATAAGATAAAGAATGAACACATTATAAAAAAATCACATAAGGTTTTCTTTTTAACCTGTTCCTTAAAACACTAGTGTTTAGGAAATCTAATGGAGGCAAAAGCAGTAAAGGGTAGTTTAGGGTTAGGGTTAGGGTTAGGGTTAGGGTAGGGCTTAGGATACGGGTGAGGGTACTGGTGAGGGTACTGCGTAGGTTATTGGTTAGGGTTAGGGTATGGCTTAGGATACGGGTTAGGATATGGGTTAGGTTACGGCGTTGGGTATGGGTGAGGGTTAGGGTTAGGGTTAGGGTAAGGCTTTGGGAAGGGGTTAGGGTACGGGTGAGGGTACGGCGTAGGGTAGAGGTTAGGGTTAGGTTTAGGATTAGGGTACGGCTTAGGATACGGGTTAGGGTATGGGTGAGGGTACGGCGTAGCGTATGTGTTAGGGTTAGGGTTAGGGTTAGGGTTAGTTTTAGGGTTAGGGATTGGTGTAGGGTACGGGTTAGGATTAGCGTACGTGTTAGGGTTAGGGTTTGGGTTAGGGTTAGGGTACGCATTAGGGTTAGGGTATGGGTTAGGGTTAGGGTACACGTTAGGATTAGGGTATTTATTAAACCTATCCCACTCTCTAGATACCACTTAGCACGTAAAGGAATATTATTTAGGGTCCAGCCATGGAGAAGATTTTCGTCACTAGGATAAGATAAAGAATAAACACATTATAAAAAAATCACATTAGGATTTTCTTTTTAACCTGTTCCTTAAAACACTAGTGCTTAGGAAATCTAATGGAGGCAAAAGCAGTCAAGGGTAGTTTAGGGTTAGGGTTAGGGTTAGGGTTAGTGTTAGGGTTAGGGTACGGCTTAGGGTATGGGATAGGGTATGGGTGAGGGTATGGCATAGGGTAGGGTTTAGGGTTAGGGTTAGTGTTAGGGTTAGGTTTAGGGTATGGCTTAGGGTACGGGTGAGGGTACTGTGTAGGTCATTGGTTAGGGTTAGGTTAAGGCGTAGGATACAGGTTATTGTATGGGTTAGGGTACGGCGCAGGGTATGGGTAAGGGTTAGGGTTAGGGTTAGGGTTAGAGTTAGGGTACGGCTTAGGGTACGGGTTAGGGAACGGGTGAGGGTACGGCGTAGTGTATAGGTTAGGGTTAGGGTTAGGGTACGGCTTAGGGTACGGATTAGGTTATGGGTGAGGGTACGGCGTAGGGTATGGGTTAGGGTTAGGGTTAGGGTTAGTGTTAGTGTTAGGGTTAGGGTACGGCTTAGCGTATGGGATAGGGTACGGGTGAGGGTACGGCGTAGGTTATGGGTTAGGGTCAGGGTTAGGGTTAGGGTTAGGGTACGGCTTAGGATACGGGTTAGGGTACGGGTGAGGGTATGGCGTAGCGTATGGGTTAGGGTTAGGGTTAGGGTCCGTCTTAGGGTACGGGTTAGGGTACGGGTGAGGGTACGGCGTAGGGTAAGGGTTAAGGTTAGGGTTAGGGTTAGGGTTAGTTTTAGGGTTAGGGATTGGTTTAGGGTACGGGTTAGGATTAGCGTACGTGTTAGGGTTAGGTTTTGGGTTAGGGTTAGGGTACGCGTTAGGGTTAGGGTATGGGTTAGTGTTAGGGTACACGTTAGGATTAGGGTATTTATTAAACCTATCCCACTCTCTAGATACCACTTAGCACGTAAAGGAATATTATTTGGGGTTCAGCCATGGAGAAGATTTTAGTCACTAGGATAAGATAAAGAATAAACACATTATAAAAAAAATCACATAAGGTTTTCTTTTTAACCTGTTCTTTAAAACACTAGTGTTTAGGAAATCTAATGGAGGCAAAAGCAGTAAAGGGAAGTTTAGGGTTAGGGTTAGGGTAGGGCTTAGGATACGGGTGAGGGTACTGGTGAGGGTACTGCGTAGGTTATTGGTTAGGGTTAGGGTACGGCTTAGGATACGGGTTAGGATATGGGTTAGGTTACGGCGTTGGGTATGGGTGAGGGTTAGGGTTAGGGTTAGGGTAAGGCTTTGGGTACGGGTTAGGGTACGGGTGAGGGTACGGCGTAGGGTAGAGGTTAGGGTTAGGGTTAGGGTACGGCTTAGGGTACGGATTAGGTTATGGGTGAGGGTACGGCGTAGGGTATGGGTTAGGGTTAGGGTTAGGGTTAGTGTTAGTGTTAGGGTTAGGGTATGGCTTAGCCTATGGGATAGGGTACGGGTGAGGGTACGGCGTAGGGTAGGGGTTAGGGTTAGGGTTAGTGATAGGGTTAGGGTATGGCTTAGGGTACGGGTGAGGGTACGGGTGAGGGTACTGCGTAGGGTATTGGTTAGGGTTAGGGTACGGCTTAGGATACGTGTTAGGGTACGGGTTAGTTTACGGCGTAGAGTGTGGGTTAGGGTTAGGGTAAGTGTTAGGGTTAGGGTTACGGTACGTCGTAGGGTACGTGTTAGGGTACGGGTTAGGGTACGGCTTAGGTTATGGGATAGGGTACAGGTGAGGGTATGGCATAGGGTAGGGGTTAGGGTTAGGTTTAGGGTTAGGGTTAGGGTTAGGGTACGGCTTAGGGTACGGGTTAGGGTACGGGTGAGGGTATGGCGTAGTGTATAGGTTAGGGTTAGGGTTAGGGTTAGGGTATGGCTTAGGGTACGGGTGAGGGTACGGGTGAGGGTACTGTGTAGGGTATTGGTTATGGTTAGGGTACGGCTTAGAATACGGGTTAGGGTACGGTTTAGGGTACGGCGTAGGGTATGGGTTAGGGTTAGGGTTAGGGTTAGGGTTAGGGTTAGGGTACGGCTTAGGGTACGGGTTAGCGTACGGGTGAGGGTACGGCGCAGTGTATAGGTTAGGGTTAGGGTTAGGGTTAGGGTACGGCTTAGGGTATGGGATAGGGTACGGGTGAGGGTACGGCGTAGGGTAGGGGTTAGGTTTAGGGTTAGGGTTAGTGTTAGGGTTAGGGTACGGCTTAGGGTATGGGATAGGTTACGGTGAGGGTACGGCGTAGGGTAGGGGTTAGGGTTAGGTTTAGGGTTAGTGTTAGGTTTAGGGTACCGCTTAGGGTATCGGATAGGGTACGGCGTAGGGTAGCGGTTAGGGTTAGGGTTAGGGTTAGGGTACGGCTTAGGATACGGGTTAGGGTATGGGTGAGGGTGCGGCGTAGCGTATGGGTTAGGGTTAGGGTTAGGGTTAGGGTACGGCTTAGGGTATCGGTTAGGGTACGGGTGAGGTTACGGCGTAGGTTATGGGTTAGGGTTAGGGTTAGGGTTAGGGTTAGTTTTAGGGTTAGGGATTGGTTTAGGGTACGGGTTAGGATTAGCATACTTGTTCGGGTTAGGGTTTTGGTTAGGGTTAGGGTACGCGTTAGGGTTAGGGTATGGGTTAGGTTTAGGGTACACGTTAGGATTAGGGTATTTATTAAACCTATCCCACTCTCTAGATACCACTTAGCACGTAAAGGAATATTATTTGGGGTTCAGCCATGGAGAAGATTTTAGTCACTAGGATAAGATAAAGAATAAACACATTATTAAAAAAATCACATAAGGTTTTCTTTTTAAGCTGTTCCTTAAAACACTAGTGTTTAGGAAATCTAATGGAGGCAAAAGCAGTAAAGGGTAGTTTAGGGTTAGGGTTAGGGTTAGGGTAAGGGTAGGGATTAGGATACGGGTGAGGGTACTGGTGAGGGTACTGCGTATGTTATTGGTTAGGGTTAGGGTACGGCTTAGGATACGGGTTAGGATATGGGTTAGGTTACGGCGTTGGGTATGGGTGAGGGTTAGGGTTAGGGTTAGGGTAAGGCTTTGGGAAGGGGTTAGGGTACGGGTGAGGGTACGGCGTAGGGTAGAGGTTAGGGTTAGGTTTAGGATTAGGGTACGGCTTAGGATACGGGTTAGGGTATGGGTGAGGGTACGGCGTAGCGTATGTGTTAGGGTTAGGGTTAGGGTTAGTGTTAGGGTTAGGGTTAGGGTACGGCTTAGCGTATGGGATAGGGTACGGGTGAGGGTACGGCGTAGGGTAGGGGTTAATGTTAGGGTTAGGGTTAGGGTTAGGGTATGGCTTAGGGTACGGGTGATGGTACGGGTGAGGGTACTACGTAGGGTATTGGTTAGGTTTAGGGTACGGCTTAGGATACGTGTTAGGGTACGGGTTAGGGTACGGCGTAGTGTGTGGGTTAGGGTTAGGGTTAGGGTTAGGGTTAGGGTTAGGGTACGGCTTAGGGTACGGGTTAGGGTACGGGTGAGGTTACGGCGTAGGGTATAGTTTAGGGTTAGGGTTAGGGTTAGGGTACGGCTTAGGGTACGGGTTAGGGTACGGGTGAGGGTATGGCGTAGTGTATAGGTTAGGGTTAGGGTTAGGTTTAGGGTATGGCTTAGGGTACGGGTGAGGGTACGGGTGAGGGTACTGTGTAGGGTATTGGTTATGGTTAGGGTACGGCTTAGAATACAGGTTAGGGTACGGTTTAGGGTACGGCGTAGGGTATGGGTTAGGGTTAGGGTTAGGGTTAGGGTTAGGGTACGGCTTAGGGTACGGGTTAGGGTACGGGTGAGGGTACGGCGTAGTGTATAGGTTAGGGTTAGGGTTAGGGTTAGGGTACGGCTTAGGGTATGGGATAGGGTACGGGTGAGGGTACATCGTTGGGTAGGGGTTAGGTTTAGGGTTAGGGTTAGTGTTAGGGTTAGGGTACGGCTTAGGGTATGGGATAGGTTACGGGTGAGGGTACGGCATAGGGTAGGGGTTAGGGTTAGGTTTAGGGTTAGTGTTAGGTTTAGGGTACCGCTTAGGGTATGGGATAGGGTACGGCGTAGGGTAGCGGTTAGGGTTAGGGTTAGGTTAGTGTACGGCTTAGGATACGGCTTAGGGTACGGGTGAGGGTGCGGCGTAGCGTATGGGTTAGGGTTAGGGTTAGGGTTAGGGTACGGCTTAGGGTACGGGTTAGGGTACGGGTGAGGGTACGGCGTAGGTTATGGGTTAGGGTTAGGGTTAGGGTTAGGGTTAGTTTTAGGGTTAGGGATTGGTTTAGGGTAAGGGTTAGGATTAGCATACTTGTTCGTCTTAGGGTTTTGGTTAGGGTTAGGGTACGCGTTAGGGTTAGGGTATGGGTTAGGTTAAGGGTACACGTTAGGATTAGGGTATGTATTAAACCTATCCCACTCTCTAGATACCACTTAGCACGTAAAGGAATATTATTTGGGGTTCAGCCATGGAGAAGATTTTAGTCACTAGGATAAGATAAAGAATAAACACATTATAAAAAAAATCACGTAAGGTTTTCTTTTTAACCTGTTCTTTAAAACACTAGTGTTTAGGAAATCTAATGGAGGCAAAAGCAGTAAAGGGTAGTTTAGGGTTAGGGTTAGCGTAGGGCTTAGGATACGGGTGAGGGTACTGGTGAGGGTACTGCGTAGGTTATTGGTTAGGGTTAGGGTACGGCTTAGGATACGGGTTAGGATATGGGTTAGGTTACGGCGTTGGGTATGGGTGAGGGTTAGGGTTAGGGTTAGGGTAAGGCTTTGGGTACGGGTTAGGGTACGGGTGAGGGTACGGCGTAGGGTAGAGGTTAGGGTTAGGTTTAGGATTAGGGTACGGCTTAGGATACGGGTTAGGGTATGGGTGAGGGTACGGCGTAGCGTATGGGTTAGGGTTAGGGTTAGGGTTAGGGTTAGTTTTAGGGTTAGGGATTGGTTTAGGGTACGGGTTAGGATTAGCGTACGTGTTAGGGTTAGGGTTTGGGTTAGGGTTAGGGTACGCATTAGGGTTAGGGTATGGGTTAGGGTTAGGGTACACGTTAGGATTAGGGTATTTATTAAACCTATCCCACTCTCTAGATACCACTTAGCACGTAAAGGAATATTATTTAGGGTCCAGCCATGGAGAAGATTTTCGTCACTAGGATAAGATAAAGAATAAACACATTATAAAAAAATCACATTAGGATTTTCTTTTTAACCTGTTCCTTAAAACACTAGTGCTTAGGAAATCTAATGGAGGCAAAAGCAGTCAAGGGTAGTTTAGGGTTAGGGTTAGGGTTAGGGTTAGTGTTAGGGTTAGGGTACGGCTTAGGGTATGGGATAGGGTATGGGTGAGGGTACGGCATAGGGTAGGGTTTAGGGTTAGGGTTAGTGTTAGGGTCAGGGTTAGGGTATGGCTTAGGGTACGGGTGAGGGTACTGTGTAGGTCATTGGTTAGGGTTAGGTTAAGGCTTAGGATACAGGTTATTGTATGGGTTAGGGTACGGCGCAGGGTATGGTTAAGGGTTAGGGTTAGGGTTAGGGTTAGAGTTAGGGTACGGCTTAGGGTACGGGTTAGGGAACGGGTGCAGGTACGGCGTAGTGTATAGGTTAGGGTTAGGGTTAGGGTACGGCTTAGGGTACGTATTAGGTTATGGGTGAGGGTACGGCGTAGGGTATGGGTTAGGGTTAGGGTTAGGGTTAGTGTTAGTGTTAGGGTTAGGGTACAGCTTAGCGTATGGGATAGGGTACGGTTGAGGGTACGGCGTAGGGTAGGGGTTAGGGTTAGGGTTAGGGTTAGGGTTAGGGTATGGCTTAGGGTACGGGTGAGGGTACGGGTGAGGGTACTGCGTAGGGTATTGGTTAGGGTTAGGGTACGGCTTAGGATACGTGTTAGGGTACGGGTTAGGGTGCGGCGTAGAGTGTGGGTAAGGGTTAGGGTTAGTGTTAGGGTTAGGGTTACGGTACGTCTTAGGGTACGTGTTAGGGTACGGGTTAGGGTACGGCTTAGGTTATGGGATAGGGTACAGGTGAGGGTATGGCATAGGGTAGGGGTTAGGGTTAGGTTTAGGGTTAGGGTTAGGGTTAGGGTACGGCTTAGGGTATGGGTGAGGGTATGGGTGAGGATACTGCGTAGGGTATTGGTTAGGGTTAGGGTACGGCTTAGGATACGGGTTAGGGTACGTGTTAGGGTATGGCGTACGCTATGGGTTAGGGTTAGGGTTAGGGTTAGGGTTAGGGTTAGGGTACGGATTAGGGTACGGGTTAGGGTATGGGTGAGGTTACGGCGTAGGGTATAGTTTAGGGTTAGGGTTAGGGTTAGGGTACGGCTTAGGGTACGGGTTAGGGTATGGGTGAGGGTATGGCGTAGTGTATAGGTTAGGGTTAGCGTTAGGGTTAGGGTATGGCTTAGGGTACGGGTGAGGGTACGGGTGAGGGTACTGTGTAGGGTATTGGTTATGGTTAGGGTACGGCTTAGAATACGGGTTAGGGTACGGTTTAGGGTACGGCGTAGGGTATGGGTTAGGGTTAGGGTTAGGGTTAGGGTTAGGGTTAGGGTACGGCTTAGGGTACGGGTTAGCGTACGGGTGAGGGTACGGCGCAGTGTATAGGTTAGGGTTAGGGTTAGGGTTAGGGTACGGCTTAGGGTATGGGATATGTTACGGTGAGGGTACGGCGTAGGGTAGGGGTTAGGGTTAGGTTTAGGGTTAGTGTTAGGTTTAGGGTACCGCTTAGGGTATGGGATAGGGTACGGCGTAGGGTAGCGGTTAGGGTTAGGGTTAGGGTTAGGGTACGGCTTAGGATACGGGTTAGGGTATGGGTGAGGGTGCGGCGTAGCGTATGGGTTAGGGTTAGGGTTAGGGTTAGTGTTAGTGTTAGGATTAGGGTACGGCTTAGCGTATGGGAAAGGGTACGGGTGAGGGTACGGCGTAGGGTAGGGGTTAGGGTTAGAGTTAGGGTTAGGGTTGGGGTTAGGGTACGGCTTAGGGTACGGGTGAGTGTATGGGTGAGGATACTGCATAGGGTATTGGTTAGGGTTAGGGTACGGCTTCTAATACGTGTTAGGGTACGTGTTAGGGTATGGCGTACGGTATGGGTTAGGGTTAGGGTTAGGGTTAGGGTTAGGGTTAGGGTACGGCTTAGGGTACGGGTTAGGGTACGGGTGAGGTTACGGCGTAGGGTATAGTTTAGGGTTAGGGTTAGGGTTAGGGTACGGCTTAGGATACGGGTTAGGGTACGGGTGAGGGTACGGCGTAGCGTATGGTTTATGTTTAGGGTTAGGGTTAGGGTACGGCTTAGGGTACGGGTTAGGGTACGGGTGAGGGTACGGTGTAGGTTATGGGTTAGGGTTAGGGTTAGGGTTAGGGTTAGTTTTAGGGTTAGGGATTGGTTTAGGGTACGGGTTAGGATTAGCATACGTGTTCGGGTTAGGGTTTTGGTTAGGGTTAGGGTACGCGTTAGGGTTAGGGTATGGGTTAGGTTTAGGGTACACGTTAGGATTAGGGTATTTATTAAACCTATCCCACTCTCTAGATTCCACTTAGCACGTAAAGGAATATTATTTTGGGTTCAGATATGGAGAAGATTTTAGTCACTAGGATAAGATAAAGAATGAACACATTATAAAAAAATCACATAAGGTTTTCTTTTTAACCTGTTCCTTAAAACACTAGTGTTTAGGAAATCTAATGGAGGCAAAAGCAGTAAAGGGTAGTTTAGGGTTAGGGTTAGGGTTAGGGTTAGGGTAGGGCTTAGGATACGGGTGAGGGTACTGGTGAGGGTACTGCGTAGGTTATTGGTTAGGGTTAGGGTATGGCTTAGGATACGGGTTAGGATATGGGTTAGGTTACGGCGTTGGGTATGGGTGAGGGTTAGGGTTAGGGTTAGGGTAAGGCTTTGGGAAGGGGTTAGGGTACGGGTGAGGGTACGGCGTAGGGTAGAGGTTAGGGTTAGGTTTAGGATTAGGGTACGGCTTAGGATACGGGTTAGGGTATGGGTGAGGGTACGGCGTAGCGTATGTGTTAGGGTTAGGGTTAGGGTTAGGGTTAGTTTTAGGGTTAGGGATTGGTGTAGGGTACGGGTTAGGATTAGCGTACGTGTTAGGGTTAGGGTTTGGGTTAGGGTTAGGGTACGCATTAGGGTTAGGGTATGGGTTAGGGTTAGGGTACACGTTAGGATTAGGGTATTTATTAAACCTATCCCACTCTCTAGATACCACTTAGCACGTAAAGGAATATTATTTAGGGTCCAGCCATGGAGAAGATTTTCGTCACTAGGATAAGATAAAGAATAAACACATTATAAAAAAATCACATTAGGATTTTCTTTTTAACCTGTTCCTTAAAACACTAGTGCTTAGGAAATCTAATGGAGGCAAAAGCAGTCAAGGGTAGTTTAGGGTTAGGGTTAGGGTTAGGGTTAGTGTTAGGGTTAGGGTACGGCTTAGGGTATGGGATAGGGTATGGGTGAGGGTATGGCATAGGGTAGGGTTTAGGGTTAGGGTTAGTGTTAGGGTTAGGTTTAGGGTATGGCTTAGGGTACGGGTGAGGGTACTGTGTAGGTCATTGGTTAGGGTTAGGTTAAGGCGTAGGATACAGGTTATTGTATGGGTTAGGGTACGGCGCAGGGTATGGGTAAGGGTTAGGGTTAGGGTTAGGGTTAGAGTTAGGGTACGGCTTAGGGTACGGGTTAGGGAACGGGTGAGGGTACGGCGTAGTGTATAGGTTAGGGTTAGGGTTAGGGTACGGCTTAGGGTACGGATTAGGTTATGGGTGAGGGTACGGCGTAGGGTATGGGTTAGGGTTAGGGTTAGGGTTAGTGTTAGTGTTAGGGTTAGGGTACGGCTTAGCGTATGGGATAGGGTACGGGTGAGGGTACGGCGTAGGTTATGGGTTAGGGTCAGGGTTAGGGTTAGGGTTAGGGTACGGCTTAGGATACGGGTTAGGGTACGGGTGAGGGTATGGCGTAGCGTATGGGTTAGGGTTAGGGTTAGGGTCCGTCTTAGGGTACGGGTTAGGGTACGGGTGAGGGTACGGCGTAGGGTAAGGGTTAAGGTTAGGGTTAGGGTTAGGGTTAGTTTTAGGGTTAGGGATTGGTTTAGGGTACGGGTTAGGATTAGCGTACGTGTTAGGGTTAGGTTTTGGGTTAGGGTTAGGGTACGCGTTAGGGTTAGGGTATGGGTTAGTGTTAGGGTACACGTTAGGATTAGGGTATTTATTAAACCTATCCCACTCTCTAGATACCACTTAGCACGTAAAGGAATATTATTTGGGGTTCAGCCATGGAGAAGATTTTAGTCACTAGGATAAGATAAAGAATAAACACATTATAAAAAAATCACATTAGGATTTTCTTTTTAACCTGTTCCTTAAAACACTAGTGCTTAGGAAATCTAATAGAGGCAAAAGCAATCAAGGGTAGTTTAGGGTTAGGGTTAGGGTTAGGGTTAGGGTTAGGGTTAGGGTACGGCTTAGGGTACGGGTTAGGGTACGGGTGAGGGTATGGCGTAGTGTATAGGTTAGGGTTAGGGTTAGGGTTAGGGTATGGCTTAGGGTACGGGTGAGGGTACGGGTGAGGGTACTGTGTAGGGTATTGGTTATGGTTAGGGTACGGCTTAGAATACAGGTTAGGGTACGGTTTAGGGTACGGCGTAGGGTATGGGTTAGGGTTAGGGTTAGGGTTAGGGTTAGGGTACGGCTTAGGGTACGGGTTAGGGTACGGGTGAGGGTACGGCGTAGTGTATAGGTTAGGGTTAGGGTTAGGGTTAGGGTACGGCTTAGGGTATGGGATAGGGTACGGGTGAGGGTACATCGTTGGGTAGGGGTTAGGTTTAGGGTTAGGGTTAGTGTTAGGGTTAGGGTACGGCTTAGGGTATGGGATAGGTTACGGGTGAGGGTACGGCATAGGGTAGGGGTTAGGGTTAGGTTTAGGGTTAGTGTTATGTTTAGGGTACCGCTTAGGGTATGGGATAGGGTACGGCGTAGGGTAGCGGTTAGGGTTAGGGTTAGGGTTAGTGTACGGCTTAGGATACGGCTTAGGGTACGGGTGAGGGTGCGGCGTAGCGTATGGGTTAGGGTTAGGGTTAGGGTTAGGGTACGGCTTAGGGTACGGGTTAGGGTACGGGTGAGGGTACGGCGTAGGTTATGGGTTAGGGTTAGGGTTAGGGTTAGGGTTAGTTTTAGGGTTAGGGATTGGTTTAGGGTAAGGGTTAGGATTAGCATACTTGTTCGTCTTAGGGTTTTGGTTAGGGTTAGGGTACGCGTTAGGGTTAGGGTATGGGTTAGGTTAAGGGTACACGTTAGGATTAGGGTATGTATTAAACCTATCCCACTCTCTAGATACCACTTAGCACGTAAAGGAATATTATTTGGGGTTCAGCCATGGAGAAGATTTTAGTCACTAGGATAAGATAAAGAATAAACACATTATAAAAAAAATCACGTAAGGTTTTCTTTTTAACCTGTTCTTTAAAACACTAGTGTTTAGGAAATCTAATGGAGGCAAAAGCAGTAAAGGGTAGTTTAGGGTTAGGGTTAGCGTAGGGCTTAGGATACGGGTGAGGGTACTGGTGAGGGTACTGCGTAGGTTATTGGTTAGGGTTAGGGTACGGCTTAGGATACGGGTTAGGATATGGGTTAGGTTACGGCGTTGGGTATGGGTGAGGGTTAGGGTTAGGGTTAGGGTAAGGCTTTGGGTACGGGTTAGGGTACGGGTGAGGGTACGGCGTAGGGTAGAGGTTAGGGTTAGGTTTAGGATTAGGGTACGGCTTAGGATACGGGTTAGGGTATGGGTGAGGGTACGGCGTAGCGTATGGGTTAGGGTTAGGGTTAGGGTTAGGGTTAGTTTTAGGGTTAGGGATTGGTTTAGGGTACGGGTTAGGATTAGCGTACGTGTTAGGGTTAGGGTTTGGGTTAGGGTTAGGGTACGCATTAGGGTTAGGGTATGGGTTAGGGTTAGGGTACACGTTAGGATTAGGGTATTTATTAAACCTATCCCACTCTCTAGATACCACTTAGCACGTAAAGGAATATTATTTAGGGTCCAGCCATGGAGAAGATTTTCGTCACTAGGATAAGATAAAGAATAAACACATTATAAAAAAATCACATTAGGATTTTCTTTTTAACCTGTTCCTTAAAACACTAGTGCTTAGGAAATCTAATGGAGGCAAAAGCAGTCAAGGGTAGTTTAGGGTTAGGGTTAGGGTTAGGGTTAGTGTTAGGGTTAGGGTACGGCTTAGGGTATGGGATAGGGTATGGGTGAGGGTACGGCATAGGGTAGGGTTTAGGGTTAGGGTTAGTGTTAGGGTTAGGGTTAGGGTATGGCTTAGGGTACGGGTGAGGGTACTGTGTAGGTCATTGGTTAGGGTTAGGTTAAGGCTTAGGATACAGGTTATTGTATGGGTTAGGGTACGGCGCAGGGTATGGTTAAGGGTTAGGGTTAGGGTTAGGGTTAGAGTTAGGGTACGGCTTAGGGTACGGGTTAGGGAACGGGTGCAGGTACGGCGTAGTGTATAGGTTAGGGTTAGGGTTAGGGTACGGCTTAGGGTACGTATTAGGTTATGGGTGAGGGTACGGCGTAGGGTATGGGTTAGGGTTAGGGTTAGGGTTAGTGTTAGTGTTAGGGTTAGGGTACAGCTTAGCGTATGGGATAGGGTACGGTTGAGGGTACGGCGTAGGGTAGGGGTTAGGGTTAGGGTTAGGGTTAGGGTTAGGGTATGGCTTAGGGTACGGGTGAGGGTACGGGTGAGGGTACTGCGTAGGGTATTGGTTAGGGTTAGGGTACGGCTTAGGATACGTGTTAGGGTACGGGTTAGGGTGCGGCGTAGAGTGTGGGTAAGGGTTAGGGTTAGTGTTAGGGTTAGGGTTACGGTACGTCTTAGGGTACGTGTTAGGGTACGGGTTAGGGTACGGCTTAGGTTATGGGATAGGGTACAGGTGAGGGTATGGCATAGGGTAGGGGTTAGGGTTAGGTTTAGGGTTAGGGTTAGGGTTAGGGTACGGCTTAGGGTATGGGTGAGGGTATGGGTGAGGATACTGCGTAGGGTATTGGTTAGGGTTAGGGTACGGCTTAGGATACGGGTTAGGGTACGTGTTAGGGTATGGCGTACGCTATGGGTTAGGGTTAGGGTTAGGGTTAGGGTACGGATTAGGGTACGGGTTAGGGTATGGGTGAGGTTACGGCGTAGGGTATAGTTTAGGGTTAGGGTTAGGGTTAGGGTACGGCTTAGGGTACGGGTTAGGGTACGGGTGAGGGTATGGCGTAGTGTATAGGTTAGGGTTAGCGTTAGGGTTAGGGTATGGCTTAGGGTACGGGTGAGGGTACGGGTGAGGGTACTGTGTAGGGTATTGGTTATGGTTAGGGTACGGCTTAGAATACGGGTTAGGGTACGGTTTAGGGTACGGCGTAGGGTATGGGTTAGGGTTAGGGTTAGGGTTAGGGTTAGGGTTAGGGTACGGCTTAGGGTACGGGTTAGCGTACGGGTGAGGGTACGGCGCAGTGTATAGGTTAGGGTTAGGGTTAGGGTTAGGGTACGGCTTAGGGTATGGGATATGTTACGGTGAGGGTACGGCGTAGGGTAGGGGTTAGGGTTAGGTTTAGGGTTAGTGTTAGGTTTAGGGTACCGCTTAGGGTATGGGATAGGGTACGGCGTAGGGTAGCGGTTAGGGTTAGGGTTAGGGTTAGGGTACGGCTTAGGATACGGGTTAGGGTATGGGTGAGGGTGCGGCGTAGCGTATGGGTTAGGGTTAGGGTTAGGGTTAGTGTTAGTGTTAGGATTAGGGTACGGCTTAGCGTATGGGAAAGGGTACGGGTGAGGGTACGGCGTAGGGTAGGGGTTAGGGTTAGAGTTAGGGTTAGGGTTGGGGTTAGGGTACGGCTTAGGGTACGGGTGAGTGTATGGGTGAGGATACTGCATAGGGTATTGGTTAGGGTTAGGGTACGGCTTCTAATACGTGTTAGGGTACGTGTTAGGGTATGGCGTACGGTATGGGTTAGGGTTAGGGTTAGGGTTAGGGTTAGGGTTAGGGTACGGCTTAGGGTACGGGTTAGGGTACGGGTGAGGTTACGGCGTAGGGTATAGTTTAGGGTTAGGGTTAGGTTTAGGGTACGGCTTAGGATACGGGTTAGGGTACGGGTGAGGGTACGGCGTAGCGTATGGTTTATGTTTAGGGTTAGGGTTAGGGTACGGCTTAGGGTACGGGTTAGGGTACGGGTGAGGGTACGGTGTAGGTTATGGGTTAGGGTTAGGGTTAGGGTTAGGGTTAGTTTTAGGGTTAGGGATTGGTTTAGGGTACGGGTTAGGATTAGCATACGTGTTCGGGTTAGGGTTTTGGTTAGGGTTAGGGTACGCGTTAGGGTTAGGGTATGGGTTAGGTTTAGGGTACACGTAAGGATTAGGGTATTTATTAAACCTATCCCACTCTCTAGATTCCACTTAGCACGTAAAGGAATATTATTTGGGGTTCAGATATGGAGAAGATTTTAGTCACTAGGATAAGATAAAGAATGAACACATTATAAAAAAATCACATAAGGTTTTCTTTTTAACCTGTTCCTTAAAACACTAGTGTTTAGGAAATCTAATGGAGGCAAAAGCAGTAAAGGGTAGTTTAGGGTTAGGGTTAGGGTTAGGGTTAGGGTAGGGCTTAGGATACGGGTGAGGGTACTGGTGAGGGTACTGCGTAGGTTATTGGTTAGGGTTAGGGTATGGCTTAGGATACGGGTTAGGATATGGGTTAGGTTACGGCGTTGGGTATGGGTGAGGGTTAGGGTTAGGGTTAGGGTAAGGCTTTGGGAAGGGGTTAGGGTACGGGTGAGGGTACGGCGTAGGGTAGAGGTTAGGGTTAGGTTTAGGATTAGGGTACGGCTTAGGATACGGGTTAGGGTATGGGTGAGGGTACGGCGTAGCGTATGTGTTAGGGTTAGGGTTAGGGTTAGGGTTAGTTTTAGGGTTAGGGATTGGTGTAGGGTACGGGTTAGGATTAGCGTACGTGTTAGGGTTAGGGTTTGGGTTAGGGTTAGGGTACGCATTAGGGTTAGGGTATGGGTTAGGGTTAGGGTACACGTTAGGATTAGGGTATTTATTAAACCTATCCCACTCTCTAGATACCACTTAGCACGTAAAGGAATATTATTTAGGGTCCAGCCATGGAGAAGATTTTCGTCACTAGGATAAGATAAAGAATAAACACATTATAAAAAAATCACATTAGGATTTTCTTTTTAACCTGTTCCTTAAAACACTAGTGCTTAGGAAATCTAATGGAGGCAAAAGCAGTCAAGGGTAGTTTAGGGTTAGGGTTAGGGTTAGGGTTAGTGTTAGGGTTAGGGTACGGCTTAGGGTATGGGATAGGGTATGGGTGAGGGTATGGCATAGGGTAGGGTTTAGGGTTAGGGTTAGTGTTAGGGTTAGGTTTAGGGTATGGCTTAGGGTACGGGTGAGGGTACTGTGTAGGTCATTGGTTAGGGTTAGGTTAAGGCGTAGGATACAGGTTATTGTATGGGTTAGGGTACGGCGCAGGGTATGGGTAAGGGTTAGGGTTAGGGTTAGGGTTAGAGTTAGGGTACGGCTTAGGGTACGGGTTAGGGAACGGGTGAGGGTACGGCGTAGTGTATAGGTTAGGGTTAGGGTTAGGGTACGGCTTAGGGTACGGATTAGGTTATGGGTGAGGGTACGGCGTAGGGTATGGGTTAGGGTTAGGGTTAGGGTTAGTGTTAGTGTTAGGGTTAGGGTACGGCTTAGCGTATGGGATAGGGTACGGGTGAGGGTACGGCGTAGGTTATGGGTTAGGGTCAGGGTTAGGGTTAGGGTTAGGGTACGGCTTAGGATACGGGTTAGGGTACGGGTGAGGGTACGGCGTAGGTTATGGGTTAGGGTTAGGGTTAGTGTTAGGGTTATGGTACGGCTTAGGTTATGGGATAGGGTACAAGTGAGGGTATGGCATAGGGTAGGGGTTAGGGTTAGGGTTAGGGTTAGGGTTAGGGTTAGGGTACGGCTTAGGGTACGGGTGAGGGTATGGGTGAGGATAGTGCGTAGGGTATTGGTTAGGGTTAGGGTACGGCTTAGGATACGGGTTAGGGTACGTGTTAGGGTATGGCGTACGGTATGGGTTAGGGTTAGGGTTAGGGTTAGGGTTAGGGTTAGGGTACGGCTTAGGGTACGGGTTAGGGTACGGGTGAGGTTACGGCGTAGGGTATAGTTTAGGGTTAGGGTTAGGGTTAGGGTACGGCTTAGGATACGGTTTAGGGTACGGGTGAGGGTACGGCGTAGCGTATGGTTTAGGGTTAGGGTTAGGGTTAGGGTACGGCGTAGGGTACAGGTTAGGGTACGGGTGAGGGTATGGTGTAGTGTATAGGTTAGGGTTAGGGTACGGCTTAGAATACGGGTTAGGGTACGGGTTAGGGTACGGCGTAGGGTATGGGTTAGGGTTAGGGTTAGGATTAGGGTACGGCTTAGGGCACGGTTAGGGTACGGGTGAGGGTACGGCGTAGTGTATAGGTTAGGGTTCGGGTTAGGGTTAGGGTATGGCTTAGGATACGGGTTAGGGAACGGGTGAGGGTACGGCGTAGGGTAGGGGTTAGGTTTAGGGTTAGGGTTAGTGTTAGGGTTAGGGTACGGCTTAGGGTATGGGATAGGTTACGGGTGAGGGTACGGCGTAGGGTAGGGGTTAGGGTTAGGTTTAGGGTTAGTGTTAGGTTTAGGGTACCGCTTAGGGTATGGGATAGGGTACGGCGTAGGGTAGCGGTTAGGGTTAGGGTTAGGGTACGGCTTAGGGTACGGGTGAGGGTACGGATGAGGGTACTGCGTAGGGTATTGGTTAGGTTAGGATATGGCTTAGGATACGGGTTAGGGTACGGCTTAGGGTATGGCCTAGGGTATTGGTTAGTGTTAGGGTTAGGGTTAGGGTTAGGGTTAGGGTACGGCTTAGGATACGGGTTAGGGTACGGGTGAGGGTATGGCGTAGCGTATGGGTTAGGGTTAGGGTTAGGGTCCGTCTTAGGGTACGGGTTAGGGTACGGGTGAGGGTACGGCGTAGTGTAAGGGTTAAGGTTAGGGTTAGGGTTAGGGTTAGTTTTAGGGTTAGGGATTGGTTTAGGGTACGGGTTAGGATTAGCGTACGTGTTAGGGTTAGGTTTTGGGTTAGGGTTAGGGTACGCGTTAGGGTTAGGGTATGGGTTAGTGTTAGGGTACACGTTAGGATTAGGGTATTTATTAAACCTATCCCACTCTCTAGATACCACTTAGCACGTAAAGGAATATTATTTGGGGTTCAGCCATGGAGAAGATTTTAGTCACTAGGATAAGATAAAGAATAAACACATTATAAAAAAATCACATTAGGATTTTCTTTTTAACCTGTTCCTTAAAACACTAGTGCTTAGGAAATCTAATAGAGGCAAAAGCAATCAAGGGTAGTTTAGGGTTAGGGTTAGGGTTAGGGTTAGGGTTAGGGTTAGGGTACGGCTTAGGGTACGGGTTAGGGTACGGGTGAGGGTATGGCGTAGTGTATAGGTTAGGGTTAGCGTTAGGGTTAGGGTATGGCTTAGGGTACGGGTGAGGGTACGGGTGAGGGTACTGTGTAGGGTATTGGTTATGGTTAGGGTACGGCTTAGAATACGGGTTAGGGTACGGTTTAGGGTACGGCGTAGGGTATGGGTTAGGGTTAGGGTTAGGGTTAGGGTTAGGGTTAGGGTACGGCTTAGGGTACGGGTTAGCATACGGGTGAGGGTACGGCGCAGTGTATAGGTTAGGGTTAGGGTTAGGGTTAGGGTACGGCTTAGGGTATGGGATATGTTACGGTGAGGGTACGGCGTAGGGTAGGGGTTAGGGTTAGGTTTAGGGTTAGTGTTAGGTTTAGGGTACCGCTTAGGGTATGGGATAGGGTACGGCGTAGGGTAGCGGTTAGGGTTAGGGTTAGGGTTAGGGTACGGCTTAGGATACGGGTTAGGGTATGGGTGAGGGTGCGGCGTAGCGTATGGGTTAGGGTTAGGGTTAGGGTTAGTGTTAGTGTTAGGATTAGGGTACGGCTTAGCGTATGGGAAAGGGTACGGGTGAGGGTACGGCGTAGGGTAGGGGTTAGGGTTAGAGTTAGGGTTAGGGTTGGGGTTAGGGTACGGCTTAGGGTACGGGTGAGTGTATGGGTGAGGATACTGCATAGGGTATTGGTTAGGGTTAGGGTACGGCTTCTAATACGTGTTAGGGTACGTGTTAGGGTATGGCGTACGGTATGGGTTAGGGTTAGGGTTAGGGTTAGGGTTAGGGTTAGGGTACGGCTTAGGGTACGGGTTAGGGTACGGGTGAGGTTACGGCGTAGGGTATAGTTTAGGGTTAGGGTTAGGTTTAGGGTACGGCTTAGGATACGGGTTAGGGTACGGGTGAGGGTACGGCGTAGCGTATGGTTTATGTTTAGGGTTAGGGTTAGGGTACGGCTTAGGGTACGGGTTAGGGTACGGGTGAGGGTACGGTGTAGGTTATGGGTTAGGGTTAGGGTTAGGGTTAGGGTTAGTTTTAGGGTTAGGGATTGGTTTAGGGTACGGGTTAGGATTAGCATACGTGTTCGGGTTAGGGTTTTGGTTAGGGTTAGGGTACGCGTTAGGGTTAGGGTATGGGTTAGGTTTAGGGTACACGTAAGGATTAGGGTATTTATTAAACCTATCCCACTCTCTAGATTCCACTTAGCACGTAAAGGAATATTATTTGGGGTTCAGATATGGAGAAGATTTTAGTCACTAGGATAAGATAAAGAATGAACACATTATAAAAAAATCACATAAGGTTTTCTTTTTAACCTGTTCCTTAAAACACTAGTGTTTAGGAAATCTAATGGAGGCAAAAGCAGTAAAGGGTAGTTTAGGGTTAGGGTTAGGGTTAGGGTTAGGGTAGGGCTTAGGATACGGGTGAGGGTACTGGTGAGGGTACTGCGTAGGTTATTGGTTAGGGTTAGGGTATGGCTTAGGATACGGGTTAGGATATGGGTTAGGTTACGGCGTTGGGTATGGGTGAGGGTTAGGGTTAGGGTTAGGGTAAGGCTTTGGGAAGGGGTTAGGGTACGGGTGAGGGTACGGCGTAGGGTAGAGGTTAGGGTTAGGTTTAGGATTAGGGTACGGCTTAGGATACGGGTTAGGGTATGGGTGAGGGTACGGCGTAGCGTATGTGTTAGGGTTAGGGTTAGGGTTAGGGTTAGTTTTAGGGTTAGGGATTGGTGTAGGGTACGGGTTAGGATTAGCGTACGTGTTAGGGTTAGGGTTTGGGTTAGGGTTAGGGTACGCATTAGGGTTAGGGTATGGGTTAGGGTTAGGGTACACGTTAGGATTAGGGTATTTATTAAACCTATCCCACTCTCTAGATACCACTTAGCACGTAAAGGAATATTATTTAGGGTCCAGCCATGGAGAAGATTTTCGTCACTAGGATAAGATAAAGAATAAACACATTATAAAAAAATCACATTAGGATTTTCTTTTTAACCTGTTCCTTAAAACACTAGTGCTTAGGAAATCTAATGGAGGCAAAAGCAGTCAAGGGTAGTTTAGGGTTAGGGTTAGGGTTAGGGTTAGTGTTAGGGTTAGGGTACGGCTTAGGGTATGGGATAGGGTATGGGTGAGGGTATGGCATAGGGTAGGGTTTAGGGTTAGGGTTAGTGTTAGGGTTAGGTTTAGGGTATGGCTTAGGGTACGGGTGAGGGTACTGTGTAGGTCATTGGTTAGGGTTAGGTTAAGGCGTAGGATACAGGTTATTGTATGGGTTAGGGTACGGCGCAGGGTATGGGTAAGGGTTAGGGTTAGGGTTAGGGTTAGAGTTAGGGTACGGCTTAGGGTACGGGTTAGGGAACGGGTGAGGGTACGGCGTAGTGTATAGGTTAGGGTTAGGGTTAGGGTACGGCTTAGGGTACGGATTAGGTTATGGGTGAGGGTACGGCGTAGGGTATGGGTTAGGGTTAGGGTTAGGGTTAGTGTTAGTGTTAGGGTTAGGGTACGGCTTAGCGTATGGGATAGGGTACGGGTGAGGGTACGGCGTAGGTTATGGGTTAGGGTCAGGGTTAGGGTTAGGGTTAGGGTACGGCTTAGGATACGGGTTAGGGTACGGGTGAGGGTACGGCGTAGGTTATGGGTTAGGGTTAGGGTTAGTGTTAGGGTTATGGTACGGCTTAGGTTATGGGATAGGGTACAAGTGAGGGTATGGCATAGGGTAGGGGTTAGGGTTAGGGTTAGGGTTAGGGTTAGGGTTAGGGTACGGCTTAGGGTACGGGTGAGGGTATGGGTGAGGATAGTGCGTAGGGTATTGGTTAGGGTTAGGGTACGGCTTAGGATACGGGTTAGGGTACGTGTTAGGGTATGGCGTACGGTATGGGTTAGGGTTAGGGTTAGGGTTAGGGTTAGGGTTAGGGTACGGCTTAGGGTACGGGTTAGGGTACGGGTGAGGTTACGGCGTAGGGTATAGTTTAGGGTTAGGGTTAGGGTTAGGGTACGGCTTAGGATACGGTTTAGGGTACGGGTGAGGGTACGGCGTAGCGTATGGTTTAGGGTTAGGGTTAGGGTTAGGGTACGGCGTAGGGTACAGGTTAGGGTACGGGTGAGGGTATGGTGTAGTGTATAGGTTAGGGTTAGGGTACGGCTTAGAATACGGGTTAGGGTACGGGTTAGGGTACGGCGTAGGGTATGGGTTAGGGTTAGGGTTAGGATTAGGGTACGGCTTAGGGCACGGTTAGGGTACGGGTGAGGGTACGGCGTAGTGTATAGGTTAGGGTTCGGGTTAGGGTTAGGGTATGGCTTAGGATACGGGTTAGGGAACGGGTGAGGGTACGGCGTAGGGTAGGGGTTAGGTTTAGGGTTAGGGTTAGTGTTAGGGTTAGGGTACGGCTTAGGGTATGGGATAGGTTACGGGTGAGGGTACGGCGTAGGGTAGGGGTTAGGGTTAGGTTTAGGGTTAGTGTTAGGTTTAGGGTACCGCTTAGGGTATGGGATAGGGTACGGCGTAGGGTAGCGGTTAGGGTTAGGGTTAGGGTACGGCTTAGGGTACGGGTGAGGGTACGGATGAGGGTACTGCGTAGGGTATTGGTTAGGTTAGGATATGGCTTAGGATACGGGTTAGGGTACGGCTTAGGGTATGGCCTAGGGTATTGGTTAGTGTTAGGGTTAGGGTTAGGGTTAGGGTTAGGGTACGGCTTAGGATACGGGTTAGGGTACGGGTGAGGGTATGGCGTAGCGTATGGGTTAGGGTTAGGGTTAGGGTCCGTCTTAGGGTACGGGTTAGGGTACGGGTGAGGGTACGGCGTAGTGTAAGGGTTAAGGTTAGGGTTAGGGTTAGGGTTAGTTTTAGGGTTAGGGATTGGTTTAGGGTACGGGTTAGGATTAGCGTACGTGTTAGGGTTAGGTTTTGGGTTAGGGTTAGGGTACGCGTTAGGGTTAGGGTATGGGTTAGTGTTAGGGTACACGTTAGGATTAGGGTATTTATTAAACCTATCCCACTCTCTAGATACCACTTAGCACGTAAAGGAATATTATTTGGGGTTCAGCCATGGAGAAGATTTTAGTCACTAGGATAAGATAAAGAATAAACACATTATAAAAAAATCACATTAGGATTTTCTTTTTAACCTGTTCCTTAAAACACTAGTGCTTAGGAAATCTAATAGAGGCAAAAGCAATCAAGGGTAGTTTAGGGTTAGGGTTAGGGTTAGGGTTAGGGTTAGGGTTAGGGTACGGCTTAGGGTACGGGTTAGGGTACGGGTGAGGGTATGGCGTAGTGTATAGGTTAGGGTTAGGGTTAGGGTTAGGGTTAGTTTTAGGGTTAGGGATTGTTTTAGGATACTGGTTAGGATTAGCGTACGTGTTAGGGTTAGGTTTTGGGTTAGGGTTAGGGTACGCGTTAGGGTTAGGGTATGGGTTAGGGTTAGGGTACACGTTAGGATTAGGGTATTTATTAAACCTATCCCACTCTCTAGATACCACTTAGCACGTAAAGGAATATTATTAGGGATCCAGCCATGGAGAAGATTTTAGTCACTAGGATAAGATAAAGAATAAACACATTATAAAAAAATCACATTAGGATTTTCTTTTTAACCTGTTCCTTAAAACACTAGTGCTTAGGAAATCTAATGGAGGCAAAAGCAGTCAAGGGTAGTTTAGGGTTAGGGTTAGGGTTAGGGTTAGTGTTAGGGTTAGGGTTAGGGTTAGGGTTAGGGTTAGGGTTAGGGTTAGGGTACGGCTTAGGGTACGGGTGAGGGTACGGGTGAGGGTACTGTGTAGGGTATTGGTTATGGTTAGGGTACGGCTTAGAATACAGGTTAGGGTACGGTTTAGGGTACGGCGTAGGGTATGGGTTAGGGTTAGGGTTAGGGTTAGGGTTAGGGTACGGCTTAGGGTACGGGTTAGGGTACGGGTGAGGGTACGGCGTAGTGTATAGGTTAGGGTTAGGGTTAGGGTTAGGGTACAGCTTAGGGTATGGGATAGGGTACGGGTGAGGGTACATCGTTGGGTAGGGGTTAGGTTTAGGGTTAGGGTTAGTGTTAGGGTTAGGGTACGGCTTAGGGTATGGGATAGGTTACGGTTGAGGGTACGGCATAGGGTAGGGGTTAGGGTTAGGTTTAGGGTTAGTGTTATGTTTAGGGTACCGCTTAGGGTATGGGATAGGGTACGGCGTAGGGTAGCGGTTAGGGTTAGGGTTAGGGTTAGTGTACGGCTTAGGATACGGCTTAGGGTACGGGTGAGGGTGCGGCGTAGCGTATGGGTTAGGGTTAGGGTTAGGGTTAGGGTACGGCTTAGGGTACGGGTTAGGGTACGGGTGAGGGTACGGCGTATGTTATGGGTTAGGGTTAGGGTTAGGGTTAGGGTTAGTTTTAGGGTTAGGGATTGGTTTAGGGTAAGGGTTAGGATTAGCATACTTGTTCGGCTTAGGGTTTTGGTTAGGGTTAGGGTACGCGTTAGGGTTAGGGTATGGGTTAGGTTAAGGGTACACGTTAGGATTAGGGTATGTATTAAACCTATCCCACTCTCTAGATACCACTTAGCACGTAAAGGAATATTATTTGGGGTTCAGCCATGGAGAAGATTTTAGTCACTAGGATAAGATAAAGAATAAACACATTATAAAAAAAATCACGTAAGGTTTTCTTTTTAACCTGTTCTTTAAAACACTAGTGTTTAGGAAATCTAATGGAGGCAAAAGCAGTAAAGGGTAGTTTAGGGTTAGGGTTAGCGTAGGGCTTAGGATACGGGTGAGGGTACTGGTGAGGGTACTGCGTAGGTTATTGGTTAGGGTTAGGGTACGGCTTAGGATACGGGTTAGGATATGGGTTAGGTTACGGCGTTGGGTATGGGTGAGGGTTAGGGTTAGGGTTAGGGTAAGGCTTTGGGTACGGGTTAGGGTACGGGTGAGGGTACGGCGTAGGGTAGAGGTTAGGGTTAGGTTTAGGATTAGGGTACGGCTTAGGATACGGGTTAGGGTATGGGTGAGGGTACGGCGTAGCGTATGGGTTAGGGTTAGGGTTAGGGTTAGGGTTAGTTTTAGGGTTAGGGATTGGTTTAGGGTACGGGTTAGGATTAGCGTACGTGTTAGGGTTAGGGTTTGGGTTAGGGTTAGGGTACGCATTAGGGTTAGGGTATGGGTTAGGGTTAGGGTACACGTTAGGATTAGGGTATTTATTAAACCTATCCCACTCTCTAGATACCACTTAGCACGTAAAGGAATATTATTTAGGGTCCAGCCATGGAGAAGATTTTCGTCACTAGGATAAGATAAAGAATAAACACATTATAAAAAAATCACATTAGGATTTTCTTTTTAACCTGTTCCTTAAAACACTAGTGCTTAGGAAATCTAATGGAGGCAAAAGCAGTCAAGGGTAGTTTAGGGTTAGGGTTAGGGTTAGGGTTAGTGTTAGGGTTAGGGTACGGCTTAGGGTATGGGATAGGGTATGGGTGAGGGTACGGCATAGGGTAGGGTTTAGGGTTAGGGTTAGTGTTAGGGTTAGGGTTAGGGTATGGCTTAAGGTACGGGTGAGGGTACTGTGTAGGTCATTGGTTAGGGTTAGGTTAAGGCTTAGGATATAGGTTATTGTATGGGTTAGGGTACGGCGCAGGGTATGGTTAAGGGTTAGGGTTAGGGTTAGGGTTAGAGTTAGGGTACGGCTTAGGGTACGGGTTAGGGAACGGGTGCAGGTACGGCGTAGTGTATAGGTTAGGGTTAGGGTTAGGGTACGGCTTAGGGTACGTATTAGGTTATGGGTGAGGGTACGGCGTAGGGTATGGGTTAGGGTTAGGGTTAGGGTTAGTGTTAGTGTTAGGGTTAGGGTACAGCTTAGCGTATGGGATAGGGTACGGTTGAGGGTACGGCGTAGGGTAGGGGTTAGGGTTAGGGTTAGGGTTAGGGTTAGGGTATGGCTTAGGGTACGGGTGAGGGTACGGGTGAGGGTACTGCGTAGGGTATTGGTTAGGGTTAGGGTACGGCTTAGGATACGTGTTAGGGTACGGGTTAGGGTGCGGCGTAGAGTGTGGGTAAGGGTTAGGGTTAGTGTTAGGGTTAGGGTTACGGTACGTCTTAGGGTACGTGTTAGGGTACGGGTTAGGGTACGGCTTAGGTTATGGGATAGGGTACAGGTGAGGGTATGGCATAGGGTAGGGGTTAGGGTTAGGTTTAGGGTTAGGGTTAGGGTTAGGGTACGGCTTAGGGTATGGGTGAGGGTATGGGTGAGGATACTGCGTAGGGTATTGGTTAGGGTTAGGGTACGGCTTAGGATACGGGTTAGGGTACGTGTTAGGGTATGGCGTACGCTATGGGTTAGGGTTAGGGTTAGGGTTAGGGTTAGGGTTAGGGTACGGATTAGGGTACGGGTTAGGGTATGGGTGAGGTTACGGCGTAGGGTATAGTTTAGGGTTAGGGTTAGGGTTAGGGTACGGCTTAGGGTACGGGTTAGGGTACGGGTGAGGGTATGGCGTAGTGTATAGGTTAGGGTTAGCGTTAGGGTTAGGGTATGGCTTAGGGTACGGGTGAGGGTACGGGTGAGGGTACTGTGTAGGGTATTGGTTATGGTTAGGGTACGGCTTAGAATACGGGTTAGGGTACGGTTTAGGGTACGGCGTAGGGTATGGGTTAGGGTTAGGGTTAGGGTTAGGGTTAGGGTTAGGGTACGGCTTAGGGTACGGGTTAGCGTACGGGTGAGGGTACAGCGCAGTGTATAGGTTAGGGTTAGGGTTAGGGTTAGGGTACGGCTTAGGGTATGGGATATGTTACGGTGAGGGTACGGCGTAGGGTAGGGGTTAGGGTTAGGTTTAGGGTTAGTGTTAGGTTTAGGGTACCGCTTAGGGTATGGGATAGGGTACGGCGTAGGGTAGCGGTTAGGGTTAGGGTTAGGGTTAGGGTACGGCTTAGGATACGGGTTAGGGTATGGGTGAGGGTGCGGCGTAGCGTATGGGTTAGGGTTAGGGTTAGGGTTAGTGTTAGTGTTAGGATTAGGGTACGGCTTAGCGTATGGGAAAGGGTACGGGTGAGGGTACGGCGTAGGGTAGGGGTTAGGGTTAGAGTTAGGATTAGGGTTGGGGTTAGGGTACGGCTTAGGGTACGGGTGAGTGTATGGGTGAGGATACTGCATAGGGTATTGGTTAGGGTTAGGGTACGGCTTCTAATACGTGTTAGGGTACGTGTTAGGGTATGGCGTACGGTATGGGTTAGGGTTAGGGTTAGGGTTAGGGTTAGGGTTAGGGTACGGCTTAGGGTACGGGTTAGGGTACGGGTGAGGTTACGGCGTAGGGTATAGTTTAGGGTTAGGGTTAGGGTTAGGGTACGGCTTAGGATACGGGTTAGGGTACGGGTGAGGGTACGGCGTAGCGTATGGTTTATGTTTAGGGTTAGGGTTAGGGTACGGCTTAGGGTACGGGTTAGGGTACGGGTGAGGGTACGGTGTAGGTTATGGGTTAGGGTTAGGGTTAGGGTTAGGGTTAGTTTTAGGGTTAGGGATTGGTTTAGGGTACGGGTTAGGATTAGCATACGTGTTCGGGTTAGGGTTTTGGTTAGGGTTAGGGTACGCGTTAGGGTTAGGGTATGGGTTAGGTTTAGGGTACACGTTAGAATTAGGGTATTTATTAAACCTATCCCACTCTCTAGATTCCACTTAGCACGTAAAGGAATATTATTTGGGGTTCAGATATGGAGAAGATTTTAGTCACTAGGATAAGATAAAGAATGAACACATTATAAAAAAATCACATAAGGTTTTCTTTTTAACCTGTTCCTTAAAACACTAGTGTTTAGGAAATCTAATGGAGGCAAAAGCAGTAAAGGGTAGTTTAGGGTTAGGGTTAGGGTTAGGGTTAGGGTAGGGCTTAGGATACGGGTGAGGGTACTGGTGAGGGTACTGCGTAGGTTATTGGTTAGGGTTAGGGTACGGCTTAGGATACGGGTTAGGATATGGGTTAGGTTACGGCGTTGGGTATGGGTGAGGGTTAGGGTTAGGGTTAGGGTAAGGCTTTGGGAAGGGGTTAGGGTACGGGTGAGGGTACGGCGTAGGGTAGAGGTTAGGGTTAGGTTTAGGATTAGGGTACGGCTTAGGATACGGGTTAGGGTATGGGTGAGGGTACGGCGTAGCGTATGTGTTAGGGTTAGGGTTAGGGTTAGGGTTAGTTTTAGGGTTAGGGATTGGTGTAGGGTACGGGTTAGGATTAGCGTACGTGTTAGGGTTAGGGTTTGGGTTAGGGTTAGGGTACGCATTAGGGTTAGGGTATGGGTTAGGGTTAGGGTACACGTTAGGATTAGGGTATTTATTAAACCTATCCCACTCTCTAGATACCACTTAGCACGTAAAGGAATATTATTTAGGGTCCAGCCATGGAGAAGATTTTCGTCACTAGGATAAGATAAAGAATAAACACATTATAAAAAAATCACATTAGGATTTTCTTTTTAACCTGTTCCTTAAAACACTAGTGCTTAGGAAATCTAATGGAGGCAAAAGCAGTCAAGGGTAGTTTAGGGTTAGGGTTAGGGTTAGGGTTAGTGTTAGGGTTAGGGTACGGCTTAGGGTATGGGATAGGGTATGGGTGAGGGTATGGCATAGGGTAGGGTTTAGGGTTAGGGTTAGTGTTAGGGTTAGGGTTAGGGTATGGCTTAGGGTACGGGTGAGGGTACTGTGTAGGTCATTGGTTAGGGTTAGGTTAAGGCGTAGGATACAGGTTATTGTATGGGTTAGGGTACGGCGCAGGGTATGGGTAAGGGTTAGGGTTAGGGTTAGGGTTAGAGTTAGGGTACGGCTTAGGGTACGGGTTAGGGAACGGGTGAGGGTACGGCGTAGTGTATAGGTTAGGGTTAGGGTTAGGGTACGGCTTAGGGTACGGATTAGGTTATGGGTGAGGGTACGGCGTAGGGTATGGGTTAGGGTTAGGGTTAGGGTTAGTGTTAGTGTTAGGGTTAGGGTACGGCTTAGCGTATGGGATAGGGTACGGGTGAGGGTACGGCGTAGGTTATGGGTTAGGGTCAGGGTTAGGGTTAGGGTTAGGGTACGGCTTAGGATACGGGTTAGGGTACGGGTGAGGGTACGGCGTAGGTTATGGGTTAGGGTTAGGGTTAGTGTTAGGGTTATGGTACGGCTTAGGTTATGGGATAGGGTACAAGTGAGGGTATGGCATAGGGTAGGGGTTAGGGTTAGGGTTAGGGTTAGGGTTAGGGTTAGGGTACGGCTTAGGGTACGGGTGAGGGTATGGGTGAGGATAGTGCGTAGGGTATTGGTTAGGGTTAGGGTACGGCTTAGGATACGGGTTAGGGTACGTGTTAGGGTATGGCGTACGGTATGGGTTAGGGTTAGGGTTAGGGTTAGGGTTAGGGTTAGGGTACGGCTTAGGGTACGGGTTAGGGTACGGGTGAGGTTACGGCGTAGGGTATAGTTTAGGGTTAGGGTTAGGGTTAGGGTACGGCTTAGGATACGGTTTAGGGTACGGGTGAGGGTACGGCGTAGCGTATGGTTTAGGGTTAGGGTTAGGGTTAGGGTACGGCTTAGGGTACAGGTTAGGGTACGGGTGAGGGTATGGTGTAGTGTATAGGTTAGGGTTAGGGTACGGCTTAGAATACGGGTTAGGGTACGGGTTAGGGTACGGCGTAGGGTATGGGTTAGGGTTAGGGTTAGGATTAGGGTACGGCTTAGGGCACGGTTAGGGTACGGGTGAGGGTACGGCGTAGTGTATAGGTTAGGGTTCGGGTTAGGGTTAGGGTATGGATTAGGATACGGGTTAGGGTACGGGTGAGGGTACGGCGTAGGGTAGGGGTTAGGTTTAGGGTTAGGGTTAGTGTTAGGGTTAGGGTACGGCTTAGGGTATGGGATAGGTTACGGGTGAGGGTACGGCGTAGGGTAGGGGTTAGGGTTAGGTTTAGGGTTAGTGTTAGGTTTAGGGTACCGCTTAGGGTATGGGATAGGGTACGGCGTAGGGTAGCGGTTAGGGTTAGGGTTAGGGTACGGCTTAGGGTACGGGTGAGGGTACGGATGAGGGTACTGCGTAGGGTATTGGTTAGGTTAGGATATGGCTTAGGATACGGGTTAGGGTACGGCTTAGGGTATGGCCTAGGGTATTGGTTAGTGTTAGGGTTAGGGTTAGGGTTAGGGTTAGGGTACGGCTTAGGATACGGGTTAGGGTACGGGTGAGGGTATGGCGTAGCGTATGGGTTAGGGTTAGGGTTAGGGTCCGTCTTAGGGTACGGGTTAGGGTACGGGTGAGGGTACGGCGTAGGGTAAGGGTTAAGGTTAGGGTTAGGGTTAGGGTTAGTTTTAGGGTTAGGGATTGGTTTAGGGTACGGGTTAGGATTAGCGTACGTGTTAGGGTTAGGTTTTGGGTTAGGGTTAGGGTACGCGTTAGGGTTAGGGTATGGGTTAGTGTTAGGGTACACGTTAGGATTAGGGTATTTATTAAACCTATCCCACTCTCTAGATACCACTTAGCACGTAAAGGAATATTATTAGGGATCCAGCCATGGAGAAGATTTTCGTCACTAGGATAAGATAAAGAATAAACACATTATAAAAAAATCACATTAGGATTTTCTTTTTAACCTGTTCCTTAAAACACTAGTGCTTAGGAAATCTAATAGAGGCAAAAGCAATCAAGGGTAGTTTAGGGTTAGGGTTAGGGTTAGGGTTAGTGTTAGGGTTAGGGTACGGCTTAGGGTATGGGATAGGGTACGGGTGAGGGTACGGCGTAGGGTAGGGGTTAGGGTTAGGGTTAGGGTTATGGTTAGGGTATGGCTTAGGGTACGGGTGAGGGTACGGGTGAGGGTACTGCGTAGGGTATTGGTTAGGATTAGGATATGGCTTAGGATACGTGTTAGGGTACGGGTTAGGGTACGGCGTAGAGTGTGGGTTAGGGTTAGGGTTAGTGTTAGGGTTAGGGTTACGGTACGTCTTAGGGTACGTGTTAGGGTACGGGTGAGGGTACGGCGTAGGTTATGGGTTAGGGTTAGGGTTAGGGTTAGGGTACGGCTTAGGGTACGGGTGAGGGTACGGCGTAGGTTATGGGTTAGGGTTAGGGTTAGTGTTAGGGTTATGGTACGGCTTAGGTTACGGGATAGGGTACAGGTGAGGGTATGGCATAGGGTAGGGGTTAGGGTTAGGTTTAGGGTTAGGGTTAGGGTTAGGGTACGGCTTAGGGTACGGGTGAGGGTATGGGTGAGGATACTGCGTAGGGTATTGGTTAGGGTTAGGGTACGGCTTAGGATACGGGTTAGGGTACGTGTTAGGGTATGGAGTACGCTATGTGTTAGGGTTAGGGTTAGGGTTAGGGTTAGGGTACGGCTTAGGGTACGGGTTAGGGTATGGGTGAGGTTACGGCGTAGGGTATAGTTTAGGGTTAGGGTTAGGGTTAGGGTACGGCTTAGGGTACGGGTTAGGGTACGGGTGAGGGTATGGCGTAGTGTATAGGTTAGGGTTAGAGTTAGGGTTAGGGTATGGCTTAGGGTACGGGTGAGGGTACGGGTGAGGGTACTGTGTAGGGTATTGGTTATCGTTAGGGTACGGCTCAGAATACGGGTTAGGGTACGGTTTAGGGTACGGCGTAGGGTATGGGTTAGGGTTAGGGTTAGGGTTAGGGTTAGGGTTAGGGTACGGCTTAGGGTACGGGTTAGGGTACGGGTGAGGGTACGGCGTACTGTATAGGTTAGGGTTAGGTTAGGGTTAGGGTACGGCTTAGGGTATGGGATAGGGTACGGGTGAGGGTACGGCGTAGGGTAGGGGTTAGGTTTAGGGTTAGGGTTAGTGTTAGGGTTAGGGTACGGCTTAGGCTATGGGATAGGTTACGGGTGAGGGTACGGCGTAGGGTAGGGGTTAGGGTTAGGTTTAGGGTTAGTGTTACGTTTAGGGTACCGCTTAGGGTATGGGATAGGGTACGGCGTAGGGTAGCGGTTAGGGTTAGGGTTAGGGTACGGCTTAGGATACGGGTTAGGGTACGGGTGAGGGTGCGGCGTAGCGTATGGGTTAGAGTTAGGGTTAGGGTTAGGGTACGGCTTAGGGTACGGGTTAGGGTACGGGTGAGGGTACGGCGTAGGTTATGGGATAGGGTACAGGTGAGGGTATGGCATATGGTAGGGGTTAGGGTTAGGTTTAGGGTTAGGGTTAGGGTTAGGGTACGGCTTAGGGTATGGGATAGGGTATGGGTGAGGGTACGGCATAGGGTAGGGTTTAGGGTTAGGGTTAGTGTTAGGGTTAGGGTTAGGGTATGGCTTAGGGTACGGGTGAGGGTACTGTGTAGGTCATTGGTTAGGGTTAGGTTAAGGCTTAGGATACAGGTTATTGTATGGGTTAGGGTACGGCGCAGGGTATGGGTAAGGGTTAGGGTTAGGGTTAGGGTTAGAGTTAGGGTACGGCTTAGGGTACGGGTTAGGGTACGGGTGAGGGTACGGCGTAGTGTATAGGTTAGGGTTAGGGTTAGGGTACGGCTTAGGGTACGGGTTAGGTTACGGCGTAGGGTATGGGTTAGGGTTAGGGTTAGGGTTAGGGTACGGCTTAGGGTACCTGTGAGGGTATGGGTGAGGATACTGCGTAGGGTATTGGTTAGGGTTAGGGTACGGCTTAGGATACGGGTTAGGGTACGTGTTAGGGTATGGCGTACGCTATGGGTTAGGGTTAGGGTTAGGGTTAGGGTTAGGGTTAGGGTACGGCTTAGGGTACGGGTTAGGGTACGGGTGAGGTTACGGCGTAGGGTATAGGTTAGGGTTAGGGTTAGGGTTAGGGTATGGCTTAGGGTACGGGTGAGGGTACGGGTGAGGGTACTGTGTAGGGTATTGGTTATGGTTAGGGTACGGGTAGAATACGGGTTAGGGTACGGTTTAGGGTACGGCGTAGGGTATGGGTTAGGGTTAGGGTTAGGGTTAGGGTTAGGGTACGGCTTAGGGTACGGGTTAGGGTACGGGTGAGGGTACGGCGTAGTGTATAGGTTAGGGTTAGGGTTAGGGTTAGGGTACGGCTTAGGTTATGGGATAGGGTACGGGTGAGGGTACGGCGTAGGGTAGGGGTTAGGTTTAGGGTTAGGGTTAGTGTTAGGGTTAGGGTACGGCTTAGGGTATGGGATAGGTTACGGGTGAGGGTATGGCATAGGGTAGGGGTTAGGGTTAGGTTTAGAGTTAGTGTTAGGTTTAGGGTACCGCTTAGGGTATGGGATAGGGTACGGCGTAGGGTAGCGGTTAGGGTTAGGGTTAGGGTTAGGGTACGGCTTAGGATACGGGTTAGGGTTAGGGTTAGGGTATGACGTAGGGTATGGGTTAGGGTTAGGGTTAGGGTTAGGGTTAGGGTTAGGGTTAGGGTACGGCTTAGGATACGGGTTAGGGTACGGGTGAGGTTACGGCGTAGCGTATGGGTTAGGGTTAGGGTTAGGGTACGTCTTAGGGTACGGGTTAGGGTACGGGTGAGGGTACGGCGTAGGGTAAGGGTTAGGGTTAGGGTTAGGGTTAGGGTTAGTTTTAGGGTTAGGGATTGGTTTAGGGTACGGGTTAGGATTAGCGTACGTGTTAGGGTTAGGTTTTCGGTTAGGGTTAGGGTACGCGTTAGGGTTAGGGTATGGGTTAGGGTTAGGGTACACGTTAGGATTAGGGTATTTATTAAACCTATCCCACTCTCTAGATACCACTTAGCACGTAAAGGAATATTATTAGGGATCCAGCCATGGAGAAGATTTTAGTCACTAGGATAAGATAAAGAATAAACACATTATAAAAAAATCACATTAGGATTTTCTTTTTAACCTGTTCCTTAAAACACTAGTGCTTAGGAAATCTAATAGAGGCAAAAGCAATCAAGGGTAGTTTAGGGTTAGGGTTAGGGTTAGGGTTAGTGTTAGGGTTAGGGTACGGCTTAGGGTATGGGATAGGGTACGGGTGAGGGTACGGCGTAGGGTAGGGGTTAGGGTTAGGGTTAGGGTTATGGTTAGGGTATGGCTTAGGGTACGGGTGAGGGTACGGGTGAGGGTACTGCGTAGGGTATTGGTTAGGGTTAGGGTACGGCTTAGGATACGTGTTAGGGTACGGGTTAGGGTACGGCGTAGAGTGTGGGTTAGGGTAGGGTTAGTGTTAGGGTTAGGGTTACGGTACGTCTTAGGGTACGTGTTAGGGTACGGGTGAGGGTACGGCGTATTGTATGGGTTAGGGTTAGGGTTAGGGTTAGGGTTAGGGTACGGCTTAGGATACGGGTTAGGGTACGGGTGAGGGTACGGCGTAGGTTATGGGTTAGGGTTAGGGTTAGTGTTAGGGTTATGGTACGGCTTAGGTTATGGGATAGGGTACAGGTGAGGGTATGGCATAGGGTAGGGGTTAGGGTTAGGGTTATGGTTAGGGTTACGGTTAGGGTACGGCTTAGGGTACGGGTGAGGGTACGTGTGAGGGTACTGCGTAGGGTATTGGTTAGGGTTAGGATACGGCTTAGGATACGGGTTAGGGTACGGGTTAGGGTATGGCGTAGGCTATGGGTTAGGGTTAGGGTTAGGGTTAGGGTTAGGGTTAGGGTACGGCTTAGGGTACGGGTTAGGGTACGGGTGAGGTTACGGCGTAGGGTATAGTTTAGGGTTAGGGTTAGGGTTAGGGTACGGCTTAGGATACGGTTTAGGGTACGGGTGAGGGTACGGCGTAGCATATGGTTTAGGGTTAGGGTTAGGGTACGGCTTAGGGTACGGGTTAGGGTACGGGTGAGGGTACGGTGTAGGTTATGGGTTAGGGTTAGGGTTAGGGTTAGGGTTAGTTTTAGGGTTAGGGATTGGTTTAGGGTACGGGTTAGGATTAGCATACGTGTTCGGGTTAGGGTTTTGGTTAGGGTTAGGGTACGCGTTAGGGTTAGGGTATGGGTTAGGTTTAGGGTACACTTTAGGATTAGGGTATTTATTAAACCTATCCCACTCTCTAGATACCACTTAGCACGTAAAGGAATATTATTTGGGGTTCAGCCATGGAGAATAGTTTAGTCACTAGGATAAGATAAAGAATAAACACATTATAAAAAAATCACATAAGGTTTTCTTTTTAACCTGTTCCTTAAAACACTAGTGTTTAGGAAATCTAATGGAGGCAAAAGCAGTAAAGGGTAGTTTAGGGTTAGGGTTAGGGTTAGGGTTAGGGTAGGGCTTAGGATACCGGTGAGGGTACTGGTGAGGGTACTGCGTAGGTTATTGGTTAGGGTTAGGGTACGGCTTAGGATACGGGTTAGGATATGGGTTAGGTTACGGTGTTGGGTATGGGTGAGCGTTAGGGTTAGGGTTAGGGTAAGGCTTTGGGTACGGGTTAGGGTACGGGTGAGGGTACGGCGTAGGGTAGAGGTTAGGGTTAGGTTTAGGGTTAGGGTACGGCTTAGGATACGGGTTAGGGTATGGGTGAGGGTACGGCGTAGCGTATGGGTTAGGGTTAGGGTTAGGGTTAGGGTTAGTTTTAGGGTTAGGTATTGGTTTAGGGTACGGGTGAGGATTAGCGTACGTGTTAGGGTTAGGGTTTGGGTTAGGGTTAGGGTACGCATTAGGGTTAGGGTTAGGGTACACGTTAGGATTAGGGTATTTATTAAACCTATCCCACTCTCTAGATACCACTTAGCACGTAAAGGAATATTATTTAGGGTCCAGCCATGGAGAAGATTTTCGTTACTAGGATAAGATAAAGAATAAACACATTATAAAAAAATCACATTAGGATTTTCTTTTTAACCTGTTCCTTAAAACACTAGTGCTTAGGATATCTAATGGAGGCAAAAGCAGTCAAGGGTAGTTTAGGGTTAGGGTTAGGGTTAGGGTTAGTGTTAGGGTTAGGGTACGGCTTAGGGTATGGGATAGGGTATGGGTGAGGGTACGGCATAGGGTAGGGTTTAGGGTTAGGGTTAGTGTTAGGGTTAGGGTTAGGGTACTGCTTAGGGTACGGGTGAGGGTACTGTGTAGGTCATTGGTTAGGGTTAGGTTAAGGCTTAGGATACAGGTTATTGTATGGGTTAGGGTACGGCGCAGGGTATGGGTAAGGGTTAGGGTTAGGGTTAGGGTTAGAGTTAGGGTACGGCTTAGGGTACGGGTTAGGTTACGGGTGAGGGTACGGCGTAGTGTATAGGTTAGGGTTAGGGTTAGGGTACGGCTTTGGGTACGGGTTAGGTTACGGGTGAGGGTACGGCGTAGGGTATGGGTTAGGGTTAGGGTTAGGGTTAGTGTTAGTGTTAGGGTTAGGGTACGGCTTAGCGTATGGGATAGGGTACGGGTGAGGGTACGGCGTAGGGTAGGGGTTAGGGTTAGAGTTAGGGTTAGGGTTGGGGTTAGGGTACGGCTTAGGGTACGGGTGAGGGTACGGGTGAGGGTACTGAGTAGGGTATTGGTTAGGATTAGGATATGGCTTAGGATACGTGTTAGGGTACGGGTTAGGGTACGGCGTAGAGTGTGGGTTAGGGTTAGGGTTAGTGTTAGGGTTAGGGTTACGGTACGTCTTAGGGTACGTGTTAGGGTACGGGTGAGGGTACGGCGTAGGTTATGGGTTAGGGTTAGGGTTAGGGTTAGGGTACGGCTTAGGGTACGGGTGAGGGTACGGCGTAGGTTATGGGTTAGGGTTAGGGTTAGTGTTAGGGTTATGGTACGGCTTAGGTTACGGGATAGGGTACAGGTGAGGGTATGGCATAGGGTAGGGGTTAGGGTTAGGTTTAGGGTTAGGGTTAGGGTTAGGGTACGGCTTAGGGTACGGGTGAGGGTATGGGTGAGGATACTGCGTAGGGTATTGGTTAGGGTTAGGGTACGGCTTAGGATACGGGTTAGGGTACGTGTTAGGGTATGGAGTACGCTATGTGTTAGGGTTAGGGTTAGGGTTAGGGTTAGGGTACGGCTTAGGGTACGGGTTAGGGTATGGGTGAGGTTACGGCGTAGGGTATAGTTTAGGGTTAGGGTTAGGGTTAGGGTACGGCTTAGGGTACGGGTTAGGGTACGGGTGAGGGTATGGCGTAGTGTATAGGTTAGGGTTAGAGTTAGGGTTAGGGTATGGCTTAGGGTACGGGTGAGGGTACGGGTGAGGGTACTGTGTAGGGTATTGGTTATCGTTAGGGTACGGCTCAGAATACGGGTTAGGGTACGGTTTAGGGTACGGCGTAGGGTATGGGTTAGGGTTAGGGTTAGGGTTAGGGTTAGGGTTAGGGTACGGCTTAGGGTACGGGTTAGGGTACGGGTGAGGGTACGGCGTACTGTATAGGTTAGGGTTAGGTTAGGGTTAGGGTACGGCTTAGGGTATGGGATAGGGTACGGGTGAGGGTACGGCGTAGGGTAGGGGTTAGGTTTAGGGTTAGGGTTAGTGTTAGGGTTAGGGTACGGCTTAGGCTATGGGATAGGTTACGGGTGAGGGTACGGCGTAGGGTAGGGGTTAGGGTTAGGTTTAGGGTTAGTGTTACGTTTAGGGTACCGCTTAGGGTATGGGATAGGGTACGGCGTAGGGTAGCGGTTAGGGTTAGGGTTAGGGTACGGCTTAGGATACGGGTTAGGGTACGGGTGAGGGTGCGGCGTAGCGTATGGGTTAGAGTTAGGGTTAGGGTTAGGGTACGGCTTAGGGTACGGGTTAGGGTACGGGTGAGGGTACGGCGTAGGTTATGGGATAGGGTACAGGTGAGGGTATGGCATATGGTAGGGGTTAGGGTTAGGTTTAGGGTTAGGGTTAGGGTTAGGGTACGGCTTAGGGTATGGGATAGGGTATGGGTGAGGGTACGGCATAGGGTAGGGTTTAGGGTTAGGGTTAGTGTTAGGGTTAGGGTTAGGGTATGGCTTAGGGTACGGGTGAGGGTACTGTGTAGGTCATTGGTTAGGGTTAGGTTAAGGCTTAGGATACAGGTTATTGTATGGGTTAGGGTACGGCGCAGGGTATGGGTAAGGGTTAGGGTTAGGGTTAGGGTTAGAGTTAGGGTACGGCTTAGGGTACGGGTTAGGGTACGGGTGAGGGTACGGCGTAGTGTATAGGTTAGGGTTAGGGTTAGGGTACGGCTTAGGGTACGGGTTAGGTTACGGCGTAGGGTATGGGTTAGGGTTAGGGTTAGGGTTAGGGTACGGCTTAGGGTACCTGTGAGGGTATGGGTGAGGATACTGCGTAGGGTATTGGTTAGGGTTAGGGTACGGCTTAGGATACGGGTTAGGGTACGTGTTAGGGTATGGCGTACGCTATGGGTTAGGGTTAGGGTTAGGGTTAGGGTTAGGGTTAGGGTACGGCTTAGGGTACGGGTTAGGGTACGGGTGAGGTTACGGCGTAGGGTATAGGTTAGGGTTAGGGTTAGGGTTAGGGTATGGCTTAGGGTACGGGTGAGGGTACGGGTGAGGGTACTGTGTAGGGTATTGGTTATGGTTAGGGTACGGGTAGAATACGGGTTAGGGTACGGTTTAGGGTACGGCGTAGGGTATGGGTTAGGGTTAGGGTTAGGGTTAGGGTTAGGGTACGGCTTAGGGTACGGGTTAGGGTACGGGTGAGGGTACGGCGTAGTGTATAGGTTAGGGTTAGGGTTAGGGTTAGGGTACGGCTTAGGTTATGGGATAGGGTACGGGTGAGGGTACGGCGTAGGGTAGGGGTTAGGTTTAGGGTTAGGGTTAGTGTTAGGGTTAGGGTACGGCTTAGGGTATGGGATAGGTTACGGGTGAGGGTATGGCATAGGGTAGGGGTTAGGGTTAGGTTTAGAGTTAGTGTTAGGTTTAGGGTACCGCTTAGGGTATGGGATAGGGTACGGCGTAGGGTAGCGGTTAGGGTTAGGGTTAGGGTTAGGGTACGGCTTAGGATACGGGTTAGGGTTAGGGTTAGGGTATGACGTAGGGTATGGGTTAGGGTTAGGGTTAGGGTTAGGGTTAGGGTTAGGGTTAGGGTACGGCTTAGGATACGGGTTAGGGTACGGGTGAGGTTACGGCGTAGCGTATGGGTTAGGGTTAGGGTTAGGGTACGTCTTAGGGTACGGGTTAGGGTACGGGTGAGGGTACGGCGTAGGGTAAGGGTTAGGGTTAGGGTTAGGGTTAGGGTTAGTTTTAGGGTTAGGGATTGGTTTAGGGTACGGGTTAGGATTAGCGTACGTGTTAGGGTTAGGTTTTCGGTTAGGGTTAGGGTACGCGTTAGGGTTAGGGTATGGGTTAGGGTTAGGGTACACGTTAGGATTAGGGTATTTATTAAACCTATCCCACTCTCTAGATACCACTTAGCACGTAAAGGAATATTATTAGGGATCCAGCCATGGAGAAGATTTTAGTCACTAGGATAAGATAAAGAATAAACACATTATAAAAAAATCACATTAGGATTTTCTTTTTAACCTGTTCCTTAAAACACTAGTGCTTAGGAAATCTAATAGAGGCAAAAGCAATCAAGGGTAGTTTAGGGTTAGGGTTAGGGTTAGGGTTAGTGTTAGGGTTAGGGTACGGCTTAGGGTATGGGATAGGGTACGGGTGAGGGTACGGCGTAGGGTAGGGGTTAGGGTTAGGGTTAGGGTTATGGTTAGGGTATGGCTTAGGGTACGGGTGAGGGTACGGGTGAGGGTACTGCGTAGGGTATTGGTTAGGGTTAGGGTACGGCTTAGGATACGTGTTAGGGTACGGGTTAGGGTACGGCGTAGAGTGTGGGTTAGGGTAGGGTTAGTGTTAGGGTTAGGGTTACGGTACGTCTTAGGGTACGTGTTAGGGTACGGGTGAGGGTACGGCGTATTGTATGGGTTAGGGTTAGGGTTAGGGTTAGGGTTAGGGTACGGCTTAGGATACGGGTTAGGGTACGGGTGAGGGTACGGCGTAGGTTATGGGTTAGGGTTAGGGTTAGTGTTAGGGTTATGGTACGGCTTAGGTTATGGGATAGGGTACAGGTGAGGGTATGGCATAGGGTAGGGGTTAGGGTTAGGGTTATGGTTAGGGTTACGGTTAGGGTACGGCTTAGGGTACGGGTGAGGGTACGTGTGAGGGTACTGCGTAGGGTATTGGTTAGGGTTAGGATACGGCTTAGGATACGGGTTAGGGTACGGGTTAGGGTATGGCGTAGGCTATGGGTTAGGGTTAGGGTTAGGGTTAGGGTTAGGGTTAGGGTACGGCTTAGGGTACGGGTTAGGGTACGGGTGAGGTTACGGCGTAGGGTATAGTTTAGGGTTAGGGTTAGGGTTAGGGTACGGCTTAGGATACGGTAGGGTACGGGTGAGGGTACGGCGTAGCATATGGTTTAGGGTTAGGGTTAGGGTACGGCTTAGGGTACGGGTTAGGGTACGGGTGAGGGTACGGTGTAGGTTATGGGTTAGGGTTAGGGTTAGGGTTAGGGTTAGTTTTAGGGTTAGGGATTGGTTTAGGGTACGGGTTAGGATTAGCATACGTGTTCGGGTTAGGGTTTTGGTTAGGGTTAGGGTACGCGTTAGGGTTAGGGTATGGGTTAGGTTTAGGGTACACTTTAGGATTAGGGTATTTATTAAACCTATCCCACTCTCTAGATACCACTTAGCACGTAAAGGAATATTATTTGGGGTTCAGCCATGGAGAATAGTTTAGTCACTAGGATAAGATAAAGAATAAACACATTATAAAAAAATCACATAAGGTTTTCTTTTTAACCTGTTCCTTAAAACACTAGTGTTTAGGAAATCTAATGGAGGCAAAAGCAGTAAAGGGTAGTTTAGGGTTAGGGTTAGGGTTAGGGTTAGGGTAGGGCTTAGGATACCGGTGAGGGTACTGGTGAGGGTACTGCGTAGGTTATTGGTTAGGGTTAGGGTACGGCTTAGGATACGGGTTAGGATATGGGTTAGGTTACGGTGTTGGGTATGGGTGAGCGTTAGGGTTAGGGTTAGGGTAAGGCTTTGGGTACGGGTTAGGGTACGGGTGAGGGTACGGCGTAGGGTAGAGGTTAGGGTTAGGTTTAGGGTTAGGGTACGGCTTAGGATACGGGTTAGGGTATGGGTGAGGGTACGGCGTAGCGTATGGGTTAGGGTTAGGGTTAGGGTTAGGGTTAGTTTTAGGGTTAGGGATTGGTTTAGGGTACGGGTTAGGATTAGCGTACGTGTTAGGGTTAGGGTTTGGGTTAGGGTTAGGGTACGCATTAGGGTTAGGGTTAGGGTACACGTTAGGATTAGGGTATTTATTAAACCTATCCCACTCTCTAGATACCACTTAGCACGTAAAGGAATATTATTTAGGGTCCAGCCATGGAGAAGATTTTCGTCACTAGGATAAGATAAAGAATAAACACATTATAAAAAAATCACATTAGGATTTTCTTTTTAACCTGTTCCTTAAAACACTAGTGCTTAGGAAATCTAATGGAGGCAAAAGCAGTCAAGGGTAGTTTAGGGTTAGGGTTAGGGTTAGGGTTAGTGTTAGGGTTATGGTACGGCTTAGGGTATGGGATAGGGTATGGGTGAGGGTACGGCATAGGGTAGGGTTTAGGGTTAGGGTTAGTGTTAGGGTTAGGGTTAGGGTACTGCTTAGGGTACGGGTGAGGGTACTGTGTAGGTCATTGGTTAGGGTTAGGTTAAGGCTTAGGATACAGGTTATTGTATGGGTTAGGGTACGGCGCAGGGTATGGGTAAGGGTTAGGGTTAGGGTTAGGGTTAGAGTTAGGGTACGGCTTAGGGTACGGGTTAGGTTACGGGTGAGGGTACGGCGTAGTGTATAGGTTAGGGTTAGGGTTAGGGTACGGCTTTGGGTACGGGTTAGGTTACGGGTGAGGGTACGGCGTAGGGTATGGGTTAGGGTTAGGGTTAGGGTTAGTGTTAGTGTTAGGGTTAGGGTACGGCTTAGCGTATGGGATAGGGTACGGGTGAGGGTACGGCGTAGGGTAGGGGTTAGGGTTAGAGTTAGGGTTAGGGTTGGGGTTAGGGTACGGCTTAGGGTACGGGTGAGGGTACGGGTGAGGGTACTGCGTAGGGTATTGGTTAGGGTTAGGATACGGCTTAGGATACGGGTTAGGGTACGGGTTATGGTATGGCGTAGGGTATGGGTTAGGGTTAGGGTTAGGGTTAGGGTTAGGGTACGGCTTAGGATACGGGTTAGGGTACGGGTGAGGGTACGGCGTAGCGTATGGGTTAGGGTTAGGGTTCGGGTACGTCTTAGGGTACGGGTGAGGGTACGGGTGAGGGTACGGCGTAGGGTAAGTGTTAGGGTTAGGGTTAGGGTTAGTTTTAGGGTTAGGGATTGGTTTAGGGTACGGGTTAGGATTAGCGTACGTGTTAGGGTTAGGTTTTTTGTTAGGGTTAGGGTACGCGTTAGGGTTAGGGTGTGGGTTAGGGTTAGGGTACACTTTAGGATTAGGGTATTTATTAAACCTATCCCACTCTCTAGATACCACTTAGCACGTAAAGGAATATTATTAGGGATCCAGCCATGGAGAAGATTTTAGTCACTAGGATAAGATAAAGAATAAACACATTATAAAAAAATCACATTAGGATTTTCTTTTTAACCTGTTCCTTAAAACACTAGTGCTTAGGAAATCTAATAGAGGCAAAAGCAATCAAGGGTAGTTTAGGGTTAGGGTTAGGGTTAGGGTTAGTGTTAGGGTTAGGGTATGGCTTAGGGTATGGGATAGGGTACGGGTGAGGGTACGGCGTAGGGTAGGGGTTAGGGTTAGGGTTAGGGTACGGCTTAGGTTACGGGTTAGGTTACGGGTGAGGGTACGGCGTAGGGTATGTGTTAGGGTTAGGGTTAGGGTTAGTGTTAGTGTTAGGGTTAGGGTACGGCTTAGCGTATGGGATAGGGTACGGGTGAGGGTACGGCGTAGGGTAGGGGTTAGGGTTAGGGTTAGGGTTAGGGTATGGCTTAGGGTACGGGTGAGGGTACGGGTGAGGGTACTGCGTAGGGTATTGGTTAGGGTTAGGGTACGGCTTAGGATACGTGTTAGGGTACGGGTTAGGGTACGGTGTAGAGTGTGGGTTAGGGTTAGGGTTAGTGTTAGGGTTAGGCTTACGGTACGTCTTAGGGTACGGGTTAGGGTACGGGTGAGGGTACGGCGTAGCGTATGGTTTAGGGTTAGGGTTAGGGTTAGGTTTAGGGTACGGCTTAGGGTACGGGTTAGGGTACGAGTGAGGGTATGGCATAGTGTATAGGTTAGGGTTAGGGTTAGGGTTAGGGTATGGCTTAGGGTACAGGTTAGTGTACGAGTGAGGGTATGGCGTAGTGTATAGGTTAGGGTTAGGGTTAGGGTTAGGGTATGGCTTAGGGTACGGTGAGGGTACGGGTGAGGGTACTGTGTAGGGTATTGGTTATGGTTAGGGTACGGCTTAGAATACGGGTTAGGGTACGGGTTAGGGTACGGCGTAGGGTATGGTTTAGGGTTAGGGTTAGGGTTAGGGCTGGGTACGGCTTAGGGTACGGGTTAGGGTACGGGTGAGGGTACGGCGTAGTGTATAGGTTAGGGTTAGGGTTTAGTGTTAGGGTACGGCTTAGGGTACGGGTTAGGGTACGGGTGAGGGTATGGCGTAGTGTATAGGTTAGGGTTAGGGTTACGGTTAGGGTACGGCTTAGGGTATGGGATAGGGTACGGGTGAGGGTACGGCGTAGGGTAGGGTTTAGGTTTAGGGTTAGGGTTAGTGTTAGGGTTAGGGTACGGCTTAGGATATGGGATAGGGTACGGGTGAGGGTACGGGGTAGGGTAGGGGTTAGGGTTAGGTTTAGGGTTAGTGTTAGGGTTAGGGTACCGCTTAGGGTTTGGGATAGGGTACGGCGTAGGGTAGCGGTTAGGGTTAGGGTTAGTGTTAGGGTTAGGGTACGGCTTAGGATACGGGTTAGGGTACGGGTGAGGGTACGGCGTAGCGTATGTGTTAGGGTTCGGGTTAGGGTACGGCTTAGGGTATGGGTTAGGATACGTGTGTGGTTACGGCGTAGGGTATGGTTTAGGGTTAGGATTAGTGTTAGGGTTAGGGTACCGCTTAGGGTATGGGATAGGGTACGGCGTAGGGTAGCGGTTAGGGTTAGGGTTAGGCTTAGGGTTAGGGTACGGCTTAGGGTACGGGTTAGGGTACGGGTGAGGGTACGGCGTAGGGTATGGGTTAGGGTTAGGGTTAGGGTTAGGGTTAGTTTTAGGGTTAGGGATAGTTTTGGGTACGGGTTAGGATTAGCGTATGTGTTAGGGTTAGGATTTGTGTTAGGTTTAGGGTATGCGTTCGGGTTAGCGTATGGGTTAGGGCTAGGGTACATGTTAGGATTAGCGTATTTATTAAACCTATCCCACTCTCTAGATACCACTTAGCACGTAAAGGAATATTATTTGGTGTCCAGCCATGGAGAAGATTTTAGTCACTAGGATAAGATAAAGAATAAACACATTATAAAAAAATCACATGAGGATTTTCTTTTTAACCTGTTCCTTAAAACACTAGTGCTTAGGAAATCTAATGGAGGCCAAAGCAGTCAAGGGTAGTTTCGGTTAGGGTTAGGGTTAGGGTTAGTGTTAGGGTTAGGGTACGGCTTAGGGTATGGGATAGGGTACGGGTGAGGGTATGGCGTAGGTTAGGGGTTAGGGTTAGGGTTAGGTTTAGGGTACGGGTGAGGGTAAGTGTGAGGATACTGCGTAGGGTATTGGTTAGGATTAGGGTACGGCTTAGGATACGGGTTAGGGTATGGGTTAGTGTACGGCGTAGGGTATGGGTTAGGGTATGGGTTAGGGTTAGTGTTAGGGTTAGGGGTAGGGTACGGCTTAGGGTACGGGTTAGAGTACAGGTGAGTGTACGGCGTAGGGTATAGGTTAGGGTTAGGGTTAGGGTTAGGGTTAGGGTACGGCTTAGGATACGGGTTAGGGTACGGGTGAGGGTATGGCGTAGCGTATGGGTTAGGGTTAGAGTTAGGGTACGACTTAGGGTACGGGTTAGGGTACGGGTGACGGTACGGCGTAGGGTATATGTTAGGGTTACGGTTAGTTTTAGGGTTACGTCAAGGTATAGGGTACAGGTTAGGATTAGGGTACTTGTTAGGGTTAGGCTATGGGTTAGGGTTAGGGTTCACGTTAGGGTTAGGTCATTTATTAAACCTATCCCACTCTCTACATACCACTTAGCGCGTAAAGGAATGTAATTTGGGTTCCAACCATGGAGAAAATTTTAGACACTAGGATAAGATAAAGAATACATACAATATAAATAAGTCACATTAGCATTTTATTTTTAACCTGTTCCTTAAAACACTAGTGCTTAGGAAATCTATTGGAGGCAAAAGCAGTCAAGGGTAGTTTACAGTTAGTGTTAGGATTAGGGTTAGGGTTAGGGTATGGCTTAGAGTAAGGGTGAGGGTACGGCGTAGGATATGTGTTAGGGTTAGTCTTAGGGTTAGGGTTAGAGTTAGGGTACGGCTTAGGGTACGGGTTAGGGTAAGAGTGAGGGTACGGAGTAGGGTATGGGTTAGGATTACGGTTAGGGTTAGGGTACGGCTTAGGATACGGGTTAGGGTAAGGGTGAGGGTACGGCAAAGGATATGGGTTAGGCTATGAGTTATTGTTAGGGTTAGGGTACGGCTTTGGGTACGGGTTAGGGAACGCGTGAGTGTATGGCGTAGGGTATGGGTTAGGGTTAGAGTTAGGGTTAGGGTTAGGGTTAGGGTACGGGTTAGGGTACGGTTGAGGGTACGGGTTAGTGTATGGATTAGGGTTAGGGTTAGGGTACGGGTTAGGGTAAGGGTGAGGGTACGGCATAGGATATGGGTTAGGCTTAGTGTTATGGTTAGGGTTAGGGTACGGCTTCGGGTATGGGTTAGGGAACACGTGAGTGTACGGCGTAGGGTATGGGTTAGGGTGAGGGTTAGCTTTAGGGTTAGGGTTAGGTTTAGGGTACGGCTTTGGGTACGGGTGAGGGTACCTCGTTGGGTATGTGTTAGGGTTAGGGGTAGGGTACGACTTCGGGTACGGTTTAGGGTCCGGGTTAGGTTACGGCATAGGGTATGGCTTAAGGTTAGTTTTAGGGTTAGGGTTAGGGTACTGCTTATGGTACGGGTTAGAGTACGGGTGAGAGTTAGGTTTAGGGTATGGGTAAGGGTTAGTGTATGCATTAGAGTTAGGGTATTTATTAAACATATCCCACTCTCTAGATACCATTTAGCACGTAAAGTGAAGAGGCTGGAATGGCGAACCCGAGCACAAGGAGAGGAGAAATGAGGTGCGTTTTAGAAACCTTTCCCGATCTCACGGCATACCATCTTCTGGGTTTCCCATGCATGTTTTGATGTAGGAAGATGCCCTTGTACCTGGAGATTTGAGACCCATGGTGTGGGTACCCCGTGGTGTTACTTTAAAGTATCTGGGTTTGCTCACCCAACCTCACCAATCCTCTCAGCCCCAAGAGTGTCCAGCCTTATGTCTCATCCAGCTGTGGGTCTAGATATGGTCAATCCAAGTTGCATCAGAGACCCTGAACGGATTTTGTAAGAATTTCTCTTTCACTGTCTTTGTTTTGTGGGTTTTTTAAAGTAATTTATGTTTAGAATGGGGCTTGGCTGCTTTTCCCTGCTGTGTTTATGCCGCTTTACACCCTCTTGATTCACTTGCAGAGAGATATCGATACATAGGTTTTCAGATTCATACTAGTCAGATATATTCTTGTGCGGTGACTAGGGGGTGTTGAGTCCAGTTCACTGAGCAGGGAGTAGGCCTTGTCTATTACATATTTGGCTTATGGAGCGGTCTCTGAGCTAATTTCAAACCCTTGTTCTATGCATCATCCCACCTCACCTTTCCGGTTAAGCAGCCATAGTGTGTCTTCTAAAGGTGTGACTCTGTTCTGTTTTGTAATTCAGTTCAAGTGTAGCGATTTTGACATTCCCTCTCTAAGCGATATCTTAGGATAAGTGTCTTTTTCTGTGTGACTTATTTCACTTAGAATCATCGTCGCTAAATCCACTCATCATGCTGCTAACTAGCCTTATGACATTGATTTCATGGCTGAGTGATATTCCATTGTGCCAAGTACCACCATTTCTTTATCCATTTTTCTCTTTCCTGGGATATTGAAGGTGTACCGAAGTGGAGGTTCTTGGAAACAGAGCAGCCATAAAGTTTGGGGTGCCTGTGTCTTGTTGATTTTTAGTTTTCCCAATTTATACGCCCATGAGTGGAAGTGCCCTATGCTCTCTAAGCTGTGTTTATTACTTGTTTCAGGACACACCGTACACTTCTCCAGAGTGCCTGTTGGCAATTTACATCCTGCCCATTAGCGTAGCAAGGCTCCCATGTCTCCATGGCCTGTCCTGCTTTTCTGGTTTTTACACTTTTTTCAGCATGGCTTTTTTGACCGAGGGCAAGCGAGATTTCTTTGTAGCACTGATTTGCCCTTCCGGCTTGCTTGGTTGGCCTAAAAGGGCGTATGCGTTTTTTCCTGAATATATTCAGTAAAAAACGCATACGCCCTTTTTGGCCAAGGGCATCATTGTCAACGTTTTGCCGCTTTTCATGTGCTTTAAAGGCGAGTCGAATCTACCTCCTGAAATCTGGTTCCTGCAAATCTGCCTTGCTTTCAAATCCTCTTCGTTGCCTTCCCTCAATATATTTGTGGACGAGAGTTCTCATTTATAACTCTGCACGTTTGTGAATTGTGTGCCCCTGAGCTCCATTTGTCTACTCGCTTTTTTGGGAGCTGGCCGCAAAAGCGCAGGATTGCTTCAGGCCCTATTTTGGTTCTGGGGGGCAGGCTGAGCCTGTGGTTCATTCTTCTTCCTGATGGGAAAATGGAGTGACCTATGCCTGTCCCAACACCTAGGGCTCGCCTCTCGTTGGTTCCGCATCTTCCCGTTCATCCTCAGGACAAATTGCAACCGGGACGAAACAGGAGGTTAAAGGTGCCGATTCTCCAAGTAGGGAGATGGTTAGTCAAGCGGCTGGAATGGCGAACCCGAGCACAAGGAGAGGAGAAATGAGATGCGTTTTAGAAACCTTTCCCGATCTCACGGCATACCATCTTCTGGGTTTCCCATGCATGTTTTGATGTAGGAAGATGCCCTTGTACCTGGAGATTTGAGACCCATGGGGTGTGTACCCCGCGGTGTTACTTTAAAATATCTGGGTTTGCTCACCCAACCTCACCAATCCTCTCAGCCCCAAGAGTGTCCAGCCTTATGTCTCATCCAGCTGTGGGTCTAGATATGGTCAATCCAAGTTGCATCAGAGACCCTGAACGGATTTTGTAAGAATTTCTCTCTCTTTCACTGTTTTTTTTGTGTGGGTTTTTTAAAGTAATTTATGTTTAGAATGGGGATTGGCTGCTTTTCTCTGCTGTGTTTATGCCGCTTTACACCCTCTTGATTCACTTGCAGAGAGATATCGATACATAGGTTTTCAGATTCTTAATAGTGAGATATATTCTTGTGCGGTGACTAGGGGGTGTTGAGTCCAGTTCACTGAGCAGGGAGTAGGCCTTGTCTATTACATATTTGGCTTATGGAGAGGTCTCTGAGCTAATTTCAAACCCTTGTTTTATGCATCACCCCACCTCACCTTTCCCGTTAAGCAGCCATAGTGTGTCTTCTAAAGGTGTGACTCTGTTCTGTTTTGTAATTCAGTTCAAGTGTAGCGATTTTGACATTCCCTCTATAAGCAATATCTTAGGATAAGTGTCTTTTTCTGTGTGACTTATTTCACTTAGAATCATCGTCGCTAAATCCACTCATCATGCTGCTAACTAGCCTTATGACATTGATTTCATGGCTGAGTGATATTCCATTGGGCCAAGTACCACTATTTCTTTATCCATTTTTCTCTTTCTGGGATATTGAAGGTGTACCGAAGTGGAGGTTCTTGGAAACAGAGCAGCTGTAAAGTTTGGGGTGCCTGTGTCTTGTTGATTTTTAGTTTTCCCAATTTATACGCCCATGAGTGGAAGTGCCCTATGCTCTCTAAGCTGTGTTTATTACTTGTTTCAGGACACACCGTACACTTCTCCAGAGTGCCTGTTGGCAATTTACATCCCGCCCATCAGCGTAGCAAGGGTCCCATGTGTCCATGTCCTGTCCTGCTTTTCTGGTTTTTACACTTTCTTCAGCATGGCCCTTTTGACCGAGGGCAAGCGAGATTTCTTTGTAGCGCTGATTTGCCCTTCCGGCTTGCTTGGTTGGCCAAAAAGGGCATATGCGTTTTTTCCTGAATATATTCAGGAAAAAACGCATATGCCCTTTTTTGCCCAGGGCATCATTGTCAACGTTTTTCCGCTTTTCATGTGCTTTAAAGGCGAGTCGAATCTACCTCCTGAAATCTGTTTCCTGCAAATCTGCCTTGCTTTCAAATCCTCTTCATTGCCTTCCCTCAATATATTTGTGGACGAGAGTTATCATTCATAACTCTGCACGTTTGTGAATTGCAGTGCCCCTGAGCTCCATTTGTCTACTCGCTTTTTTGGGAGCTGGCAGCAAAAGCACAGGATTGCTTCAGGCCCTATACGGCTTCCAGGGGGCCACCGGAGCCTGTGGTTCATTCTTCTTCCTGATGGGAAAATGGAGTGACCTGTGGCTGTCCCAACACCTAGGGCTAGTCTCTCGTTGGTTGCCCGTCTTCCCATTCATCCTCAGGACAAATTGCAACCTGTACGAAACAGGAGGTTAAAAGTGCTGATTCTCCAAGTAGGGAGATGGTTAGTCAAGCGGCTGGAATGGCGAACCCGAGCACAAGGAGAGGAGAAATGAGGTGCGTTTTAGAAACCTTTCCCGATCTCACAGCATACCATCTTCTGGGTTTCCCATGCATGTTTTGATGTAGGAAGATGCCCTTGTACCTGGAGATTTGAGACCCATGTGGTGTGTACCCCGCGGTGTTACTTTAAAATATCTGGGTTTTCTCACCCAACCTCACCAATCCTCTCAGCCCCAAGAGTGTCCAGCCTTATGTCTCATCCAGCTGTGGGTCTAGATATGGTCAATCCAAGTTGCATCAGAGACCCTGAACGGATTTTGTAAGAATTTCTCTTTCACTGTCTTTGTTTTGTGGGTTTTTTAAAGTAATTTATGTTTAGAATCGGGCTTGGCTGCTTTTCCCTGCTGTGTTTATTCTGCTTTACACACTCTTGATTCACTTGCAGAGAGATATCGATACATAGGTTTTCAGATTCATACTAGTCAGATATATTCTTGTGCGGTGACTAGGGGGTGTTGAGTCCAGTTCACTGAGCAGGGAGTAGGCCTTGTCTATTACATATTTGGCTTATGGAGCGGTCTCTGAGCTAATTTCAAACCCTTGTTCTATGCATCACCCCACCTCACCTTTCCCGTTAAGCAGCCATAGTGTGTCTTCTAAAGGTGTGACTCTGTTCTGTTTTGTACTTCAGTTCAAGTGTAGCGATTTTGACATTCCCTTTATAAGCGATATCTTAGGATAAGTGTCTTTTTCTGTGTGACTTATTTCACTTAGAATCATCGTCGCTAAATCCACTCATCATGCTGCTAACTAGCCTTATGACATTGATTTCATGGCTGAGTGATATTCCATTGGGCCAAGTAGCATCATTTCTTTATCCATTTTTCTCTTTCCTGCGATTGAACGTGTACCGAAGTGGAGGTTCTTGGAAACAGAGCAGCCGTAAAGTTTGGGGTGCCTGTGTCTTGTTGATTTTTAGTTTTCCCAATTTATACGCCCATGAGTGGAAGTGCCCTCTGCTCTCTAAGCTGTGTTTATTACTTGTTTCAGGACAAACCGTACACTTCTCCAGAGTGCCTGTTGGCAAATTACATCCCGCCCATCAGCGTAGCAAGGCTCCCATGTCTCCATGGCCTGTCCTGCTTTTCTGGTTTTTACACTTTTTTCAGCATGGCCCTTTTGACCGAGGGCAAGCGAGACTTCTTTGTAGCGCTGATTTGCCCTTCCGGCTTGCTTGGTTGGCCAAAAAGGGCGTATGCATTTTTTCCTGAATATATTCAGGAAAAAACGCATACGCCGTTTTTGGCCAAGGGCATCATTGTCAACGTTTTGCCGCTTTTCATGTGCTTTAAAGGCGAGTCGAATCTACCTCCTGAAATCTGTTTCCTGCAAATCTGCCTTGCTTTCAAATCCTCTTCGTGGCCTTCCCTCAATATATTTGTGGACGAGAGTTCTCATTTATAACTCTGCACGTTTGTGAATTGCAGTGCCCCTGAGCTCCATTTGTCTACTCGCTTTTTTGGGAGCTGGCCGCAAAAGCGCAGGATTGCTTCAGGCCCTATTCGGCTTCCAGGGGGCCGCCGGAGCCTGTGGTTCATTCTTCTTCCTGATGGGAAAATGGAGTGTCCTGTGCCTGTCCCAACACCTAGGGCTAGTCTCTCGTTGGTTGCCCTTCTTCCCGTTCATCCTCAGGACAAATTGCAACCTGTACGAAACAGGAGGTTAAAAGTGCTGATTCTCCAAGTAGGGAGATGGTTAGTCAAGCGGCTGGAATGGCGAACCCGAGCACAAGGAGAGGAGAAATGAGGTGCGTTTTAGAAGCCTTTCCCTATCTCACAGCATACCATCTTCTGGGTTTCCCATGCATGTTTTGATGTAGGAAGATGCCCTTGTACCTGGAGATTTGAGACCCATGGGGTGGGTACCCCGCAGTGTTATTTTAAAGTATCTGCATTTGCTCACCCAACCTCACCAATCCTCTGAGCCCCAAGAGTGTCCAGCCTTATGTCTCATCCAGCTGTGGGTCTAGATATGGTCAATCCAGGTTGCATCAGAAACCCTGAACGGATTTTGTAAGAATTTCTCTCTCTTTCACTGTCTTTGTTTTGTGGGTTTTTAAAGTAATTTATGTTTAGAATGGGGCTTGGCTGCTTTTCTATGCTGTGTTTATGCCGCTTTACACCCTCTTGATTCACTTGCAGAGAGATATCGATACATAGGTTTTCAGATTCTTACTACTCAGATATATTCTTGTGCAGTGACTAGGGGGTGTTGAGTCCAGTTCACTGAGCAGGGAGTAGGCCTTGTCTATTACATATTTGGCTTATGGAGCGGTCTCTGAGCTAATTTCAAACCCTTGTTTTATGCATCACCCCACCTCACCTTTCCCGTTAAGCAGCCATAGTGTGTCTTCTAAAGGTGTGCGTCTGTTCTGTTTTGTAATTCAGTTCAAGTGTAGCGATTTTGACATTCCCTCTATAAGCGATATCTTAGGATAAGTGTCTTTTTCTGTGTGACTTATTTCACTTAGAATCATCGTCGCTAAATCCACTCATCATGCTGCTAACTAGCCTTATGACATTTATTTCATGGCTGAGTGATATTCCATTGGGCCAAGTACCACCATTTCTTTATCCATTTTTCTCTTTCTGGCATATTGAAGGTGTACCGAAGTGGACGTTCTTGGAAACAGAGCAGCCGTAAAGTTTGGGGTGCCTGTGTCTTTTTGATTTTTAGTTTTCCCAATTTATACGCCCATGAGTGGAAGTGCCCTATGCTCTCTAAGCTGTGTTTATTACTTGTTTCAGGACACACCGTACACTTCTCCAGAGTGCCTGTTGGCAAATTACATCCCGCCCATCAGCGTAGCAAGGCTCCCATGTCTCCATGGCCTGTCCTGCTTTTCTGGTTTTTACACTTTTTTCAGCATGGCCCTTTTGACCGAGGGCAAGCGAGACTTCTTTGTAGCACTGATTTGCCCTTCCGGCTTGCTTGGTTGGCCAAAAAGGGGCGTATGCGTTTTTTCCTGAATATATTCAGGAAAAAACGCATACGCCCTTTTTGGCCAAGGGCATCATTGTCAACGTTGTGCCGCTTTTCATGTGCTTTAAAGGCGAGTCGAATCTACCTCCTGAAATCTGTTTCCTGCAAATCTGCCTTGCTTTCAAATCCTCTTCGTTGCCTTCCCTCAATATATTTGTGGACGAGAGTTATCATTTATAACTCTGCACGTTTGTGAATTGCAGTGCCCCTGAGCTCCATTTGTCTACTCGCATTTTTGGGAGCTGGCAGCAAAAGCGCAGGATTGCTTCAGGCCCTATTCGGCTTCCAGGGGGCCGCCGGAGCCTGTGGTTCATTCTTCTTCCTGATGGGAAAATGGAGTGACCTGTGGCTGTACCAACACCTAGGGCTAGTCTCTCGTTGGTTGCCCGTCTTCCCGTTCATCCTCAGGACAAATTGCAACCTGTACGAAACAGGAGGTTAAAGGTGCTGATTCTCCAAGTAGGGAGATGGTTAGTCAAGCGGCTGGAATGGCGAACCCGAGAACAAGGAGAGGAGAAATGAGGTGCGTTTTAGAAGCCTTTCCCGATCTCACGGCATACCATCTTCTGGGTTTCCCATGCATGTTTTGATGTAGGAAGATGCCCTTGTACCTGGAGATTTGAGACCCATGGGGTGGGTACCCCGCAGTGTTACTTTAAAGTATCTGCATTTGCTCACCCAACCTCACCAATCCTCTGAGCCCCAAGAGTGTCCAGCCTTATGTCTCATCCAGCTGTGGGTCTAGATATGGTCAATCCAGGTTGCATCAGAGACCCTGAACGGATTTTGTAAGAATTTCTCTCTCTTTCACTGTCTTTGTTTTGTGGGTTTTTAAAGTAATTTATGTTTAGAATGGGGCTTGGCTGCTTTTCTATGCTGTGTTTATGCCGCTTTACACCCTCTTGATTCACTTGCAGAGAGATATCGATACATAGGTTTTCAGATTCTTACTACTCAGATATATTCTTGTGCAGTGACTAGGGGGTTTTGAGTCCAGTTCACTGAGCAGGGAGTAGGCCTTGTCTATTACATATTTGGCTTATGGAGCGGTCTCTGAGCTAATTTCAAACCCTTGTTTTATGCATCACCCCACCTCACCTTTCCGGTTAAGCAGCCATAGTGTGTCTTCTAAAGGTGTGCGTCTGTTCTGTTTTGTAATTCAGTTCAAGTGTAGCGATTTTGACATTCCCTCTATAAGCGATATCTTAGGATAAGTGTCTTTTTCTGTGTGACTTATTTCACTTAGAATCATCGTCGCTAAATCCACTCATCATGCTGCTAACTAGCCTTATGACATTGATTTCATGGCTGAGTGATATTCCATTGGGCCAAGTACCACCATTTCTTTATCCATTTTTCTCTTTCTGGCATATTGAAGGTGTACCGAAGTGGAGGTTCTTGGAAACAGAGCAGCCGTAAAGTTTGGGGTGCCTGTGTCTTTTTGATTTTTAGTTTTCCCAATTTATACGCCCATGAGTGGAAGTGCCCTATGCTCTCTAAGCTGTGTTTATTACTTGTTTCAGGACACACCGTACACTTCTCCAGAGTGCCTGTTGGCAAATTACATCCCGCCCATCAGCGTAGCAAGGCTCCCATGTCTCCATGGCCTGTCCTGCTTTTCTGGTTTTTACACTTTTTTCAGCATGGCCCTTTTGACCGAGGGCAAGCGAGACTTCTTTGTAGCACTGATTTGCCCTTCCGGCTTGCTTGGTTGGCCAAAAAGGGCGTATGCGTTTTTTCCTGAATATATTCAGGAAAAAACGCATACGCCCTTTTTGGCCAAGGGCATCATTGTCAACGTTGTGCCGCTTTTCATGTGCTTTAAAGGCGAGTCGAATCTACCTCCTGAAATCTGTTTCCTGCAAATCTGCCTTGCTTTCAAATCCTCTTCGTTGCCTTCCCTCAATATATTTGTGGACGAGAGTTATCATTTATAACTCTGCACGTTTGTGAATTGCAGTGCCCCTGAGCTCCATTTGTCTACTCGCATTTTTGGGAGCTGGCAGCAAAAGCGCAGGATTGCTTCAGGCCCTATTCGGCTTCCAGGGGGCCGCCGGAGCCTGTGGTTCATTCTTCTTCCTGATGGGAAAATGGAGTGACCTGTGGCTGTACCAACACCTAGGGCTAGTCTCTCGTTGGTTGCCCGTCTTCCCGTTCATCCTCAGGACAAATTGCAACCTGTACGAAACAGGAGGTTAAAGGTGCTGATTCTCCAAGTAGGGAGATAGTTAGTCAAGCGGCTGGAATGGCGAACCCGAGAACAAGGAGAGGAGAAATGAGGTGCGTTTTAGAAGCCTTTCCCGATCTCACGGCATACCATCTTCTGGGTTTCCCATGCATGTTTTGATGTAGGAAGATGCCCTTGTACCTGGAGATTTGAGACCCATGGTGTGGGTACCCCGCAGTGTTACTTTAAAATATCTGCATTTGCTCACCCAACCTCACCAATCCTCTGAGCCCCAAGAATGTCCAGCCTTATGTCTCATCCAGCTGTGGGTCTAGATATGGTCAATCCAGGTTGCATCAGAGACCCTGAACTGATTTTGTAAGAATTTCTCTCTCTTTCACTGTCTTTGTTTTGTGGGTTTTTTAAAGTAATTTATGTTTAGAATCGGGCTTGGCTGCTTTTCCCTGCTGTGTTGATGCCGCTTTACACCCTCTTGATTCACTTGCAGAGAGATATCGATACATAGGTTTTCAGATTCGTACTAGTCAGAATTATTCTTGTGCGGTGACTAGGGGGTGTTGAGTCCAGTTCACTGAGCAGGGAGTAGGCCTTGTCTATTACATATTTGGCTTATGGAGTGGTGTCTGAGCTAATTTCAAACCCTTGTTTTATGCATCACCCCACCTCACCTTTCCCGTTAAGCAGCCATAGTGTGTCTTCTAAAGGTGTGCCTCTGTTCTGTTTTGTAATTCAGTTCAAGTGTAGCGATTTTGACATTCCCTCTATAAGCGATATCTTAGGATAAGTGCCTTTTTCTGTGTGACTTATTTCACTTAGAATCATCGTACCTAAATCCACTCATCATGCTGCTAACTAGCCTTATGACATTGATTTCATGGCTGAGTGATATTCCATTGGGCCAAGTACCACCATTTCTTTATCCATTTTTCTCTTTCTGGGATATTGAAGGTGTACCGAAGTGGAGGTTCTTGGAAACAGAGCAGCCGTAAAGGTTGGGGTGCCTGTGTCTTGTTGATTTTTAGTTTTCCCAATTTATACGCCCATGAGTGGAAGTGCCCTATGCTCTCTAAGCTGTGTTTATTACTTGGTTCAGGACACACCGTACACTTCTCCAGAGTGCCTGTTGGCAATTTACAACCTGCCCATCAGCGTAGCAAGGCTCCCATGTCTCCATGGCCTGTCCTGCTTTTCTGGTTTTTACACTTTGTTCAGCATGGCCCTTTTGACCGAGGGCAAGCGAGACTTCTTTGTAGCGCTGATTTGCCCTTCCGGCTTGCTTGGTTGGCCAAAAAGGGCGTATGCGTTTTTTCCTGAATATATTCAGGAAAAAACGCATACGCCCTTTTTGGCCAAGGGCATCATTGTCAACGTTTTGCCACTTTTCATGTGCTTTAAAGGCGAGTCGAATCTACCTCCTGAAATCTGTTTCCTGCAAATCTGCCTTGCTTTCAAATCCTCTTCGTTGCCTTCCCTCAATATATTTGTGGACGAGAGTTATCATTGATAACTCTGCACGTTTGTGAATTGCAGTGCCCCTGAGCTCCATTTGTCTACTCGCTTTTTTGGGAGCTGGCCGCAAAAGCGCAGGATTGCTTCAGGCCCTTTTTTTGTTCTGGGGGGCAGGCTGAGCCTGTGGTTCATTCTTCTTCCTGATGGGAAAATGGAGTGACCTGTGCCTGTCCCAACACCTAGGGCTAGTCTCTCGTTGGTTCCCCGTCTTCCCGTTCATCCTCAGGACAAATTGCAACCTGGACGAAACAGGAGGTTAAAGGTGCTGATTCTCCAAGTAGGGAGATGGTTAGTCAAGTGGCTGGAATGGCGAACCCGAGCACAAGGAGAGGAGAAATGAGGTGCGTTTTAGAAACCTTTCCCGATCTCACGGCATACCATCTTCTGGGTTTCCCATGCATGTTTTGATGTAGGAAGATGCCCTTGTACCTGGAGATTTGAGACCCATGGGGTGTGTACCCCACGGTGTTACTTTAAAGTATCTGGGTTTGCTCACTCAACCTCACCAAACCTCTCAGCCCCAAGAGTGTCCAGCCTTATGTCTCATCCAGCTGTGGGTCTAGATATGGTCAATCCAGTTTGCATCAGAGACCCTGAACGGATTTTGTAAGAATTTCTCTTTCACTGTCTTTGTTTTGTGGGTTTTTTAAAGTAATTTATGTTTAGAATGGGGCTTGGCTGCTTTTCCCTGCTGTGTTTATTCCGCTTTACACCCTCTTGATTCACTTGCAGAGAGATATTGATACATAGGTTTTCAGATTCTTACTAGTCAGATATATTCTTGTGCGGTGACTAGGGGGTGTTGAGTCCAGTTCACTGAGCAGGGAGTAGGCCTTGTCTATTACATATTTGGCTTATGGAGCGGTCTCTGAGCTAATTTCAAACCCTTGTTTTATGCATCACCCCACCTCACCTTTCCGGTTAAGCAGCCATAGTGTGTCTTCTAAAGGTGTGCCTCTGTTCTGTTTTGTAATTCAGTTCAAGTGTAGCGATTTTGACATTCCCTCTATAAGCGATATCTTAGGATAAGTGTCTTTTTCTGTGTGACTTATTTCACTTAGAATCATCGTCGCTAAATCCACTCATCATGCTGCTAACTAGCCTTATGACATTGATTTCATGGCTGAGTGATATTCCATTGGGCCAAGTACCACCATTTCTTTATCCATTTTTCTCTTTCTGGGATATTGAAGGTGTACCGAAGTGGAGGTTCTTGGAAACAGAGCAGCCGTAGTTTGGGGTGCCTGTGTCTTGTTGATTTTTAGTTTTCCCAATTTATACGCCCATGAGTGGAAGTGCCCTATGCTCTCTAAGCTGTGTTTATTACTTCTTTCAGGACACACCGTACACTTCTCCAGAGTGCCTGTTGGCAAATTACATCCCGCCCATCAGCGTAGCAAGGCTCCCATGTCTCCATGGCATGTCCTGCTTTTCTGGTTTTTACACTTTTTTCAGCATGGCCCCTTTGACCGAGGGCAAGCGAGATTTCTTTGTAGCGCTGATTTGCCCTTCCGGCTTGCTTGGTTGGCCAAAAAGGGCGTATGCGTTTTTTCCTGAATACATTCAGGAAAAAACGCATACGCCCTTTTTGGCCAAGGGCATCATTGTCAACGTTTTGCCGCTTTTCATGTGCTTTAAAAGCGAGTCGAATCTACCTCCTGAAATCTGTTTCCTGCAAATCTGCCTTGCTTTCAAATCCTCTTCGTTGCCTTCCCTCAATATATTTGTGGACGAGAGTTATCATTTATAAGTCTGCACGTTTCTGAATTGCAGTGCCCCTGAGCTCCATTTTTCTACTCGCTTTTTTGGGAGCTGGCCGCAAAAGCGCAGGATTGCTTCAGGCCCTATTTTGGTTCTGGTGGGCAGGCTGAGCCTGTGGTTCATTCTTCTTCCTGATGGGAAAATGGAGTGACCTGTGCCTGTCCCAACACCTAGGGCTAGTCTCTCGTTGGTTCCCCGTCTTCCCGTTCATCCTCAGGACAAATTGCAACCTGTACGAAACAGGAGGTTAAAGGTGCTGATTCTCCAAGTAGGGAGATGGTTAGTCAAGCGGCTGGAATGGCGAACCCGAGCACAAGGAGAGGAGAAATGAGGTGCGTTTTAGAAACCTTTCCCGATCTCACGGCATAACATCTTCTGGGTTTCCCATGCATGTTTTGATGTAGGAAGATGCCCTTGTACCTGGAGATTTGAGACCCATGGGGTGTGTACCCGCGGTGTTACTTTAAAGTATCTGGGTTTGCTCACTCAACCTCACCAATCCTCTCAGCCCCAAGAGTGTCCAGCCTTATGTCTCATCCAGCTGTGGGTCTAGATATGGTCAATCCAAGTTGCATCAGAGACCCTGAACGGATTTTGTAAGAATTTCTCTTTCACTGTCTTTGTTTTGTGGGTTTTTTAAAGTAATTTATGTTTAGAATGGGGCTTGGCTGCTTTTCCCTGCTGTGTTTATTCCGCTTTACACCCTCTTGATTCACTTGCAGAGAGATATTGATACATAGGTTTTCAGATTCTTACTAGTCAGATATATTCTTGTGCGGTGACTAGGGGGTGTTGAGTCCAGTTAACTGAGCAGGGACTAGGCCTTGTCTATTACATATTGGGCTTATGGCGCGGTCTCTGAGCTAATTTCAAACCCTTGTTTTATGCATCACCCCACCTCACCTTTCCCGTTAAGCAGCCATAGTGTGTCTTCTAAAGGTGTGACTCTGTTCTGTTTTGTAATTCAGTTCAAGTGTAGCGATTTTGACATTCCCTCTATAAGTGATACCTTAGGATAAGTGTCTTTTTCTGTGTGACTTATTTTACTTAGAATCATCGTCGCTAAATCCACTCATCATGCTCCTAACGAGCCATATGACATTGATTTCATGGCTGAGTGATATTCCATTGTGCCAAGTACCACTATTTGTTTATCCATTTTTCTCTTTCCTGGGATATTGAAGGTGTACTGAAGTGGAGGTTCTTGGAAACAGAGCAGCCGTAAAGTTTGGGGTGCCTGTGTCTTGTTGATTTTTAGTTTTCCCAATTTATACGCCCATGAGTGGAAGTGCCCTATGCTCTCTAAGCTGTGTTTATTACTTGTTTCAGGACACACCGTACACTTCTCCAGAGGGCCTGTTGGCAATTTACATCCCGCCCATCAGCGTAGCAAGGATCCCATGTCTCCATGGCCTGTCCTGCTTTTCTGGTTTTTACACTTTCTTCAGCATGGCCCTTTTGACCGAGGGCAAGCGAGATTTCTTTGTAGCGCTGATTTGCCCTTCCGGCTTGCTTGGTTGGCCAAAAAGGGCGTATGCGTTTTTTCCTGAATATATTCAGGAAAAAACGCATACGCCCTTTTTGGCCCAGGGCATCATTGTCAACGTTTTTCCGCTTTTCATGTGCTTTAAAGGCGAGTCGAATCTACCTCCTGAAATCTGTTTCCTGCAAATCTGCCTTGCTTTCAAATCCTCTTCGTTGCCTTCCCTCAATATATTTGTGGACGAGAGTTATCATTTATAACTCTGCACGTTTGTGAATTGCAGTGCCCCTGAGCTCCATTTGTCTACTCGCTTTTTTGGGAGCTGGCAGCAAAAGCGCAGGATTGCTTTAGGCCCTATTCGGCTTCCAGGGGGCCGCCGGAGCCTGTGGTTCATTCTTCTTCCTGATGGGAAAATGGATTGACCTGTGCCTGTCCCAACACCTAGGGCTAGTCTCTCGTTGGTTGCCCATCTTCCCGTTCATCCTCAGGACAAATTGCAACCTGTACGAAACAGGAGGCTAAAGGTGCTGATTCTCCAAGTAGGGAGATGGTTAGTCAAGCAGCTGGAATGGCGAACCCGAGCACAAGGAGAGGAGAAATGAGGTGCGTTTTAGAAGCCTTTCCCGTTCTCACGGCATACCATCTTCTGGGTTTCCCATGCATGTTTTGATGTAGGAAGATGCCCTTGTACCTGGAGATTTGAGACCCATGGGGTGGGTACCCCGCAGTGTTACTTTAAAGTATCTGCATTTGCTCACCCAACCTCACCAATCCTCTGAGCCCCAAGAGTGTCCAGCCTTATGTCTAATCCAGCTGTGGGTCTAGATATGGTCAATCCAGGTTGCATCAGAGACCCTGAACGGATTTTGTAAGAATTTCTCTCTCTTTCACTGTTTTTTTTGTGTGGGTTTTTTAAAGTAATTTATGTTTAGAATGGGGCTTGGCTGCTTTTCTCTGCTGTGTTTATGCCGCTTTATACCCTCTTGATTCACTTGCAGAGAGATATCGATACATAGGTTTTCAGATTCTTAATAGTGAGATATATTCTTGTGCGGTGACTAGGGGGTGTTGAGTCCAGTTCACTGAGCAGGGAGTAGGCCTTGTCTATTACATATTTGGCTTATGGAGAGATCTCTGAGCTAATTTTAAACCCTTGTTTTATGCATCACCCCACCTCACCTTTCCCGTTAAGCAGCCATAGTGTGTCTTCCAAAGGTGTGACTCTGTTCTGTTTTGTAATTCAGTTCAAGTGTAGCGATTTTGACATTCCCTCTATAAGCGATATCTTAGGATAAGTGTCTTTTTCTGTGTGACTTATTTCACTTAGAATCATCGTTGCTAAATCCACTCATCATGCTGCTAAGTAGCCTTATGACATTGATTTCATGGCTGAGTGATACTCCATTGGGCCAAGTACCACTATTTCTTTATCCATTTTTCTCTTTCTGGGATATTGAAGGTGTACCGAAGTGGAGGTTCTTGGAAACAGAGCAGCCGTAAAGGTTGGGGTGCCTGTGTCTTTTTGATTTTTAGTTTTCCCAATTTATACGCCCATGAGTGGAAGTGCCCTATGCTCTCTAAGCTGTGTTTATTACTTGTTTCAGGACACACCGTACACTTCTCCAGAGTGCCTGTTGGCAAATTACATCCCGCCCATCAGCGTAGCAAGGCTCCCATGTCTCCATGGCCTGTCCTGCTTTTCTGGTTTTTACACTTTTTTCAGCATGGCCCTTTTGACCGAGGGCAAGCGAGACTTCTTTGTAGCACTGATTTGCCCTTCCGGCTTGCTTGGTTGGCCAAAAAGGGCGTATGCGTTTTTTCCTGAATATATTCAGGAAAAAACGCATACGCCCTTTTTGGCCAAGGGCATCATTGTCAACGTTGTGCCGCTTTTCATGTGCTTTAAAGGCGAGTCGAATCTACCTCCTGAAATCTGTTTCCTGCAAATCTGCCTTGCTTTCAAATCCTCTTCGTTGCCTTCCCTCAATATATTTGTGGACGAGAGTTATCATTTATAACTCTGCACGTTTGTGAATTGCAGTGCCCCTGAGCTCCATTTGTCTACTCGCATTTTTGGGAGCTGGCAGCAAAAGCGCAGGATTGCTTCAGGCCCTATTCGGCTTCCAGGGGGCCGCCGGAGCCTGTGGTTCATTCTTCTTCCTGATGGGAAAATGGAGTGACCTGTGGCTGTACCAACACCTAGGGCTAGTCTCTCGTTGGTTGCCCGTCTTCCCTTTCATCCTCAGGACAAATTGCAACCTGTACGAAACAGGAGGTTAAAGGTGCTGATTCTCCAAGTAGGGAGATAGTTAGTCAAGCGGCTGGAATGGCGAACCCGAGAACAAGGAGAGGAGAAATGAGGTGCGTGTTAGAAGCCTTTCCCGATCTCACGGCATACCATCTTCTGGGTTTCCCATGCATGTTTTGATGTAGGAAGATGCCCTTGTACCTGGAGATTTGAGACCCATGGTGTGGGTACCCCGCAGTGTTACTTTAAAATATCTGCATTTGCTCACCCAACCTCACCAATCCTCTGAGCCCCAAGAATGTCCAGCCTTATGTCTCATCCAGCTGTGGGTCTAGATATGGTCAATCCAGGTTGCATCAGAGACCCTGAACTGATTTTGTAAGAATTTCTCTCTCTTTCACTGTCTTTGTTTTGTGGGTTTTTTAAAGTAATTTATGTTTAGAATCGGGCTTGGCTGCTTTTCCCTGCTGTGTTGATGCCGCTTTACACCCTCTTGATTCACTTGCAGAGAGATATCGATACATAGGTTTTCAGATTCGTACTAGTCAGAATTATTCTTGTGCGGTGACTAGGGGGTGTTGAGTCCAGTTCACGGAGCAGGGAGTAGGCCTTGTCTATTACATATTTGGCTTATGGAGCGGTGTCTGAGCTAATTTCAAACCCTTGTTTTATGCATCACCCCACCTCACCTTTCCCGTTAAGCAGCCATAGTGTGTCTTCTAAAGGTGTGCCTCTGTTCTGTTTTGTAATTCAGTTCAAGTGTAGCGATTTTGACATTCCCTCTATAAGCGATATCTTAGGATAAGTGCCTTTTTCTGTGTGACTTATTTCACTTAGAATCATCGTACCTAAATCCACTCATCATGCTGCTAACTAGCCTTATGACATTGATTTCATGGCTGAGTGATATTCCATTGGGCCAAGTACCACCATTTCTTTATCCATTTTTCTCTTTCTGGGATATTGAAGGTGTACCGAAGTGGAGGTTCTTGGAAACAGAGCAGCCGTAAAGGTTGGGGTGCCTGTGTCTTGTTGATTTTTAGTTTTCCCAATTTATACGCCCATGAGTGGAAGTGCCCTATGCTCTCTAAGCTGTGTTTATTACTTGGTTCAGGACACACCGTACACTTCTCCAGAGTGCCTGTTGGCAATTTACAACCTGCCCATTAGCGTAGCAAGGCTCCCATGTCTCCATGGCCTGTCCTGCTTTTCTGGTTTTTACAGTTTGTTCAGCATGGCCCTTTTGACCGAGGGCAAGCGAGAGTTCTTTGTAGCGCTGATTTGCCCTTCCGGCTTGCTTGGTTGGCCAAAAAGGGCGTATGCGTTTTTTCCTGAATATATTCAGGAAAAAACGCATACGCCCTTTTTGGCCAAGGGCATCATTGTCAACGTTTTGCCACTTTTCATGTGCTTTAAAGGCGAGTCGAATCTACCTCCTGAAATCTGTTTCCTGCAAATCTGCCTTGCTTTCAAATCCTCTTCGTTGCCTTCCCTCAATATATTTGTGGATGAGAGTTATCATTGATAACTCTGCACGTTTGTGAATTGCAGTGCCCCTGAGCTCCATTTGTCTACTCGCTTTTTTGGGAGCTGGCCGCAAAAGCGCAGGATTGCTTCAGGCCCTTTTTTGGTTCTGGGGGGCAGGCTGAGCCTGTGGTTCATTCTTCTTCCTGATGGGAAAATGGAGTGACCTGTGCCTGTCCCAACACCTAGGGCTAGTCTCTCGTTGGTTCCCCGTCTTCCCGTTCATCCTCAGGACAAATTGCAACCTGGACGAAACAGGAGGTTAAAGGTGCTGATTCTCCAAGTAGGGAGATGGTTAGTCAAGCGGCTGGAATGGCGAACCCGAGCACAAGGAGAGGAGAAATGAGGTGCGTTTTAGAAACCTTTCCCGATCTCACGGCATACCATCTTCTGGGTTTCCCATGCATGTTTTGATGTAGGAAGATGCCCTTGTACCTGGAGATTTGAGACCCATGGGGTGTGTACCCCACGGTGTTACTTTAAAGTATCTGGGTTTGCTCACTCAACCTCACCAAACCTCTCAGCCCCAAGAGTGTCCAGCCTTATGTCTCATCCAGCTGTGGGTCTAGATATGGTCAATCCAGTTTGCATCAGAGACCCTGAACGGATTTTGTAAGAATTTCTCTTTCACTGTCTTTGTTTTGTGGGTTTTTTAAAGTAATTTATGTTTAGAATGGGGCTTGGCTGCTTTTCCCTGCTGTGTTTATTCCGCTTTACACCCTCTTGATTCACTTGCAGAGAGATATTGATACATAGGTTTTCAGATTCTTACTAGTCAGATATATTCTTGTGCGGTGACTAGGGGGTGTTGAGTCCAGTTCACTGAGCAGGGAGTAGGCCTTGTCTATTACATATTTGGCTTATGGAGCGGTCTCTGAGCTAATTTCAAACCCTTGTTTTATGCATCACCCCACCTCACCTTTCCGGTTAAGCAGCCATAGTGTGTCTTCTAAAGGTGTGCCTCTGTTCTGTTTTGTAATTCAGTTCAAGTGTAGCGATTTTGACATTCCCTCTATAAGCGATATCTTAGGATAAGTGTCTTTTTCTGTGTGACTTATTTCACTTAGAATCATCGTCGCTAAATCCACTCATCATGCTGCTAACTAGCCTTATGACATTGATTTCATGGCTGAGTGATATTCCATTGGGCCAAGTACCACCATTTCTTTATCCATTTTTCTCTTTCTGGGATATTGAAGGTGTACCGAAGTGGAGGTTCTTGGAAACAGAGCAGCCGTAGTTTGGGGTGCCTGTGTCTTGTTGATTTTTATTTTTCCCAATTTATACGCCCATGAGTGGAAGTGCCCTATGCTCTCTAAGCTGTGTTTATTACTTCTTTCAGGACACACCGTACACTTCTCCAGAGTGCCTGTTGGCAAATTACATCCCGCCCATCAGCGTAGCAAGGCTCCCATGTCTCCATGGCCTGTCCTGCTTTTCTGGTTTTTACACTTTTTTCAGCATGGCCCTTTTGACCGAGGGCAAGCGAGATTTCTTTGTAGCGCTGATTTGCCCTTCCGGCTTGCTTGGTTGGCCAAAAAGGGCGTATGCGTTTTTTCCTGAATACATTCAGGAAAAAACGCATACGCCCTTTTTGGCCAAGGGCATCATTGTCAACGTTTTGCCGCTTTTCATGTGCTTTAAAAGCGAGTCGAATCTACCTCCTGAAATCTGTTTCTTGCAAATCTGCCTTGCTTTCAAATCCTCTTCGTTGCCTTCCCTCAATATATTTGTGGACGAGAGTTATCATTTATAACTCTGCACGTTTCTGAATTGCAGTGCCCCTGAGCTCCATTTTTCTACTCGCTTTTTTGGGAGCTGGCCGCAAAAGCGCAGGATTGCTTCAGGCCCTATTTTGGTTCTGGTGGGCAGGCTGAGCCTGTGGTTCATTCTTCTTCCTGATGGGAAAATGGAGTGACCTGTGCCTGTCCCAACACCTAGGGCTAGTCTCTCGTTGGTTCCCCGTCTTCCCGTTCATCCTCAGGACAAATTGCAACCTGTACGAAACAGGAGGTTAAAGGTGCTGATTCTCCAAGTAGGGAGATGGTTAGTCAAGCGGCTGGAATGGCGAACCCGAGCACAAGGAGAGGAGAAATGAGGTGCGTTTTAGAAACCTTTCCCGATCTCACGGCATAACATCTTCTGGGTTTCCCATGCATGTTTTGATGTAGGAAGATGCCCTTGTACCTGGAGATTTGAGACCCATGGGGTGTGTACCCGCGGTGTTACTTTAAAGTATCTGGGTTTGCTCACTCAACCTCACCAATCCTCTCAGCCCCAAGAGTGTCCAGCCTTATGTCTCATCCAGCTGTGGGTCTAGATATGGTCAATCCAAGTTGCATCAGAGACCCTGAACGGATGTTGTAAGAATTTCTCTTTCACTGTCTTTGTTTTGTGGGTTTTTTAAAGTAATTTATGTTTAGAATGGGGCTTGGCTGCTTTTCCCTGCTGTGTTTATTCCGCTTTACACCCTCTTGATTCACTTGCAGAGAGATATTGATACATAGGTTTTCAGATTCTTACTAGTCAGGTATATTCTTGTGCGGTGACTAGGGGGTGTTGAGTCCAGTTAACTGAGCAGGGACTAGGCCTTGTCTATTACATATTGGGCTTATGGCGCGGTCTCTGAGCTAATTTCAAACCCTTGTTTTATGCATCACCCCACCTCACCTTTCCCGTTAAGCAGCCATAGTGTGTCTTCTAAAGGTGTGACTCTGTTCTGTTTTGTAATTCAGTTCAAGTGTAGCGATTTTGACATTCCCTCTATAAGTGATACCTTAGGATAAGTGTCTTTTTCTGTGTGACTTATTTCACTTAGAATCATCGTCGCTAAATCCACTCATCATGCTCCTAACGAGCCATATGACATTGATTTCATGGCTGAGTGATATTCCATTGTGCCAAGTACCACTATTTGTTTATCCATTTTTCTCTTTCCTGGGATATTGAAGGTGTACTGAAGTGGAGGTTCTTGGAAACAGAGCAGCCGTAAAGTTTGGGGTGCCTGTGTCTTGTTGATTTTTATTTTTCCCAATTTATACGCCCATGAGTGGAAGTGTCCTATGCTCTCTAAGCTGTGTTTATTACTTGTTTCAGGACACACCGTACACTTCTCCAGAGGGCCTGTTGGCAATTTACATCCCGCCCATCAGCGTAGCAAGGCTCCCATGTCTCCATGGCCTGTCCTGCTTTTCTGGTTTTTACACTTTCTTCAGCATGGCCCTTTTGACCGAGGGCAAGCGAGATTTCTTTGTAGCGCTGATTTGCCCTTCCGGCTTGCTTGGTTGGCCAAAAAGGACGTATGCGTTTTTTCCTGAATATATTCAGGAAAAAACGCATACGCCCTTTTTGGCCCAGGGCATCATTGTCAACGTTTTTCCGCTTTTCATGTGCTTTAAAGGCGAGTCGAATCTACCTCCTGAAATCTGTTTCCTGCAAATCTGCCTTGCTTTCAAATCCTCTTCGTTGCCTTCCCTCAATATATTTGTGGACGAGAGTTATCATTTATAACTCTGCACGTTTGTGAATTGCAGTGCCCCTGAGCTCCATTTGTCTACTCGCTTTTTTGGGAGCTGGCAGCAAAAGCGCAGGATTGCTTTAGGCCCTATTCGGCTTCCAGGGGGCCGCCGGAGCCTGTGGTTCATTCTTCTTCCTGATGGGAAAATGGATTGACCTGTGCCTGTCCCAACACCTAGGGCTAGTCTCTCGTTGGTTGCCTGTCTTCCCGTTCATCCTCAGGACAAATTGCAACCTGTACGAAACAGGAGGTTAAAGGTGCTGATTCTCCAAGTAGGGAGATGGTTAGTCAAGCAGCTGGAATGGCGAACCCGAGCACAAGGAGAGGAGAAATGAGGTGCGTTTTAGAAGCCTTTCCCGTTCTCACGGCATACCATCTTCTGGGTTTCCCATGCATGTTTTGATGTAGGAAGATGCCCTTGTACCTGGAGATTTGAGACCCATGGGGTGGGTACCCCGCAGTGTTACTTTAAAGTATCTGCATTTGCTCACCCAACCTCACCAATCCTCTGAGCCCCAAGAGTGTCCAGCCTTATGTCTAATCCAGCTGTGGGTCTAGATATGGTCAATCCAGGTTGCATCAGAGACCCTGAACGGATTTTGTAAGAATTTCTCTCTCTTTCACTGTTTTTTTTGTGTGGGTTTTTTAAAGTAATTTATATTTAGAATGGGGCTTGGCTGCTTTTCTCTGCTGTGTTTATGCCGCTTTATACCCTCTTGATTCACTTGCAGAGAGATATCGATACATAGGTTTTCAGATTCTTAATAGTGAGATATATTCTTGTGCGGTGACTAGGGGGTGTTGAGTCCAGTTCACTGAGCAGGGAGTAGGCCTTGTCTATTACATATTTGGCTTATGGAGAGGTCTCTGAGCTAATTTCAAACCCTTGTTTTATGCATCACCCCACCTCACCTTTCCCGTTAAGCAGCCATAGTGTGTCTTCTAAAGGTGTGACTCTGTTCTGTTTTGTAATTCAGTTCAAGTGTAGCGATTTTGACATTCCCTCTATAAGCGATATCTTAGGATAAGTGTCTTTTTCTGTGTGACTTATTTCACTTAGAATCATCGTTGCTAAATCCACTCATCATGCTGCTAAGTAGCCTTATGACATTGATTTCATGGCTGAGTGATACTCCATTGGGCCAAGTACCACTATTTCTTTATCCATTTTTCTCTTTCTGGGATATTGAAGGTGTACCGAAGTGGAGGTTCTTGGAAACAGAGCAGCCATAAAGGTTGGGGTGCCTGTGTTTTGTTGATTTTTAGTTTTCCCAATTTATACGCCCATGAGTGGAAGTGCCCTATGCTCTCTAAGCTGTGTTTCTTACTTGTTTCAGGACACACTGTACACTTCTCCAGAGTGCCTGTTGGCAATTTACATCCCGCCCATCAGCGTAGCAAGGCTCCCATGTCTCCATGGCCTGTCCTGCTTTTCTGGTTTTTACACTTTCTTCAGCATGGCCCTTTTGACCGAGGGCAAGCGAGATTTCTTTGTAGCGCTGATTTGCCCTTCCGGCTTGCTTGGTTGGCCAAAAAGGGCATATGCGTTTTTTCCTGAATATATTCAGGAGAAAACGCATATGCCCTTTTTGGCCCAGGGCATCATTGTCAACGTTTTTCCGCTTTTCATGTGCTTTAAAGGCGAGTCGAATCTATCTCCTGAAATCTGTTTCATGCAAATCTGCCTTGCTTTCAAATCCTCTTCGTTGCCTTCCCTCAATATATTTGTGGACGAGAGTTATCATTTATAACTCTGCACGTTTGTGAATTGCAGTGCCCCTGAGCTCCATTTGTCTCCTCGCTTTTTTGGGAGCTGGCAGCAAAAGCACAGGATTGCTTCAGGCCCTATTCGGCTTCCAGGGGGCCGCCGGAGCCTGTGGTTCATTCTTCTTCCTGATGGGAAAATGGAGTGACCTGTGCCTGTCCCAACACCTAGGGCTAGTCTCTCGTTGGTTGCCCGTCTTCCCGTTCATCCTCAGGACAAATTGCAACCTGTACGAAACAGGAGGTTAAAGGTGCTGATTCTCCAAGTAGGGAGATGGTTAGTCAAGCGGCTGGAATGGCGAACCCGAGCACAAGGAGAGGAGAAATGAGGTGCGTTTTAGAAACCTTTCCCGATCTCACGGCATACCATCTTCTGGGTTTCCCATGCATGTTTTGATGTAGGAAGATGCCCTTGTACCTGGAGATTTGAGACCCATGGGGTGTGTACCCCGCAGTGTTACTTTAAAATATCTGGGTTTGCTCACCCAACCTCACCAATCCTCTCAGCCCCAAGAGTGTCCAGCCTTATGTCTCATCCAGCTGTGGGTCTAGATATGGTCAATCCAAGTTGCATCAGAGACCCTGAACTGATTTTGTAAGAATTTCTCTTTCACTGTCTTTGTTTTGTGGGTTTTTTAAAGTAATTTATGTTTAGAATGGGGCTTGGCTGCTTTTCCCTGCTGTGTTTATTCCGCTTTACACACTCTTGATTCACTTGCAGAGAGATATCGATACATAGGTTTTCAGATTCTTACTAGTCAGATATATTCTTGTGCGGTGACTAGGGGGTGTTGAGTCCAGTTCACTGAGCAGGGAGTAGGCCTTGTCTATTACATATTTGGCTTATGGAGCGGTCTCTGAGATAATTTCAAACCCTTGTTTTATGCATCACCCCACCTCACCTTTCCCGTTAAGCAGCCATAGTGTGTCTTCTAAAGGTGTGACTCTGTTCTGTTTTGTAATTCAGTTCAAGTGTAGCGATTTTGACATTCCCTCTATAAGCGATATCTTAGGATAAGTGTCTTTTTCTGTGTGACTTATTTCACTTAGAATCATCGTCGCTAAATCCACTCATCATGCTGGTAACTAGCCTTATGACATTGATCTCATGGCTGAGTGATATTCCATTGTGCCAAGTACCACCATTTCTTTATCCATTTTTCTCTTTCTGGGATATTGAAGGTGTACCGAAGTGGAGGTTCTTGGAAGCAGAGCAGCCGTAAACTTTGGGGTGCCTGTGTCTTGTTGATTTTTAGTTTTCCCAATTTATACGCCCATGAGTGGAAGTGCCCTATGCTCTCTAAGCTGTGTTTATTACTTGTTTCAGGACACACCGTACACTTCTCCAGAGTGCCTGTTGGCAATTTACATCCTGCCCATCAGCGTAGCAAGGCTCCCATGTCTCCATGGCCTGTCCTGCTTTTCTGGTTTTTACACTTTTTTCAGCATGGCCCTTTTGACCGAGGGCAAGCGAGACTTCTTTGTAGCGCTGATTTGCCCTTCCGGCTTGCTTGGATGGCCAAAAAGGGCGTATGAGTTTTTTCCTCAATATATTCAGGAAAAAACGCATACGCCCTTTTTGGCCAAGGGCATCATTGTCAACGTTGTGCCGCTTTTCATGTGCTTTAAAGGCGAGTCGAATCTACCTCCTGAAATCTGTTTCTTGCAAATCTGCCTTGCTTTCAAATCCTCTTCGTTGCCTTCCCTCAATATATTTGTGGATGAGAGTTATCATTTATAACTCTGCACGTTTCTGAATTGCAGTGCCCCTGAGCTCCATTTGTCTACTCGCTTTTTTGGGAGCTGACCGCAAAAGCGCAGGATTGCTTCAGGCCCTATTTTGGTTCTGGGGGGCAGGCTGAGCCTGTGGTTCATTCTTCTTCCTGATGGGAAAATGGAGTGACCTGTGCCTGTCCCAACACCTAGGGCTAGTCTATCGTTGGTTCCCCGTCTTCCCGTTCATCCTCAGGACAAATTGCAACCTGTACGAATCAGGAGGTTAAAGGTGCTGATTCTCCAAGTAGGGAGATGGTTAGTCAAGCGGCTGGAATGGCGAACCCGAGAACAAGGAGAGGAGAAATGAGGTGCGTTTTAGAAGCCTTTCCCGATCTCACGGCATACCATCTTCTGGGTTTCCCATGCATGTTTTGATGTAGGAAGATGCCCTTGTACCTGGAGATTTGAGACCCATGGGGTGTGTACCCCGCGGTGTTACTTTAAAGTATATGGGTTTGCTCACTCAACCTCACCAATCCTCTCAGCCCCAAGAGTGTCCAGCCTTATGTCTCATCCAGCTGTGGGTCTAGATATGGTCAATCCAGGTTGCATCAGAGACCCTGAACGGATTTTGTAAGAATTTCTCTTTCACTGTCTTTGTTTTGTGGGTTTTTTAAAGTAATTTATGTTTAGAATGGGGCTTGGCTGCTTTTCCCTGCTGTGTTTATGCCGCTTTCCACCCTCTTGATTCACTTGCAGAGAGATATTGATAAATAGGTTTTCAGATTCTTACTAGTCAGATATATTCTTGTGCGGTGACTAGGGGGTGTTGAGTCCAGTTCACTGAGCAGGGAGTAGGCCTTGTCTATTACATATTTGGCTTATGGAGAGGTCTCTGAGCTAATTTCACACCCTTGTTTTATGCATCACCCCACCTCACCTTTCCCGTTAAGCAGCCATAGTGTGTCTTCTAAAGGTGTGACTCTGTTCTGTTTTGTAATTCAGTTCAAGTGTAGCGATTTTGACATTCCCTCTATAAGCGATATCTTAGGATAAGTGTCTTTTTCTGTGTGACTTATTTCACTTAGAATCATCGTCGCTAAATCCACTCATCATGCTGCTAACTAGCCTTAGGACATTTATTTCATGGCTGAGTGATATTCCATTGTGCCAAGTACCACCATTTCTTTATCCATTTTTCTCTTTCTGGGATATTGAAGGTGTACCGAAGTGGAGGTTCTTGGAAACAGAGCAGCCGTAAAATTTGGGGTGCCTGTGTCTTGTTGATTTTTAGTTTTCCCAATTTATACGCCCATGAGTGGAAGTGCCCTATGCTCTCTACGCTGTGTTTATTACTTGTTTCAGGACACACCGTACACTTCTCCAGAGGGCCTGTTGGCAATTTACATCCCGCCCATCAGCGTAGCAAGGCTCCCATGTCTCCATGGCCTGTCCTGCTTTTCTGGTTTTTACACTTTTTTCAGCATGGCCCTTTTGACCGAGGGCAAGCGAGACTTCTTTGTAGCGCTGATTTGCCCTTCCGGCTTGCTTGGTTGGCCAAAAAGGGCATATGCGTTTTTTCCTGAATATATTCAGGAAAAAACGCATATGCCCTTTTTGGCCCAGGGCATCATTGTCAACGTTTTTCCGCTTTTCATGTGCTTTAAAGGCGAGTCGAATCTACCTCCTGAAATCTGTTTCCTGCAAATCTGCCTTGCTTTCAAATCCTCTTCGTTGCCTTCCCTCAATATATTTGTGGACGAGAGTTATCATTTATAGCTCTGCACGTTTGTGAATTGCAGTGCCCCTGAGCTCCATTTGTCTACTCGCTTTTTTGGGAGCTGGCCGCAAAAGCGCAGGATTGCTTCAGGCCCTATTTTGGTTCTGGGGGGCAGGCTGAGCCTGTGGTTCATTCTTCTTCCTGATGGGAAAATGGAGTGACCTACGCCTGTCCCAACACCTAGGGCTCGTCTCTCGTTGGTTCCGCGTCTTCCCGTTCATCCTCAGGACAAATTGCAACCTGTACAATCAGGAGGTTAAAGGTGCTGATTCTCCAAATAGGGAGATGGTTGGTCAAGCAGCTGGAATGGCGAACCCGAGCACAAGGAGAGGAGAAATGAGGTGCGTTTTAGAAACCTTTCCCGATCTCATGGCATACCATCTTCTGGGTTTCCCATGCATGTTTTGATGTAGGAAGATGCCCTTGTACCTGGAGATTTGAGACCCATGGGGTGGGTACCCCGCGGTATTACTTTAAAGTATCTGTATTTGCTCACCCAACCTCACCAATCCTCTCAGCCCCAAGAGTGTCCAGCCTTATGTCTCATCCAGCTGTGGGTCTAGATATGGTCAAGCCAGGTTGCATCAGAGACCCTGAATGGATTTTGTAAGAATTTCTCTCTCTTTCACTCTCTTTGCTTTGTGGGTTTTTTAAAGTAATGTATGTTTAGAATGGGGCTTGGCTGCTTTTCCCTGCTGTGTTGATGCCGCTTTACACCCTCTTGATTCACTTGCAGAGAGATATCGATACATAGGTTTTCAGATTCATACTAATCAGATATATTCTTGTGCGGTGACTAGGGGGTGTTGAGTCCAGTTAACTGAGCAGGGAGTAGGCCTTGTCTATTACATATTTGGCTTATGGAGCGGTGTCTGAGCTAATTTCAAACCTTGTTTTATGCATCACCCCACCTCACCTTTCCGGTTAAGAAGCCATAGTGTGTCTTCTAAAGGTGTGCCTCTGTTCTGTTTTGTAATTCAGTTCAAGTTTAGCGATTTTGACATTCCCTCTATAAGCGATATCTTAGGATAAGTGCCTTTTTCTGTGTGACTTATTTCACTTAGAATCATCGTACCTAAATCCACTCATCATGCTGCTAACTAGCCTTATAACATTGATTTCATGGCTGAGTGATATTCCATTGTGCCAAGTACCACCATTTCTTTATCCATTTTTCTCTTTCCTGGGATATTGAAGGTGTACCGAAGCGGAGGTTCTTGGCAACAGAGCAGCCGTAAAGTTTGGGGTGCCTGTGTCTTGTTGAATTTTGGTTTTCCCAATTTATACGCCCATGAGTGGAAGTGCCCTATGCTCTCTACGCTGTGTTTATTACTTGTTTCAGGACACACCGTACTCTTCTCCAGAGTGCCTGTTGGCAATTTACATCCCGCCCATCAGCGTAGCAAGGCTCCCTTGTCTACATGGCCTGTCCTGCTTTTCTGGTTTTTACACTTGGTTCAGCATGGCCCTATTGACCGAGGGCAAGCGAGACTTCTTTGTAGCGCTGATTTGCCCTTCCGGCTTGCTTGGTTGGCCAAAAAGGGCGTATGCGTTTTTTCCTGAATATATTCAGGAAAAAACGCATACGCCCTTTTTGGCCAAGGGCATCATTGTCAACGTTTTGCCGCTTTTCATGTGCTTTAAAGGCGAGTCGAATCTACCTCCTGAAATCTGTTTCCTGCAAATCTGCCTTGCTTTCAAATCCTCTTCGTTGCCTTCCCTCAATATATTTGTGGACGAGAGTTCTCATTTGTAACTCTGCACGTTTGTGAATTGCAGTGCCCCTGAGCTCCATTTGTCTCCTCGCTTTTTTGGGAGCTGGCCGCAAAAGCGCAGGATTGCTTCAGGACCTATTTTGGTACTGGGGGACAGGCTGAGCCTGTGGTTCATTCTTCTTCCTGATGGGAAAATGGAATGACCTACGCCTGTCCCAACACCTAGGGCTCGTCTCTCGTTGGCTCCGCGTTTTCCCGTTCATCCTCAGGACAAATTGCAACCTGTACAATCAGGAGGTTAAAGGTGCTGATTCTCCAAATAGGGAGATGGTTGGTCAAGCAGCTGGAATGGCGAACCCGAGCACAAGGAGAGGAGAAATGAGGTGCGTTTTAGAAACCTTTCCCGATCTCATGGCATACCATCTTCTGGGTTTCCCATGCATGTTTTGATGTAGGAAGATGCCCTTGTACCTGGAGATTTGAGACCCATGGGGTGTGTATCCCGCGGTGTTACTTTAAAGTATCTGCATTTGCTCACCCGACCTCACCAATCCTCTCAGCCCCAAGAGTGTCCAGTCTTATGTCTCATCCAGCTGTGGGTCTAGATATGGTCAATCCAGGTTGCATCAGAGACCCTGAACGGATTTTGTAAGAATTTCTCTCTCTTTCACTGTCTTTGCTTTGTGGGTTTTTTAAAGTAATGTATGTTTAGAATGGGGTTTGGCTGCTTTTCCCTGCTGTGTTGATGCCGCTTTACACCCTCTTGATTCACTTGCAGAGAGATATCGATATATAGGTTTTCAGATTCATGCTAATCAGATATATTCTTGTGCGGTGACTAGGGGGTGTTGAGTCCAGTTAACTGAGCAGGGAGTAGGCCTTGTCTATTACATATTTGGCTTATGGAGCGGTGTCTGAGCTAATTTCAAACCTTGTTTTATGCATCACCCCACCTCACCTTTCCGGTTAAGCAGCCATAGTGTGTCTTCTAAAGGTGTGACTCTGTTCTGTTTTGTAATTCAGTTCAAGTGTAGCGATTTTGACATTCCCTCTCTAAGCGATATCTTAGGATAAGTGTCTTTTTCTGTGTGACTTATTTCACTTAGAATCATCGTCGCTAAATCCACTCATCATGCTGCTAACTAGCCTTATGACATTGATTTCATGGCTGAGTGACATTCCATAGTGCCAAGTACCACCATTTGTTTATCCATTTTTCTCTTTCCTGGGATATTGAAGGTGTACCGAAGTGGAGGTTCTTGGAAACAGAGCAGCTGTAAAGTTTGGGGTGCCTGTGTCTTGTTGATTTTTATTTTTCCAAATTTATACGCCCATGAGTGGAAGTGCCCTATGCTCTCTAAGTTGTGTTTATTACTTGTTTCAGGACACACCGTACTCTTCTCCAGAGTGCCTGTTGGCAATTTACATCCCGCCCATCAGCGTAGCAAGGCTCGCATGTCTCCATGGCCTGTCCTGCTTTTCTGGTTTTTACACTTTTTTCAGCATGGCCCTTTTGACCGAGGGCAAGCGAGACTTCTTTGTAGCGCTGATTTGCCCTTCCGGCTTGCTTGGTTGGCCAAAAACGGCGTATGCGTTTTTTCCTGAATATATTCAGGAAAAAACGCATACGCCGTTTTTGGCCAAGGGCATCATTGTCAACGTTTTGCCGCTTTTCATGTGCTTTACAGGCGAGTCGAATCTACCTCCTGAAATCTGTTTCCTGCAAATCTGCCTTGCTTTCAAATCCTCTTCGTTGCCTTCCCTCAATATATTTGTGGACGAGAGTTCTCATTTATAACTCTGCACGTTTGTGAATTGCAGTGCCCCTGAGCTCCATTTGTCTCCTCGATTTTTGGGAGCTGGCCGCAAAAGCGCAGGATTGCTTCAGGCCCTATTTTGGTTCTGGGGGGCAGGCTGAGCCTGTGGTTCATTCTTCTTCCTGATGGGAAAATGGAGTGACCTGTGCCTGTCCCAACACCAAGGGCTAGTCTCTCGTTGTTTCCCCGTCTTCCCCTTCATCCTCAGGACAAATTGCAACCTGGACGAATCAGGAGATTAAAGGTGCTGATTCTCCAATTAGGGAGATGGTTAGTCAAGTGGCTGGAATGGCGAACCCGAGCACAAGGAGAGGAGAAATGAGGTGCGTTTTAGAAACCTTTCCCGATCTCACGGCATACCATCTTCTGGGTTTCCCATGCATGTTTTGATGTAGGAAGATGCCCTTGTACCTGGAGATTTGAGACCCATGGGGTGTGTACCCCGCAGTGTTACTTTAAAATATCTGGGTTTGCTCACTCAACCTCACCAATCCTCTCAGCCCCAAGAGTGTCCAGCCTTATGTCTCATCCAGCTGTGGGTCTAGATATGGTCAATCCAAGTTGCATCAGAGACCCTGAACTGATTTTGTAAGAATTTCTCTTTCACTGTCTTTGTTTTGTGGGTTTTTTAAAGTAATTTATGTTTAGAATGGGGCTTGGCTGCTTTTCCCTGCTGTGTTTATTCCGCTTTACACACTCTTGATTCACTTGCAGAGAGATATCGATACATAGGTTTTCAGATTCTTACTAGTCAGATATATTCTTGTGCGGTGACTAGGGGGTGTTGAGTCCAGTTCACTGAGCAGGGAGTAGGCCTTGTCTATTACATATTTGGCTTATGGAGCGGTCTCTGAGATAATTTCAAACCCTTGTTTTATGCATCACCCCACCTCACCTTTCCCGTTAAGCAGCCATAGTGTGTCTTCTAAAGGTGTGACTCTGTTCTGTTTTGTAATTCAGTTCAAGTGTAGCGATTTTGACATTCCCTCTATAAGCGATATCTTAGGATAAGTGTCTTTTTCTGTGTGACTTATTTCACTTAGAATCATCGTCGCTAAATCCACTCATCATGCTGGTAACTAGCCTTATGACATTGATCTCATGGCTGAGTGATATTCCATTGGGCCAAGTACCACCATTTCTTTATCCATTTTTCTCTTTCTGGGATATTGAAGGTGTACCGAAGTGGAGGTTCTTGGAAGCAGAGCAGCCGTAAACTTTGGGGTGCCTGTGTCTTGTTGATTTTTAGTTTTCCCAATTTATACGCCCATGAGTGGAAGTGCCCTATGCTCTCTAAGCTGTGTTTATTACTTGTTTCAGGACACACCGTACACTTCTCCAGAGTGCCTGTTGGCAATTTACATCCTGCCCATCAGCGTAGCAAGGCTCCCATGTCTCCATGGCCTGTCCTGCTTTTCTGGTTTTTACACTTTTTTCAGCATGGCCCTTTTGACCGAGGGCAAGCGAGACTTCTTTGTAGCGCTGATTTGCCCTTCCGGCTTGCTTGGTTGGCCAAAAAGGGCGTATGAGTTTTTTCCTCAATATATTCAGGAAAAAACGCATACGCCCTTTTTGGCCAAGGGCATCATTGTCAACGTTGTGCCGCTTTTCATGTGCTTTAAAGGCGAGTCGAATCTACCTCCTGAAATCTGTTTCTTGCAAATCTGCCTTGCTTTCAAATCCTCTTCGTTGCCTTCCCTCAATATATTTGTGGATGAGAGTTATCATTTATAACTCTGCACGTTTCTGAATTGCAGTGCCCCTGAGCTCCATTTGTCTACTCGCTTTTTTGGGAGCTGACCGCAAAAGCGCAGGATTGCTTCAGGCCCTATTTTGGTTCTGGGGGGCAGGCTGAGCCTGTGGTTCATTCTTCTTCCTGATGGGAAAATGGAGTGACCTGTGCCTGTCCCAACACCTAGGGCTAGTCTATCGTTGGTTCCCCGTCTTCCCGTTCATCCTCAGGACAAATTGCAACCTGTACGAAACAGGAGGTTAAAGGTGCTGATTCTCCAAGTAGGGAGATGGTTAGTCAAGCGGCTGGAATGGCGAACCCGAGAACAAGGAGAGGAGAAATGAGGTGCGTTTTAGAAGCCTTTCCCGATCTCACGGCATACCATCTTCTGGGTTTCCCATGCATGTTTTGATGTAGGAAGATGCCCTTGTACCTGGAGATTTGAGACCCATGGGGTGTGTACCCCGCGGTGTTACTTTAAAGTATATGGGTTTGCTCACTCAACCTCACCAATCCTCTCAGCCCCAAGAGTGTCCAGCCTTATGTCTCATCCAGCTGTGGGTCTAGATATGGTCAATCCAGGTTGCATCAGAGACCCTGAACGGATTTTGTAAGAATTTCTCTTTCACTGTCTTTGTTTTGTGGGTTTTTTAAAGTAATTTATGTTTAGAATGGGGCTTGGCTGCTTTTCCCTGCTGTGTTTATGCCGCTTTCCACCCTCTTGATTCACTTGCAGAGAGATATTGATAAATAGGTTTTCAGATTCTTACTAGTCAGATATATTCTTGTGCGGTGACTAGGGGGTGTTGAGTCCAGTTCACTGAGCAGGGAGTAGGCCTTGTCTATTACATATTTGGCTTATGGAGAGGTCTCTGAGCTAATTTCACACCCTTGTTTTATGCATCACCCCACCTCACCTTTCCCGTTAAGCAGCCATAGTGTGTCTTCTAAAGGTGTGACTCTGTTCTGTTTTGTAATTCAGTTCAAGTGTAGCGATTTTGACATTCCCTCTATAAGCGATATCTTAGGATAAGTGTCTTTTTCTGTGTGACTTATTTCACTTAGAATCATCGTCGCTAAATCCACTCATCATGCTGCTAACTAGCCTTAGGACATTTATTTCATGGCTGAGTGATATTCCATTGTGCCAAGTACCACCATTTCTTTATCCATTTTTCTCTTTCTGGGATATTGAAGGTGTACCGAAGTGGAGGTTCTTGGAAACAGAGCAGCCGTAAAATTTGGGGTGCCTGTGTCTTGTTGATTTTTAGTTTTCCCAATTTATACGCCCATGAGTGGAAGTGCCCTATGCTCTCTACGCTGTGTTTATTACTTGTTTCAGGACACACCGTACACTTCTCCAGAGGGCCTGTTGGCAATTTACATCCCGCCCATCAGCGTAGCAAGGCTCCCATGTCTCCATGGCCTGTCCTGCTTTTCTGGTTTTTACACTTTTTTCAGCATGGCCCTTTTGACCGAGGGCAAGCGAGACTTCTTTGTAGCGCTGATTTGCCCTTCCGGCTTGCTTGGTTGGCCAAAAAGGGCATATGCGTTTTTTCCTGAATATATTCAGGAAAAAACGCATATGCCCTTTTTGGCCCAGGGCATCATTGTCAACGTTTTTCCGCTTTTCATGTGCTTTAAAGGCGAGTCGAATCTACCTCCTGAAATCTGTTTCCTGCAAATCTGCCTTGCTTTCAAATCCTCTTCGTTGCCTTCCCTCAATATATTTGTGGACGAGAGTTATCATTTATAGCTCTGCACGTTTGTGAATTGCAGTGCCCCTGAGCTCCATTTGTCTACTCGCTTTTTTGGGAGCTGGCCGCAAAAGCGCAGGATTGCTTCAGGCCCTATTTTGGTTCTGGGGGGCAGGCTGAGCCTGTGGTTCATTCTTCTTCCTGATGGGAAAATGGAGTGACCTACGCCTGTCCCAACACCTAGGGCTCGTCTCTCGTTGGTTCCGCGTCTTCCCGTTCATCCTCAGGACAAATTGCAACCTGTACAATCAGGAGGTTAAAGGTGCTGATTCTCCAAATAGGGAGATGGTTGGTCAAGCAGCTGGAATGGCGAACCCGAGCACAAGGAGAGGAGAAATGAGGTGCGTTTTAGAAACCTTTCCCGATCTCATGGCATACCATCTTCTGGGTTTCCCATGCATGTTTTGATGTAGGAAGATGCCCTTGTACCTGGAGATTTGAGACCCATGGGGTGGGTACCCCGCGGTATTACTTTAAAGTATCTGTATTTGCTCACCCAACCTCACCAATCCTCTCAGCCCCAAGAGTGTCCAGCCTTATGTCTCATCCAGCTGTGGGTCTAGATATGGTCAAGCCAGGTTGCATCAGAGACCCTGAACGGATTTTGTAAGAATTTCTCTCTCTTTCACTCTCTTTGCTTTGTGGGTTTTTTAAAGTAATGTATGTTTAGAATGGGGCTTGGCTGCTTTTCCCTGCTGTGTTGATGCCGCTTCACACCCTCTTGATTCACTTGCAGAGAGATATCGATACATAGGTTTTCAGATTCATACTAATCAGATATATTCTTGTGCGGTGACTAGGGGGTGTTGAGTCCAGTTAACTGAGCAGGGAGTAGGCCTTGTCTATTACATATTTGGCTTATGGAGCGGTGTCTGAGCTAATTTCAAACCTTGTTTTATGCATCACCCCACCTCACCTTTCCGGTTAAGCAGCCATAGTGTGTCTTCTAAAGGTGTGCCTCTGTTCTGTTTTGTAATTCAGTTCAAGTTTAGCGATTTTGACATTCCCTCTATAAGCGATATCTTAGGATAAGTGCCTTTTTCTGTGTGACTTATTTCACTTAGAATCATCGTACCTAAATCCACTCATCATGCTGCTAACTAGCCTTATAACATTGATTTCATGGCTGAGTGATATTCCATTGTGCCAAGTACCACCATTTCTTTATCCATTTTTCTCTTTCCTGGGATATTGAAGGTGTACCGAAGCGGAGGTTCTTGGCAACAGAGCAGCCGTAAAGTTTGGGGTGCCTGTGTCTTGTTGAATTTTGGTTTTCCCAATTTATACGCCCATGAGTGGAAGTGCCCTATGCTCTCTACGCTGTGTTTATTACTTGTTTCAGGACACACCGTACTCTTCTCCAGAGTGCCTGTTGGCAATTTACATCCCGCCCATCAGCGTAGCAAGGCTCCCTTGTCTACATGGCCTGTCCTGCTTTTCTGGTTTTTACACTTGGTTCAGCATGGCCCTATTGACCGAGGGCAAGCGAGACTTCTTTGTAGCGCTGATTTGCCCTTCCGGCTTGCTTGGTTGGCCAAAAAGGGCGTATGCGTTTTTTCCTGAATATATTCAGGAAAAAACGCATACGCCCTTTTTGGCCAAGGGCATCATTGTCAACGTTTTGCCGCTTTTCATGTGCTTTAAAGGCGAGTCGAATCTACCTCCTGAAATCTGTTTCCTGCAAATCTGCCTTGCTTTCAAATCCTCTTCGTTGCCTTCCCTCAATATATTTGTGGACGAGAGTTCTCATTTGTAACTCTGCACGTTTGTGAATTGCAGTGCCCCTGAGCTCCATTTGTCTCCTCGCTTTTTTGGGAGCTGGCCGCAAAAGCGCAGGATTGCTTCAGGACCTATTTTGGTACTGGGGGACAGGCTGAGCCTGTGGTTCATTCTTCTTCCTGATGGGAAAATGGAGTGACCTACGCCTGTCCCAACACCTAGGGCTCGTCTCTCGTTGGCTCCGCGTCTTCCCGTTCATCCTCAGGACAAATTGCAACCTGTACAATCAGGAGGTTAAAGGTGCTGATTCTCCAAATAGGGAGATGGTTGGTCAAGCAGCTGGAATGGCGAACCCGAGCACAAGGAGAGGAGAAATGAGGTGCGTTTTAGAAACCTTTCCCGATCTCATGGCATACCATCTTCTGGGTTTCCCATGCATGTTTTGATGTAGGAAGATGCCCTTGTACCTGGAGATTTGAGACCCATGGGGTGTGTATCCCGCGGTGTTACTTTAAAGTATCTGCATTTGCTCACCCGACCTCACCAATCCTCTCAGCCCCAAGAGTGTCCAGTCTTATGTCTCATCCAGCTGTGGGTCTAGATATGGTCAATCCAGGTTGCATCAGAGACCCTGAACGGATTTTGTAAGAATTTCTCTCTCTTTCACTGTCTTTGCTTTGTGGGTTTTTTAAAGTAATGTATGTTTAGAATGGGGTTTGGCTGCTTTTCCCTGCTGTGTTGATGCCGCTTTACACCCTCTTGATTCACTTGCAGAGAGATATCGATATATAGGTTTTCAGATTCATGCTAATCAGATATATTCTTGTGCGGTGACTAGGGGGTGTTGAGTCCAGTTAACTGAGCAGGGAGTAGGCCTTGTCTATTACATATTTGGCTTATGGAGCGGTGTCTGAGCTAATTTCAAACCTTGTTTTATGCATCACCCCACCTCACCTTTCCGGTTAAGCAGCCATAGTGTGTCTTCTAAAGGTGTGACTCTGTTCTGTTTTGTAATTCAGTTCAAGTGTAGCGATTTTGACATTCCCTCTCTAAGCGATATCTTAGGATAAGTGTCTTTTTCTGTGTGACTTATTTCACTTAGAATCATCGTCGCTAAATCCACTCATCATGCTGCTAACTAGCCTTATGACATTGATTTCATGGCTGAGTGACATTCCATAGTGCCAAGTACCACCATTTGTTTATCCATTTTTCTCTTTCCTGGGATATTGAAGGTGTACCGAAGTGGAGGTTCTTGGAAACAGAGCAGCTGTAAAGTTTGGGGTGCCTGTGTCTTGTTGATTTTTATTTTTCCAAATTTATACGCCCATGAGTGGAAGTGCCCTATGCTCTCTAAGCTGTGTTTATTACTTGTTTCAGGACACACCGTACTCTTCTCCAGAGTGCCTGTTGGCAATTTACATCCCGCCCATCAGCGTAGCAAGGCTCGCATGTCTCCATGGCCTGTCCTGCTTTTCTGGTTTTTACACTTTTTTCAGCATGGCCCTTTTGACCGAGGGCAAGCGAGACTTCTTTGTAGCGCTGATTTGCCCTTCCGGCTTGCTTGGTTGGCCAAAAACGGCGTATGCGTTTTTTCCTGAATATATTCAGGAAAAAACGCATACGCCGTTTTTGGCCAAGGGCATCATTGTCAACGTTTTGCCGCTTTTCATGTGCTTTACAGGCGAGTCGAATCTACCTCCTGAAATCTGTTTCCTGCAAATCTGCCTTGCTTTCAAATCCTCTTCGTTGCCTTCCCTCAATATATTTGTGGACGAGAGTTCTCATTTATAACTCTGCACGTTTGTGAATTGCAGTGCCCCTGAGCTCCATTTGTCTCCTCGCTTTTTTGGGAGCTGGCCGCAAAAGCGCAGGATTGCTTCAGGCCCTATTTTGGTTCTGGGGGGCAGGCTGAGCCTGTGGTTCATTCTTCTTCCTGATGGGAAAATGGAGTGACCTGTGCCTGTCCCAACACCTAGGGCTAGTCTCTCGTTGTTTCCCCGTCTTCCCCTTCATCCTCAGGACAAATTGCAACCTGGACGAAACAGGAGATTAAAGGTGCTGATTCTCCAATTAGGGAGATGGTTAGTCAAGTGGCTGGAATGGCGAACCCGAGCACAAGGAGAGGAGAAATGAGGTGCGTTTTAGAAGCCTTTCCCGATCTCACGGCATACAATTCTCTGGGTTTCCCATGCATGTTTTGATGTAGGAAGATGCCCTTGTACCTGGAGATTTGAGACCCATGGGGTGTGTTCCCCGCAGTGTTACTTTAAAGTGTCTGTGTTTGCTCACCCAACCTCACCAATCCTCTCAGCCCCAAGAGTGTCCAGCCTTATGTCTCATCCAGCTGTGGGTCTAGATATGGTCAATCCAGGTTGCATCAGAGACCCTGAACGGATTTTGTAAGAATTTCTCTCTCTTTCACTGTCTTTGTTTTGTGGGTTTTTTAAAGTAATTTATGTTTAGAATGGGGTTTGGCTGCTTTTCCCTGCTGTGTTGATGCCGCTTTACACCCTCTTGATTCACTTGCAGAGAGATATCGATACATAGGTTTTCAGATTCATACTAGTCAGATATATTCTTGTGCGGTGACTAGGGGGTGTTGAGTCCAGTTCACTGAGCAGGGAGTAGGCCTTGTCTATTACATATTTGGCATATGGAGCGGTCTCTGAGTTAATTTCAAACCCTTGTTTTATGCATCACCCCACCTCAACTTTCCAGTTAAGCAGCCATAGTGTGTCTTCTAAAGGTGTGACCCTGTTCTGTTTGTAATTCAGTTCAAGTGTAGCGATTTTGACATTCCCTCTATAAGCGATATCTTAGGATAAGTGCCTTTTTCTGTGTGACTTATTTCACTTAGAATCATCGTACCTAAATCCACTCATCATGCTGCTAACTAGCCTTATGACATTGATTTCATGGCTGAGTGATATTCCATTGTGCCAAGTACCACCATTTCTTTATCCATTTTTCTCTTTCCTGGGATATTGAAGGTGTACCGAAGTGGAGGTTCTTGGCAACAGAGCAGCCGTAAACTTTAGGGTGCCTGTGTCTTGTTGATTTTTAGTTTTCCCAATTTATACGCCCATGAGTGGAATTGCCCTATGCTCTCTACGCTGTGTTTATTACTTGTTTCAGGACACACCGTACTCTTCTCCAGATTGCCTGTTGGCAATTTACATCCCGCCCATCAGCGTAGCAAGGCTCCCATGTCTCCATGGCCTGTCCTGCTTTTCTGGTTTTTACAGTTTGTTCAGCATGGCCCTTTTGACCGAGGGCAAGCGAGACTTCTTTGTAGCGCTGATTTGCCCTTCCGGCTTGCTTGGTTGGCCAAAAAGGGCGTATGCGTTTTTTCCTGAATATATTCAGGAAAAAACGCATACGCCCTTTTTGGCCCAGGGCATCATTGTCAACGTTTTTCCGCTTTTCATGTGCTTTACAGGCGAGTCGAATCTACCTCCTGAAATCTGTTTCCTGCAAATCTGCCTTGCTTTCAAATCCTCTTCGTTGCCTTCCCTCAATATATTTGTGGACGAGAGTTCTCATTTATAACTCTGCACGTTTGTGAATTGCAGTGCCCCTGAGCTCCATTTGTCTCCTCGCTTTCTTGGGAGCTGGCCGCAAAAGCGCAGGATTGCTTCAGGCCCTATTTTGGTTCTGGGGGGCAGGCTGAGCCTGTGGTTCATTCTTCTTCCTGATGGGAAAATGGAGTGACCTGTGCCTGTCCCAACACCTAGGGCTAGTCTCTCGTTGTTTCCCCGTCTTCCCCTTCATCCTCAGGACAAATTGCAACCTGGACGAAACAGGAGGTTAAAGGTGCTGATTCTCCAATTAGGGAGATGGTTAGTCAAGTGGCTGGAATGGCGAACCCGAGCACAAGGAGAGGAGAAATGAGGTGCGTTTTAGAAGCCTTTCCCGATCTCACGGCATACAATTCTCTGGGTTTCCCATGCATGTTTTGATGTAGGAAGATGCCCTTGTACCTGGAGATTTGAGACCCATGGGGTGTGTTCCCCGCAGTGTTACTTCAAAGTGTCTGCGTTTGCTCACCCAACCTCACCAATCCTCTCAGCCCCAAGAGTGTCCAGCCTTATGTCTCATCCAGCTGTGGGTCTAGATATGGTCAATCCAGGTTGCATCATAGACCCTGAATGGATTTTGTAAGAATTTCTCTCTCTTTAACTGTCTTTGTTTTGTGGGTTTTTTAAAGTAATTTATGTTTAGAATCGGGCTTGGCTGCTTTTCCCTGCTGTGTTGATGCCGCTTTACACCCTCTTGATTCACTTGCAGAGAGATATCGATACATAGGTTTTCAGATTCTTACTAGTCAGATATATTCTTGTGTGGTGACTAGGGTGTGTTGAGTCCAGTTCACTGAGCAGGGAGTAGGCCTTGTCTATTACATATTTGGCTTATGGAGCGGTCTCTGAGCTAATTTCAAACCCTTGTTTTATGCATCACCCCACCTCACCTTTCCCGTTAAGCAGCCATAGTGTGTCTTCTAAAGGTGTGACTCTGTTCTGTTTTGTAATTCAGTTCAAGTGTAGCGATTTTGACATTCCCCCTAAAAGCGATATCTTAGGATAAGTGTCTTTTTCTGTGTGACTTATTTCACTTAGAATCATCGTCGCTAAATCCACTCATCATGCTGCTAACTAGCCTTATGACATTGATTTCATGGCTGAGTGACATTCCATAGTGCCAAGTACCACCATTTGTTTAACCATTTTTCTCTTTCCTGGGATATTGAAGGTGTACCGAAGTGGAGGTTCTTGGAAACAGAGCAGCTGTAAAGTTTGGGGTGCCTGTGTCTTGTTGATTTTTATTTTTCCCAATTTATACGCCCATGAGTGGAAGTGCCCTATGCTCTCTAAGCTGTTTTTATTACTTGTTTCAGGACACACCGTACACTTCTCCACAGTGCCTGTTGGCAATTTACATCCCGCCCATCAGCGTAGCAAGGCTCGCATGTCTCCATGGCCTGTCCTGCTTTTCTGGTTTTTACACTTTTTTCAGCATGGCCCTTTTGACCGAGGGCAAGCGAGACTTCTTTGTAGCGCTGATTTGCCCTTGCGGCTTGCTTGGTTGGCCAAAAACGGCGTATGCGTTTTTTCCTGAATATATTCAGGAAAAAACGCATACGCCGTTTTTGGCCAAGGGCATCATTGTCAACGTTTTGCCGCTTTTCATGTGCTTTACAGGCGAGTCGAATCTACCTCCTGAAATCTGTTTCCTGCAAATCTGCCTTGCTTTCAAATCCTCTTCGTTGCCTTCCCTCAATATATTTGTGGACGAGAGTTCTCATTTATAACTCTGCACGTTTGTGAATTGCAGTGCCCCTGAGCTCCATTTGTCTCCTCGCTTTTTTGGGAGCTGGCCGCAAAAGCGCAGGATTGCTTCAGGCCCTATTTTGGTTCTGGGGGGCAGGCTGAGCCTGTGGTTCATTCTTCTTCCTGATGGGAAAATGGAGTGACCTGTGCCTGTCCCAACACCTAGGGCTAGTCTCTCGTTGTTTCCCCGTCTTCCCCTTCATCCTCAGGACAAATTGCAACCTGGACGAAACAGGAGATTAAAGGTGCTGATTCTCCAATTAGGGAGATGGTTAGTCAAGTGGCTGGAATGGCGAACCCGAGCACAAGGAGAGGAGAAATGAGGTGCGTTTTAGAAGCCTTTCCCGATCTCACGGCATACAATTCTCTGGGTTTCCCATGCATGTTTTGATGTAGGAAGATGCCCTTGTACCTGGAGATTTGAGACCCATGGGGTGTGTTCCCCGCAGTGTTACTTTAAAGTGTCTGCGTTTGCTCACCGAACCTCACCAATCCTCTCAGCCCCAAGAGTGTCCAGCCTTATGTCTCATCCAGCTGTGGGTCTAGATATGGTCAATCCAGGTTGCATCAGAGACCCTGAACGGATTTTGTAAGAATTTCTCTCTCTTTCACTGTCTTTGTTTTGTGGGTTTTTTAAAGTAATTTATGTTTAGAATGGGGTTTGGCTGCTTTTCCCTGCTGTGTTGATGCCGCTTTACACCCTCTTGATTCACTTGCAGAGAGATATCGATACATAGGTTTTCAGATTCATACTAGTCATATATATTCTTGTGCGGTGACTAGGGGGTGTTGAGTCCAGTTCACTGAGCAGGGAGTAGGCCTTGTCTATTACATATTTGGCATATGGAGCGGTCTCTGAGTTAATTTCAAACCCTTGTTTTATGCATCACCCCACCTCAACTTTCCAGTTAAGCAGCCATAGTGTGTCTTCTAAAGGTGTGACTCTGTTCTGTTTGTAATTCAGTTCAAGTGTAGCGATTTTGACATTCCCTCTATAAGCGATATCTTAGGATAAGTGTCTTTTTCTGTGTGACTTATTTCACTTAGAATCATCGTCGCTAAATCCACTCATCATGCTGCTAACTAGCCTTATGACATTGATTTCATGGCTGAGTGATATTCCATTGTGCCAAGTACCACCATTTGTTTATCCATTTTTCTCTTTCCTGGGATATTGAAGGTGTACCGAAGCGGAGGTTCTTGGAAACAGAGCAGCCGTAAACTTTAGGGTGCCTGTGTCTTGTTGATTTTTAGTTTTCCCAATTTATACGCCCATGAGTGGAAGTGCCCTATGCTCTCTACGCTGTGTTTATTACTTGTTACAGGACACACCGTACTCTTCTCCAGAGTGCCTGTTGGCAATTTACATCCCGCCCATCAGCGTAGCAAGGCTCCCATGTCTCCATGGCCTGTCCTGCTTTTCTGGTTTTTACACTTTGTTCAGCATGGCCCTTTTGACCGAGGGCAAGCGAGACTTCTTTGTAGCGCTGATTTGCCCTTCCGGCTTGCTTGGTTGGCCAAAAAGGGCGTATGCGTTTTTTCCTGAATATATTCAGGAAAAAACGCATACGCCCTTTTTGGCCAAGGGCATCATTGTCAACGTTTTGCCGCTTTTCATGTGCTTTAAAGGCAAGTCGAATCTACCTCCTGAAATCTGTTTCCTGCAAATCTGCCTTGCTTTCAAATCCTCTTCGTTGCCTTCCCTCAATATATTTGTGGACGAGAGTTCTCATTTATAACTCTGCACGTTTGTGAATTGCAGTGCCCCTGAGCTCCATTTGTCTCCCCGCTTTTTTGGGAGCTGGCTGCAAAAGCGCAGGATTGCTTCAGGACCTATTTTGGTTCTGGGGGGCAGGCAGAGCCTGTGGTTCATTCTTCTTCCTGATGGGAAAATGGAGTGACCTGTGCCTGTCCCAACACCTAGGGCTAGTCTCTCGTTGTTTCCCCGTATTCCCCTTCATCCTCAGGACAAATTGCAACCTGGACGAAACAGGAGGTTAAAGGTGCTGATTCTCCAATTAGGGAGATGGTTAGTCAAGTGGCTGGAATGGCGAACCCGAGCACAAGGAGAGGAGAAATGAGGTGCGTTTTAGAAGCCTTTCCCGATCTCACGGCATACAATTCTCTGGGTTTCCCATGCATGTTTTGATGTAGGAAGATGCCCTTGTACCTGGAGATTTGAGACCCATGGGGTGTGTTCCCCGCAGTGTTACTTTAAAGTGTCTGCGTTTGCTCACCCAACCTCACCAATCCTCTCAGCCCCAAGAGTGTCCAGCCTTATGTCTCATCCAGCTGTGGGTCTAGATATGGTCAATCCAGGTTGCATCATAGACCCTGAATGGATTTTGTAAGAATTTCTCTCTCTTTAACTGTCTTTGTTTTGTGGGTTTTTTAAAGTAATTTATGTTTAGAATCGGGCTTGGCTGCTTTTCCCTGCTGTGTTGATACCGCTTTACACCCTCTTGATTCACTTGCAGAGGGATATCGATACATAGGTTTTCAGATTCTTACTAGTCAGATATATTCTTGTGTGGTGACTAGGGTGTATTGAGTCCAGTTCACTGAGCAGGGAGTAGGCCTTGTCTATTACATATTTGGCTTATGGAGCGGTCTCTGAGCTAATTTCAAACCCTTGTTTTATGCATCACCCCACCTCACCTTTCCCGTTAAGCAGCCATAGTGTGTCTTCTAAAGGTGTGACTCTGTTCTGTTTTGTAATTCAGTTCAAGTGTAGCGATTTTGACATTCCCCCTAAAAGCGATATCTTAGGATAAGTGTCTTTTTCTGTGTGACTTATTTCACTTAGAATCATCGTCGCTAAATCCACTCATCATGCTGCTAACTAGCCTTATGACATTGATTTCATGGCTGAGTGACATTCCATAGTGCCAAGTACCACCATTTGTTTAACCATTTTTCTCTTTCCTGGGATATTGAAGGTGTACCGAAGTGGAGGTTCTTGGAAACAGAGCAGCTGTAAAGTTTGGGGTGCCTGTGTCTTGTTGATTTTTATTTTTCCCAATTTATACGCCCATGAGTGGAAGTGCCCTATGCTCTCTAAGCTGTGTTTATTACTTGTTTCAGGACACACCGTACACTTCTCCAGAGTGCCTGTTGGCAATTTACATCCCGCCCATCAGCGTAGCAAGGCTCGCATGTCTCCATGGCCTGTCCTGCTTTTCTGGTTTTTACACTTTTTTCAGCATGGCCCTTTTGACCGAGGGCAAGCGAGACTTCTTTGTAGCGCTGATTTGCCCTTGCGGCTTGCTTGGTTGGCCAAAAACGGCGTATGCGTTTTTTCCTGAATATATTCAGGAAAAAACGCATACGCCGTTTTTGGCCAAGGGCATCATTGTCAACGTTTTGCCGCTTTTCATGTGCTTTACAGGCGAGTCGAATCTACCTCCTGAAATCTGTTTCCTGCAAATCTGCCTTGCTTTCAAATCCTCTTCGTTGCCTTCCCTCAATATATTTGTGGACGAGAGTTCTCATTTATAACTCTGCACGTTTGTGAATTGCAGTGCCCCTGAGCTCCATTTGTCTCCTCGCTTTTTTGGGAGCTGGCCGCAAAAGCGCAGGATTGCTTCAGGCCCTATTTTGGTTCTGGGGGGCAGGCTGAGCCTGTGGTTCATTCTTCTTCCTGATGGGAAAATGGAGTGACCTGTGCCTGTCCCAACACCTAGGGCTAGTCTCTCGTTGTTTCCCCGTCTTCCCCTTCATCCTCAGGACAAATTGCAACCTGGACGAAACAGGATATTAAAGGTGCTGATTCTCCAATTAGGGAGATGGTTAGTCAAGTGGCTGGAATGGCGAACCCGAGCACAAGGAGAGGAGAAATGAGGTGCGTTTTAGAAGCCTTTCCCGATCTCACGGCATACAATTCTCTGGGTTTCCCATGCATGTTTTGATGTAGGAAGATTCCCTTGTACCTGGAGATTTGAGACCCATGGGGTGTGTTCCCCGCAGTGTTACTTTAAAGTGTCTGCGTTTGCTCACCGAACCTCACCAATCCTCTCAGCCCCAAGAGTGTCCAGCCTTATGTCTCATCCAGCTGTGGGTCTAGATATGGTCAATCCAGGTTGCATCAGAGACCCTGAACGGATTTTGTAAGAATTTCTCTCTCTTTCACTGTCTTTGTTTTGTGGGTTTTTTAAAGTAATTTATGTTTAGAATGGGGTTTGGCTGCTTTTCCCTGCTGTGTTGATGCCGCTTTACACCCTCTTGATTCACTTGCAGAGAGATATCGATACATAGGTTTTCAGATTCATACTAGTCATATATATTCTTGTGCGGTGACTAGGGGGTGTTGAGTCCAGTTCACTGAGCAGGGAGTAGGCCTTGTCTATTACATATTTGGCATATGGAGCGGTCTCTGAGTTAATTTCAAACCCTTGTTTTATGCATCACCCCACCTCAACTTTCCAGTTAAGCAGCCATAGTGTGTCTTCTAAAGGTGTGACTCTGTTCTGTTTGTAATTCAGTTCAAGTGTAGCGATTTTGACATTCCCTCTATAAGCGATATCTTAGGATAAGTGTCTTTTTCTGTGTGACTTATTTCACTTAGAATCATCGTCGCTAAATCCACTCATCATGCTGCTAACTATCCTTATGACATTGATTTCATGGCTGAGTGATATTCCATTGTGCCAAGTACCACCATTTCTTTATCCATTTTTCTCTTTCCTGGGATATTGAAGGTGTACCGAAGTGGAGGTTCTTGGCAACAGAGCAGCCGTAAACTTTAGGGTGCCTGTGTCTTGTTGATTTTTAGTTTTCCCAATTTATACGCCCATGAGTGGAATTGCCCTATGCTCTCTACGCTGTGTTTATTACTTGTTTCAGGACACACCGTACTCTTCTCCAGAGTGCCTGTTGGCAATTTACATCCCGCCCATCAGCGTAGCAAGGCTCCCATGTCTCCATGGCCTGTCCTGCTTTTCTGGTTTTTACAGTTTGTTCAGCATGGCCCTTTTGACCGAGGGCAAGCGAGACTTCTTTGTAGCGCTGATTTGCCCTTCCGGCTTGCTTGGTTGGCCAAAAAGGGCATATGCGTTTTTTCCTGAATATATTCAGGAAAAAACGTATATGCCCTTTTTGGCCAAGGGCATCATTGTCAACGTTTTGTCACTTTTCATGTGCTTTAAAGGCGAGTCGAATCTACCTCCTGAAATCTGTTTCCTGCAAATCTGCCTTGCTTTCAAATCCTCTTCGTTGCCTTCCCTCAATATATTTGTGGACGAGAGATCTCATTTATAACTCTGCACGTTTGTGAATTGCAGTGCCCCTGAGCTCCATTTGTCTCCTCGCTTTTTTGGGAGCTGGCCGCAAAAGCGCAGGATTGCTTCAGGCCCTATTTTGGTTTTGGGGGGCAGGCTGAGCCTGTGGTTCATTCTTCTTCCTGATGGGAAAATGGAGTGACCTGTGCCTGTCCCAACACCTAGGGCTAGTCTCTCGTTGTTTCCCCGTCTTCCCCTTCATCCTCAGGACAAACTGCAACCTGTACGAAACAGGAGGTTAAAGGTGCTGATTCTCCAAGTAGGGAGATGGTTAGTCAAGCGGCTGGAATGGCGAACCCGAGCACAAGGAGAGGAGAAATGAGGTGCGTTTTAGAAACTTTTCCCGATCTCATGGCATACCATCTTCTGGGTTTCCCATGCATGTTTTGATGTAGGAAGATGCCCTTGTACCTGGAGATTTGAGACCCATGGGGTGGGTACACCGCAGTATTACTTTAAAGTATCTGCATTTGCTCACCCAACCTCACCAATCCTCTCAGCCCCAAGAGTGTGCAGCCTTATGTCTCATCCAGCTGTGGGTCTAAATATGGTCAATCCAGGTTGCATCAGAGACCCTGAACGGATTTTGTAAGAATTTCTCTCTCTTTCACTGTCTTTGTTTTGTGGGTTTTTTAAAGTAATTTATGTTTAGAATCGGGCTTGGCTGCTTTTCCCTGCTGTGTTGATGCCGCTTTACAGCCTCTTGATTCACTTGCAGAGAGATATCGATATATAGGTTTTCAGATTCATACTAGTCAGATATATTCTTGTGCGGTGACTAGGGGGTGTTGAGTCCAGTTCACTGAGCAGGGAGTAGGCCTTGTCTATTACATATTTGGCTTATGGAGCGGTGTCTGAGCTAATTTCAAACCCTTGTTTTATGCATCACCCCACCTCACCTTTCCAGTTAAGCAGCCATAGTGTGTCTTCTAAAGGTGTGACTCTGTTCTGTTTGTAATTCAGTTCAAGTGTAGCGATTTTGACATTCCCTCTATAAGCGATATCTTAGGATAAGTGCCTTTTTCTGTGTGACTTATTTCACTTAGAATCATCGTACCTAAATCCACTCATCATGCTGCTAACTAGCCTTATGACATTGATTTCATGGCTGAGTGATATTGCATTGTGCCAAGTACCACCATTTCTTTATCCATTTTTCTCTTTCCTGGGATATTGAAGGTGTACCGAAGTGGAGGTTCTTGGCAACAGAGCAGCCGTAAACTTTAGGGTGCCTGTGTCTTGTTGATTTTTAGTTTTCCCAATTTATACGCCCATGAGTGGAATTGCCCTATGCTCTCTACGCTGTGTTTATTACTTGTTTCAGGACACACCGTACTCTTCTCCAGAGTGCCTGTTGGCAATTAACATCCCGCCCATCAGCGTAGCAAGGCTCCCATGTCTCCATGGCCTGTCCTGCTTTTCTGGTTTTTACAGTTTGTTCAGCATGGCCCTTTTGACCGAGGGCAAGCGAGACTTCTTTGTAGCGCTGATTTGCCCTTCCGGCTTGCTTGGTTGGCCAAAAAGGGCGTATGCGTTTTTTCCTGAATATATTCAGGAAAAAACGCATACGCCCTTTTTGGCCAAGGGCATCATTGTCAACGTTTTGCCGCTTTTCATGTGCTTTAAAGGAGAGTCGAATCTACCTCCTGAAATCTGTTTCCTGCAAATCTGCCTTGCTTTCAAATCCTCTTCGTTGCCTTCCCTCAATATATTTGTGGACGAGAGTTCTCATTTGTAACTCTGCACGTTTGTGAATTGCAGTGCCCCTGAGCTCCATTTGTCTCCTCGCTTTTTTGGGAGCTGGCCGCAAAAGCGCAGGATTGCTTCAGGCCCTATTTTGGTTCTGGGGGGCAGGCTGAGCCTGTGGTTCATTCTTCTTCCTGATGGGAAAATGGAGTGACCTACGCCTGTCCCAACACCTAGGGCTCGTCTCTCGTTGGTTCCGCGTCTTCCCGTTCATCCTCAGGACAAATTGCAACCTGTACAATCAGGAGGTTAAAGGTGCTGATTCTCCAAATAGGGAGATGGTTGGTCAAGCAGCTGGAATGGCGAACCCGAGCACAAGGAGAGGAGAAATGAGGTGCGTTTTAGAAACCTTTCCCGATCTCATGGCATACCATCTTCTGGGTTTCCCATGCATGTTTTGATGTAGGAAGATGCCCTTGTACCTGGAGATTTGAGACCCATGGGGTGTGTACCCCGCGGTGTTACTTTAAAGTATCTGCATTTGCTCACCCGACCTCACCAATCCTCTCAGCCCCAAGAGTGTCCAGTCTTATGTCTCATCCAGCTGTGGGTCTAGATATGGTCAATCCAGGTTGCATCAGAGACCCTGAACGGATTTTGTAAGAATTTCTCTCTCTTTCACTGTCTTTGCTTTGTGGGTTTTTTAAAGTAATGTATGTTTAGAATGGGGTTTGGCTGCTTTTCCCTGCTGTGTTGATGCCACTTTACACCCTCTTGATTCACTTGCAGAGAGATATCGATATATAGGTTTTCAGATTCATGCTAATCAGATATATTCTTGTGCGGTGACTAGGGGGTGTTGAGTCCAGTTAACTGAGCAGGGAGTAGGCCTTGTCTATTACATATTTGGCTTATGGAGCGGTGTCTGAGCTAATTTCAAACCTTGTTTTATGCATCACCCCACCTCACCTTTCCGGTTAAGCAGCCATAGTGTGTCTTCTAAAGGTGTGCCTCTGTTCTGTTTTGTAATTCAGTTCAAGTTTAGCGATTTTGACATTCCCTCTATAAGCGATATCTTAGGATAAGTGTCTTTTTCTGTGTGAATTATTTCACTTAGAATCATCGTACCTAAATCCACTCATCATGCTGCTAACTAACCTTATGACATTGATTTCATGGCTGAGTGATATTCCATTGTGCCAAGTACCACCATTTCTTTATCCATTTTTCTCTTTCCTGGGATATTGAAGGTGTACCGAAGCGGAGGTTCTTGGCAACAGAGCAGCCGTAAAGTTTGGGGTGCCTGTGTCTTGTTGATTTTTAGTTTTCCCAATTTATACGCCCATGAGTGGAAGTGCCCTATGCTCTCTACGCTGTGTTTATTACTTGTTTCAGGACACACCGTACTCTTCTCCAGAGTGCCTGTTGGCAATTTACATCCCGCCCATCAGCGTAGCAAGGCTCCCATGTCTCCATGGCCTGTCCTGCTTTTCTGGTTTTTACACTTTGTTCAGCATGGCCCTTTTGACCGAGGGCAAGCGAGACTTCTTTGTAGCGCTGATTTGCCCTTCCGGCTTGCTTGGTTGGCCAAAAAGGGCGTATGCGTTTTTTCCTGAATATATTCAGGAAAAAACGCATACGCCCTTTTTGGCCAAGGGCATCATTGTCAACGTTTTGTCACTTTTCATGTGCTTTAAAGGCGAGTCGAATCTACCTCCTGAAATCTGTTTCCTGCAAATCTGCCTTGCTTTCAAATCCTCTTCGTTGCCTTCCCTCAATATATTTGTGGACGAGAGATCTCATTTATAACTCTGCACGTTTGTGAATTGCAGTGCCCCTGAGCTCCATTTGTCTCCCCGCTTTTTTGGGAGCTGGCCGCAAAAGCGCAGGATTGCTTCAGGCCCTATTTTGGTTTTGGGGGGCAGGCTGAGCCTGTGGTTCATTCTTCTTCCTGATGGGAAAATGGAGTGACCTGTGCCTGTCCCAACACCTAGGGCTAGTCTCTCGTTGGTTCCCCGTCTTCCCGTTCATCCTCAGGACAAACTGCAACCTGTACGAAACAGGAGGTTAAAGGTGCTGATTCTCCAAGTAGGGAGATGGTTAGTCAAGCGGCTGGAATGGCGAACCCGAGCACAAGGAGAGGAGAAATGAGGTGCGTTTTAGAAACTTTTCCCGATCTCATGGCATACCATCTTCTGGGTTTCCCATGCATGTTTTGATGTAGGAAGATGCCCTTGTACCTGGAGATTTGAGACCCATGGGGTGGGTACACCGCAGTATTACTTTAAAGTATCTGCATTTGCTCACCCAACCTCACCAATCCTCTCAGCCGCAAGAGTGTGCAGCCTTATGTCTCATCCAGCTGTGGGTCTAAATATGGTCAATCCAGGTTGCATCAGAGACCCTGAACGGATTTTGTAAGAATTTCTCTCTCTTTCACTGTCTTTGTTTTGTGGGTTTTTTAAAGTAATTTATGTTTAGAATGGGGCTTGGCTGCTTTTCCCTGCTGTGTTGATGCCGCTTTACAGCCTCTTGATTCACTTGCAGAGAGATATCGATATATAGGTTTTCAGATTCATACTAGTCAGATATATTCTTGTGCGGTGACTAGGGGGTGTTGAGTCCAGTTCACTGAGCAGGGAGTAGGCCTTGTCTATTACATATTTGGCTTATGGAGCGGTGTCTGAGCTAATTTCAAACCCTTGTTTTATGCATCACCCCACCTCACCTTTCCAGTTAAGCAGCCATAGTGTGTCTTCTAAAGGTGTGACTCTGTTCTGTTTGTAATTCAGTTCAAGTGTAGCGATTTTGACATTCCCTCTATAAGCGATATCTTAGGATAAGTGCCTTTTTCTGTGTGACTTATTTCACTCAGAATCATCGTACCTAAATCCACTCATCATGCTGCTAACTAGCCTTATGACATTGATTTCATGGCTGAGTGATATTGCATTGTGCCAAGTACCACCATTTCTTTATCCATTTTTCTCTTTCCTGGGATATTGAAGGTGTACCGAAGTGGAGGTTCTTGGCAACAGAGCAGCCGTAAACTTTAGGGTGCCTGTGTCTTGTTGATTTTTAGTTTTCCCAATTTATACGCCCATGAGTGGAATTGCCCTATGCTCTCTACGCTGTGTTTATTACTTGTTTCAGGACACACCGTACTCTTCTCCAGAGTGCCTGTTGGCAATTAACATCCCGCCCATCAGCGTAGCAAGGCTCCCATGTCTCCATGGCCTGTCCTGCTTTTCTGGTTTTTACAGTTTGTTCAGCATGGCCCTTTTGACCGAGGGCAAGCGAGACTTCTTTGTAGCGCTGATTTGCCCTTCCGGCTTGCTTGGTTGGCCAAAAAGGGCGTATGCGTTTTTTCCTGAATATATTCAGGAAAAAACGCATACGCCCTTTTTGGCCAAGGGCATCATTGTCAACGTTTTGTCACTTTTCATGTGCTATAAAGGTGAGTCGAATCTACCTCCTGAAATCTGTTTCCTGCAAATCTGCCTTGCTTTCAAATCCTCTTCGTTGCCTTCCCTCAATATATTTGTGGACGAGTGTTCTCATTTATAACTCTGCACGTTTGTGAATTGCAGTGCCCCTGAGCTCCATTTGTCTCCTCGCTTTTTTGGGAGCTGGCCGCAAAAGCGCAGGATTGCTTCAGGCCCTATTTTGGTTTTGGGGGGCAGGCTGAGCCTGTGGTTCATTCTTCTTCCTGATGGGAAAATGGAGTGACCTGTGCCTGTCCCAACACCTAGGGCTAGTCTCTCGTTGGTTCCCCGTCTTCCCGTTCATCCTCAGGACAAACTGCAACCTGTACGAAACAGGAGGTTAAAGGTGCTGATTCTCCAAATAGGGAGATGTTTGGTCAAGCAGCTGGAATGGCGAACCCGAGCACAAGGAGAGGAGAAATGAGGTGCGTTTTAGAAACTTTTCCCGATCTCATGGCATACCATCTTCTGGGTTTCCCATGCATGTTTTGATGTAGGAAGATGCCCTTGTACCTGGAGATTTGAGACCCATGGGGTGGGTACACCGCAGTATTACTTTAAAGTATCTGCATTTGCTCACCCAACCTCACCAATCCTCTCAGCCGCAAGAGTGTGCAGCATTATGTCTCATCCAGCTGTGGGTCTAAATATGCTCAATCCAGGTTGCATCAGAGACCCTGAACGGATTTTGTAAGAATTTCTCTCTCTTTCACTGTCTTTGTTTTGTGGGATTTTTAAAGTAATTTATGTTTAGAATCGGGCTTGGCTGCTTTTCCCTGCTGTGTTGATGCCGCTTTACACCCTCTTGATTCACTTGCAGAGAGATATCGATACATAGGTTTTCAGATTCATACTAGTCAGATATATTCTTGTGCGGTGACTAGGGGGTGTTGAGTCCAGTTCACTGAGCAGGGAGTAGGCCTTGTCTATTACATATTTGGCTTAAGGAGCGGTGTCTGTGCTAATTTCAAACCCTTGTTTTATGCATCACCCCACCTCACCTTTCCAGTTAAGCAGCCATAGTGTGTCTTCTAAAGGTGTGACTCTGTTCTGTTTGTAATTCAGTTCAAGTGTAGCGATTTTGACATTCCCTCTATAAGCGATATCTTAGGATAAGTGCCTTTTTCTGTGTGACTTATTTCACTTAGAATCATCGTACATAAATCCACTCATCATGCTGCTAACTAGCCTTATGACATTGATTTCATGGCTGAGTGATATTGCATTGTGCCAAGTACCACCATTTCTTTATCCATTTTTCTCTTTCCTGGGATATTGAAGGTGTACCGAAGTGGAGGTTCTTGGCAACAGAGCAGCCGTAAACTTTAGGGTGCCTGTGTCTTGTTGATTTTTAGTTTTCCCAATTTATACGCCCATGAGTGGAAGTGCCCTATGCTCTCTAAGCTGTGTTTATTACTTGGTTCAGGACACACCGTACACTTCTCCAGAGTGCCTGTTGGCAATTTACATCCCGCCCATCAGCGTAGCAAGGCTCGCATGTCTCCATGGCCTGTCCTGCTTTTCTGGTTTTTACACTTTTTTCAGCATGGCCCTTTTGACCGAGGGCAAGTGAGACTTCTTTGTAGCACTGATTTGCCCTTCCGGCTTGCTTGGTTGGCCAAAAAGGGCGTATGCGTTTTTTCCTGAATATATTCAGGAAAAAACGCATACGCCCTTTTTGGCCAAGGGCCTCATTGTCAACGTTTTGCCGCTTTTCATGTGCTTTACAGGCGAGTCGAATCTACATCCTGAAATCTGTTTCCTGAAAATCTGCCTTGCTTTCAAATCCTCTTCGTTGCCTTCCCTCAATATATTTGTGGACGAGAGTTCTCATTTATAACTGTGCACGTTTGTGAATTGCAGTGCCCCTGAGCTCCATTTGTCTACTCGCTTTTTTGGGAGCTGGCCGCAAAAGCGCAGGATTGCTTCAGGCCCTATTTTGGTTCTGGGGGGCAGGCTGAGCCTGTGGTTCATTCTTCTTCCTGATGGAAAAATGGAGTGACCTGTGCCTGTCCCAACACCTAGGGCTAGTCTCTCGTTGGTTGCCCGTCTTCCCGTTCATCCTCAGGAAAATTGCAACCTGTACGATACAGGAGTTGAAAGATGCTGATTCTCCAAATAGGGAGATGGTGAATCAAGCGGCTGGAATGGGGAACCCGAGCACAAGGAGAGGAGAAATGAGGTGCGTTTTAGAAACCTTTCCCGATCTCACAGCATACCATCTTCTGGGTTTCACATGCATTTTTGGATGTAGGAAGATGCCCTTGTACCTGGAGATTTGAGACCCATGGGGTGGGTACCCCGCGGTATTACTTTAAAGTATCTGCGTTTGCTCACCCAACCTCACCAATCCTCTCAGCCCCAAGAGTGTCCAGCCTTATGTCTCATCCAGCTGTGGGTCTAGATATGGTCAATCCAGGTTGCATCAGAGACCCTGAACGGATTTTGTAAGAATTTCTCTCTCTTTCACTGTCTTTGCTTTGTGGGTTTTTTAAAGTAATGTATGTTTAGAATGGGGTTTGGCTGCTTTTCCCTGCTGTGTTTATGCCGCTTTACACCCTCTTGATTCACTTGCAGAGAGATATCAATACATAGGTTTTCAGATTCATACTAATCAGATATAATCTTGTGTGGTGACTAGGGCGTGTTGAGTCCAGTTAACTGAGCAGGGAGTAGGCCTTGTCTATTACATATTTGGCTTATGGAGCGGTGTCTGAGCTAATTTCAAACCCTTGTTTTATGCATCACCCCACCTCACCTTTCCGGTTAAGCAGCCATAGTGTGTCTTCTAAAGGTGTGCCTCTGTTCTGTTTTGTAATTCAGTTCAAGTGTAGCGATTTTGACATTCCCTCTATAAGCGATATCTTAGGATAAGTGCCTTTTTCTGTGTGACTTATTTCACTTAGAATCATCGTACCTAAATCCACTCATCATGCTGCTAACTAGCCTTATGACATTGATTTCATGGCTGAGTGATATTCCATTGTGCCAAGTACCACCATTTCTTTATCCATTTTTCTCTTTCCTGGGATATTGAAGGTGTACCGAAGCGGAGGTTCTTTGCAACAGAGCAGCCGTAAAGTTTGGGGTGCCTGTGTCTTGTTGATTTTTAGTTTTCCCAATTTATACGCCCATGAGTGGAAGTGCCCTATGCTCTCTACGCTGTGTTTATTACTTGTTTCAGGACACACCGTACTCTTCTCCAGAGTGCCTGTTGGCAATTTACATCCCGCCCATCAGCGTAGCAAGGCTCCCATGTCTCCATGGCCTGTCCTGCTTTTCTTGTTTTTACACTTTGTTCAGCATGGCCCTTTTGACCGAGGTCAAGCGAGACTTCTTTGTAGCGCTGATTTGCCCTTCCAGCTTGCTTGGTTGGCCAAAAAGGGCGTATGCGTTTTTTCCTGAATATATTCAGGAAAAAACGCATACGCCCTTTTTGGCCAAGTGCCTCATTGTCAACGTTTTGCCGATTTTCATGTGCTTTAAAGGCGAGTCGAATCTACCTCCTGAAATCTGTTTCCTGCAAATCTGCCTTGCTTTCAAATCCTCTTCGTTGCCTTCCCTCAATATATTTGTGGACGAGAGTTCTCATTTATAACTCTGCACGTTTGTGAATTGCAGTGCCCCTGATCTCCATTTGTCTCCTCGCTTTTTTGGGAGCTGGCCGCAAAAGCGCAGGATTGCTTCAGGCCCTATTTTGGTTCTGGGGGGCAGGCTGAGCCTGTGGTTCATTCTTCTTCCTGATGGGAAAATGGAGTGACCTGTGCCTGTCCCAACACCTAGGGCTAGTCTCTCGTTGTTTCCCCGTCTTCCCCTTCATCCTCAGGACAAATTGCAACCTGGACGAAACAGGAGGTTAAAGGTGCTGATTCTCCAATTAGGGAGATGGTTAGTCAAGTGGCTGGAATGGCGAACCCGAGCACAAGGAAAGGAGAAATGAGGTGCGTTTTAGAAACCTTTCCCGATCTCATGGCATACCATCTTCTGGGTTTCCTATGCATGTTTTGATGTAGGAAGATTCCCTTGTACCTGGAGATTTGAGACCCATGGGGTGGGTACCCCGCGGTATTACTTTAAAGTATCTGCATTTGCTCACCCGACCTCACCAATCCTCTCAGCCCCAAGAGTGTCCAGCCTTATGTCTCATCCAGCTGTGGGTCTAGATATGGTCAATCCAGGTTGCATCAGAGACCCTGAACGGATTTTGTAAGAATTTCTCTCTCTTTCACTGTCTTTGCTTTGTGGGTTTTTTAAAGTAATGTATGTTTAGAATGGGGTTTGGCTGCTTTTCCCTGCTGTGTTGATGCCGCTTTACACCCTCTTGATTCACTTGCAGAGAGATATCGATACATAGGTTTTCAGATTCATACTAGTCAGATATATTCTTGTTCGGTGACTAGGGGGTGTTGAGTCCAGTTCACTGAGCAGGGAGTAGGCCTTGTCTAGTACATATTTGGCTTATGGAGCGGTGTCTGAGCTAATTTCAAACCCTTGTTTTATGCATCACCCCACCTCACCTTTTCCGTTAAGCAGCCATAGTGTGTCTTCTAAAGGTGTGACTCTGTTCTGTTTGTAATTCAGTTCAAGTGTAGCGATTTTGACATTCCCTCTATAAGCGATATCTTAGGATAAGAGCCTTTTTCTGTTTGACTTATTTCACTTAGAATCATCGTACCTAAATCCACTCATCATGCTGCTAACTAGCCTTATGACATTGATTTCATGGCTGAGTGATATTGCATTGTGCCAAGTACCACCATTTCTTTATCCATTTTTCTCTTTCCTGGGATATTGAAGGTGTACCGAAGCGGAGGTTCTTGGCAACAGAGCAGCCGTAAACTTTAGGGTGCCTGTGTCTTGTTGATTTTTAGTTTTCCCAATTTATACGCCCATGAGTGGAAGTGCCCTATGCTCTCTACGCTGTGTTTATTACTTGTTTCAGGACACACCGTACTCTTCTCCAGAGTGCCTGTTGGCAATTTACATCCCGCCCATCAGTGTAGCAAGGCTCCCATGTCTCCATGGCCTGTCCTGCTTTTCTGGTTTTTACAGTTTGTTCAGCATGGCCCTTTTGACCGAGGGCAAGCGAGACTTCTTTGTAGCGCTGATTTGCCCTTCCGGCTTGCTTGGTTGGCCAAAAAGGGCGTATGCGTTTTTTCATGAATATATTCAGGAAAAAACGCATACGCCCATTTTGGCCAAGGGCATCATTGTCAACGTTTTGTCACTTTTCATGTGCTTTAAAGGCGAGTCGAATCTACCTCCTGAAATCTGTTTCCTGCAAATCTGCCTTGCTTTCAAATCCTCTTCGTTGCCTTCCCTCAATATATTTGTGGACGAGAGATCTCATTTATAACTCTGCACGTTTGTGAATTGCAGTGCCCCTGAGCTCCATTTGTCTCCTCGCTTTTTTGGGAGCTGGCCGCAAAAGCGCAGGATTGCTTCAGGCCCTATTTTGGTTCTGGGGGGCAGGCTGAGCCTGTGGTTCATTCTTCTTCCTGATGGGAAAATGGAGTGACCTGTGCCTGTCCCAACACCTAGGGCTAGTCTCTCGTTGGTTCCCCGTCTTCCCGTTCATCTTCAGGACAAACTGCAACCTGTACGAAACAGGAGGTTAAAGGTGCTGATTCTCCAAGTAGGGAGATGGTTAGTCAAGCGGCTGGAATGGCGAACCCGAGCACAAGGAGAGGAGAAATGAGGTGCGTTTTAGAAACTTTTCCCGATCTCACGGCATACCATCTTCTGGGTTTCCCATGCATGTTTTGATGTAGGAAGATGCCCTTGTACCTGGAGATTTGAGACCCATGGTGTGGGTACCCCGCAGTATTACTTTAAAGTATCTGCATTTGCTCACCCAACCTCACCAATCCTCTCAGCCCCAAGAGTATCCAGCCTTATGTCTCATCCAGCTGTGGGTCTAGATATGGTCAATCCAGGTTGCATCATAGACCCTGAACGGATTTTGTAAGAATTTGTCTCTCTTTCACTGTCTTTGTTTTGTGGGTTTTTTAAAGTAATTTATGTTTAGAATCGGGCTTGGCTGCTTTTCCCTGCTGTGTTGATGCCGCTTTAAACCCTCTTGATTCACTTGCAGAGAGATATCGATACCTAGGTTTTCAGATTCTTACTACTCAGATATATTCTTGTGTGGTGACTAGGGTGTGTTCAGTCCAGTTCACTGAGCAGGGAGTAGGCCTTGTCTATTACATATTTGGCTTATGGAGCGGTCTCTGAGCTAATTTCAAACCCTTGTTTTATGCATCACCCCACCTCACCTTTCCGGTTAAGCAGCCATAGTGTGTCTTCTAAAGGTGTGCCTCTGTTCAGTTTTGTAATTCAGTTCAAGTGTAGCGATTTTGACATTCCCTCTATAAGCGATATCTTAGGATAAGTGCATTTTTCTGTGTGACTTATTTCACTTAGAATCATCTTACCTAAATCCAATCATCATGCTGCTAACTAGCCTTATGACATTGATTTCCTGGCTGAGTGATATTCCATTGTGCCAAGTACCACCATTTGTTTATCCATTTTACTCTTTCCTGGGATATTGAAGGTGTACCGAAATGGAGGTTCTTGGAAAGAGAGCAGCCGTAAAGTTTGGGGTGCCTGTGTCTTGTTGATTTTTAGTTTTCCCAATTTATACGCCCATGAGTGGAAGTGCCCTATGCTCTCTATGCTGTGTTTATTACTTGTTTCAGGACACACCGTACACTTCTCCAGAGTGCCTGTTGGCAATTTACATCCCGCCCATCAGCGTAGCAAGGCTCCCATGTCTCCATGGCCTGTCCTGCTTTTCTGGTTTTTACACTTTGTTCAGCATGGCCCTTTTGACCGAGGGCAAGCGAGACTTCTTTGTAGCGCTGATTTGCCCTTCCGGCTTGCTTGGTTGGCCAAAAAGGGCGTATGCGGTTTTTCCTGAATATATTCAGGAAAAAACGCATACGCCCTTTTTGGCCAAGGGCCTCATTGTCAACGTTTTGCCGCTTTTCATGTGCTTTACAGGCGAGTCGAATCTACATCCTGAAATCTGTTTCCTGAAAATCTGCCTTGCTTTCAAATCCTCTTCGTTGCCTTCCCTCAATATATTTGTGGACGAGAGTTCTCATTGATAACTCTGCACGTTTGTGAATTGCAGTGCCCCTGAGCTCTATTTGTCTACTCGCTTTTTTGGGAGCTGGCCGCAAAAGCGCAGGATTGCTTCAGGCCCTATTTTGGTTCTGGGGGGCAGGCTGAGCCTGTGGTTCATTCTTCTTCCTGATGGGAAAATGGAGTGACCTGTGCCTGTCCCAACACCTAGGGCTAGTCTCTCGTTGTTTCCCCGTCTTCCCCTTCATCCTCAGGACAAATTGCAACCTGGACGAAATAGGAAGTTAAAGGTGCTGATTCTCCAATTAGGGAGATGGTTAGTCAAGTGGCTGGAATGGCGAACCCGAGCACAAGGAGAGGAGAAATGAGGTGCGTTTTAGAACCCTTTCCCGATCTCATGGCATACCATCTTCTGGGTTTCCCATGCATGTTTTGATATAGGAAGATGCCCTTGTACCTGGAGATTTGAGACCCATGGGGTGTGTTCCCCACAGTATTACTTTAAAGGATCTGCGTTTGCTCACCCAACCTCACCAATCCTCTCAGCCCCAAGAGTGTCCAGCCTTATGTCTCATCCAGCTGTGGGTCTAGATATGGTGAATCCAGGTTGCATCAGAGACCCTGAACGGATTTTGTAAGAATTTCTCTCTCTTTCACTGTCTTTGTTTTGTGGGTTTTTTAAAGTAATTTATGTTTAGAATCGGGTTTGGCTGCTTTTCCCTGCTGTGTTGATGCCGCTTTACACCCTCTTGATTCACTTGCAGAGAGATATCGATACATATGTTTTCAGATTCTTACTACTCAGATATATTCTTGTGTGGTGACTAGGGTGTGTTGAGTCCAGTTCACTGAGCAGGGAGTAGGCCTTGTCTATTACATATTTGGCTTATGGAGCGGTCTCTGAGCTAATTTCAAACCCTTGTTTTATGCATCACCCCACCTCACCTTTCCCGTTAAGCAGCCATAGTGTGTCTTCTAAAGGTGTGACTCTGTTCTGTTTTGTAATTCAGTTCAAGTGTAGCGATTTTGACATTCCCTCTATAAGCGATATCTTAGGATAAGTGTCTTTTTCTGTGTGACTTATTTCACTTAGAATCATCGTACCTAAATCCACTCATCATGCTGCTAACTAGCCTTATGACATTGATTTCATGGCTGAGTGATATTCCATTGTGCCAAGTACCACCATTTCTTTATCCACTTTTCTCTTTCCTGGTATATTGAAGGTGTACCGAAGCGGAGGTTCTTGGAAACAGAGCAGCCGTAAACTTTAGGGTGCCTGTGTCTTGTTGATTTTTAGTTTTCCCAATTTATACGCCCATGAGTGGGAGTGCCCTATGCTCTCTAAGCTGTGTTTATTACTTGTTTCAGGACACACCGTACTCTTCTCCAGAGTGCCTGTTGGCAATTTACATCCCGCCCATCAGCGTAGCAAGGCTCCCATGTCTCCATGGCCTGTCCTGCTTTTCTGGTTTTTACACTTTGTTCAGCATGGCCCTTTTGACCGAGGGCAAGCGAGACTTCTTTGTAGCGCTGATTTGCCCTTCCGGCTTGCTTGGTTGGCCAAAAAGGGCGTATGCGTTTTTTCCTGAATATATTCAGGAAAAAACGCATACGCCCTTTTTGGCCAAGGGCATCATTGTCAACGTTTTGCCACTTTTCATGTGCTTTAAAGGCGAGTTGTATCTACCTCCTGAAATCTGTTTCCTGCAAATCTGCCTTGCTTTCAAATCCTCTTCGTTGCCTTCCCTCAATATATTTGTGGACGAGAGTTCTCATTTATAACTCTGCACGTTTGTGAATTGCAGTGACCCTGAGCTCCATTTGTCTCCTCGCTTTTTTGGGAGCTGGCCGCAAAAGCGCAGGATTGCTTCAGGCCCTATTTTGGTTCTGGGGGGCAGGCTGAGCCTGTGGTTCATTCTTCTTCCTGATGGGAAAATGGAGTGACCTGTGCCTGTCCCAACACCTAGGGCTAGTCTCTCGTTGTTTCCCCGTCTTCCCCTTCATCCTCAGGACAAATTGCAACCTGGACGAAACAGGAGGTTAAAGGTGCTGATTCTCCAATTAGGGAGATGGTTAGTCAAGTGGCTGGAATGGCGAACTTGTGCAAAAGGAGAGGAGAAATGAGGTGCGTTTTAGAAACCTTTCCCGATCTCATGGCATACCATCTTCTGGGTTTCCCATGCATGTTTTGATGTAGGAAGATTCCCTTGTACCTGGAGATTTGAGACCCATGGGGTGGGTACCCCGCGGTGTTACTTTAAAGTATCTGCATTTGCTCACCCGACCTCACCAATCCTCTCAGCCCCAAGAGTGTCCAGCCTTATGTCTCATCCAGCTGTGGGTCTAGATATGGTCAATCCAGGTTGCATCAGAGAACCTGAACGGATTTTGTAAGAATTTCTCTCTCTTTCACTGTCTTTGCTTTGTGGGTTTTTTAAAGTAATGTATGTTTAGAATGGGGTTTGGCTGCTTTTCCCTGCTGTGTTTATGTCGCTTTACACCCTCTTGATTCACTTGCAGAGAGATATCGATACATAGGTTTTCAGATTCATACTAATCAGATATAATCTTGTGCGGTGACTAGGGGGTGTTGAGTCCAGTTAACTGAGCAGGGAGTAGGCCTTGTCTATTACATATTTGGCTTATGGAGCGGTGTCTGAGCTAATTTCAAACCCTTGTTTTATGCATCACCCCACCTCACCTTTCTGGTTAAGCAGCCATAGTGTGTCTTCTAAAGGTGTGCCTCTGTTCTGTTTTGTAATTCAGTTCAAGTGTAGCGATTTTGACATTCCCTCTATAAGCGATATCTTAGGATAAGTGCCTTTTTCTGTGTGACTTATTTCACTTAGAATCATCGTACCTAAATCCACTCATCATGCTGCTAACTAGCCTTATGACATTGATTTCATGGCTGAGTGATATTCCATTGTGCCAAGTACCACCATTTCTTTATCCATTTTTCTCTTTCTTGGGATATTGAAGGTGTACCAAAGCGGAGGTTCCTGGCAACAGAGCAGCCGTAAAGTTTGGGGTGCCTGTGTCTTGTTGATTTTTAGTTTTCCCAATTTATACGCCCATGAGTGGAAGTGCCCTATGCTCTCTACACTGTGTTTATTACTTGTTTCAGGACACACCGTACTCTTCTCCAGAGTGCCTGTTGGCAATTTACATCCCGCCCATCAGCGTAGCAAGGCTCCCATGTCTCCATGGCCTGTCCTGCTTTTCTGGTTTTTACACTTTGTTCAGCATGGCCCTTTTGACCGAGGGCAAGCGAGACTTCTTTGTAGCGCTGATTTGCCCTTCCGGCTTGCTTGGTTGGCCAAAAAGGGCGTATGCGTTTTTTCCTGAATATATTCAGGAAAAAACGCATACGCCCTTTTTGGCCAAGGGCCTCATTGTCAACGTTTTGCCGCTTTTCATGTGCTTTACAGGCGAGTCGAATCTACATCCTGAAATCTGTTTCCTGAAAATCTGCCTTGCTTTCAAATCCTCTTCGTTGCCTTCCCTCAATATATTTGTGGACGAGAGTTCTCATTGATAACTCTGCACGTTTGTGAATTGCAGTGCCCCTGAGCTCCATTTGTCTACTCGCTTTTTTGGGAGCTGGCCGCAAAAGCGCAGGATTGCTTCAGGCCCTATTTTGGTTCTGGGGGGCAGGCTGAGCCTGTGGTTCATTCTTCTTCCTGATGGGAAAATGGAGTGACCTGTGCCTGTCCCAACACCTAGGGCTAGTCTCTCGTTGTTTCCCCGTCTTCCCCTTCATCCTCAGGACAAATTGCAACCTGGACGAAATAGGAAGTTAAAGGTGCTGATTCTCCAATTAGGGAGATGGTTAGTCAAGTGGCTGGAATGGCGAACCCGAGCACAAGGAGAGAAGAAATGAGGTGCGTTTTAGAAACCTTTCCCGATCTCATGGCATACCATCTTCTGGGTTTCCCATGCATGTTTTGATATAGGAAGATGCCCTTGTACCTGGAGATTTGAGACCCATGGGGTGTGTTCCCCACAGTATTACTTTAAAGTATCTGCGTTTGCTCACCCAACCTCACCAATCCTCTCAGCCCCAAGAGTGTCCAGCCTTATGTCTCATCCAGCTGTGGGTCTAGATATGGTGAATCCAGGTTGCATCAGAGACCCTGAACGGATTTTGTAAGAATTTCTCTCTCTTTCACTGTCTTTGTTTTGTGGGTTTTTTAAAGTAATGTATGTTTAGAATGGGGTTTGGCTGCTTTTCCCTGCTGTGTTTATGCCGCTTTACACCCTCTTGATTCACTTGCAGAGAGATATCGATACATATGTTTTCAGATTCTTACTACTCAGATATATTCTTGTGTGGTGACTAGGGTGTGTTGAGTCCAGTTCACTGAGCAGGGAGTAGGCCTTGTCTATTACATATTTGGCTTATGGAGCGGTCTCTGAGCTAATTTCAAACCCTTGTTTTATGCATCACCCCACCTCACCTTTCCCGTTAAGCAGCCATAGTGTGTCTTCTAAAGGTGTGACTCTGTTCTGTTTTGTAATTCAGTTCAAGTGTAGCGATTTTGACATTCCCTCTATAAGCGATATCTTAGGATAAGTGTCTTTTTCTGTGTGACTTATTTCACTTAGAATCATCGTACCTAAATCCACTCATCATGCTGCTAACTAGCCTTATGACATTGATTTCATGGCTGAGTGATATTCCATTGTGCCAAGTACCACCATTTCTTTATCCACTTTTCTCTTTCCTGGTATATTGAAGGTGTACCGAAGCGGAGGTTCTTGGAAACAGAGCAGCCGTAAACTTTAGGGTGCCTGTGTCTTGTTGATTTTTAGTTTTCCCAATTTATACGCCCATGAGTGGGAGTGCCCTATGCTCTCTAAGCTGTGTTTATTACTTGTTTCAGGACACACCGTACTCTTCTCCAGAGTGCCTGTTGGCAATTTACATCCCGCCCATCAGCGTAGCAAGGCTCCCATGTCTCCATGGCCTGTCCTGCTTTTCTGGTTTTTACACTTTCTTCAGCATGGCCCTTTTGACCGAGGGCAAGCGAGACTTCTTTGTAGCGCTGATTTGCCCTTCCGGCTTGCTTGGTTGGCCAAAAAGGGCGTATGCGTTTTTTCCTGAATATATTCAGGAAAAAACGCATACGCCCTTTTTGGCCAAGGGCATCATTGTCAACGTTTTGCCACTTTTCATGTGCTTTAAAGGCGAGTTGTATCTACCTCCTGAAATCTGTTTCCTGCAAATCTGCCTTGCTTTCAAATCCTCTTCGTTGCCTTCCCTCAATATATTTGTGGACGAGAGTTCTCATTTATAACTCTGCACGTTTGTGAATTGCAGTGCCCCTGAGCTCCATTTGTCTCCTCGCTTTTTTGGGAGCTGGCCGCAAAAGCGCAGGATTGCTTCAGGCCCTATTTTGGTTCTGGGGGGCAGGCTGAGCCTGTGGTTCATTCTTCTTCCTGATGGGAAAATGGAGTGACCTGTGCCTGTCCCAACACCTAGGGCTAGTCTCTCGTTGTTTCCCCGTCTTCCCCTTCATCCTCAGGACAAATTGCAACCTGGACGAAACAGGAGGTTAAAGGTGCTGATTCTCCAATTAGGGAGATGGTTAGTCAAGTGGCTGGAATGGCGAACTTGTGCACAAGGAGAGGAGAAATGAGGTGCGTTTTAGAAACCTTTCCCGATCTCATGGCATACCATCTTCTGGGTTTCCCATGCATGTTTTGATGTAGGAAGATTCCCTTGTACCTGGAGATTTGAGACCCATGGGGTGGGTACCCCGCAGTGTTACTTTAAAGTATCTGCATTTGCTCACCCGACCTCACCAATCCTCTCAGCCCCAAGAGTGTCCAGCCTTATGTCTCATCCAGCTGTGGGTCTAGATATGGTCAATCCAGGTTGCATCAGAGAACCTGAACGGACTTTGTAAGAATTTCTCTCTCTTTCACTGTCTTTGCTTTGTGGGTTTTTTAAAGTAATGTATGTTTAGAATGGGGTTTGGCTGCTTTTCCCTGCTGTGTTTATGTCGCTTTACACCCTCTTGATTCACTTGCAGAGAGATATCGATACATAGGTTTTCAGATTCATACTAATCAGATATAATCTTGTGCGGTGACTAGGGGGTGTTGAGTCCAGTTAACTGAGCAGGGAGTAGGCCTTGTCTATTACATATTTGGCTTATGGAGCGGTGTCTGAGCTAATTTCAAACCCTTGTTTTATGCATCACCCCACCTCACCTTTCCGGTTAAGCAGCCATAGTGTGTCTTCTAAAGGTGTGCCTCTGTTCTGTTTTGTAATTCAGTTCAAGTGTAGCGATTTTGACATTCCCTCTATAAGCGATATCTTAGGATAAGTGCCTTTTTCTGTGTGACTTATTTCACTTAGAATCATCGTACCTAAATCCACTCATCATGCTGCTAACTAGCCTTATGACATTGATTTCATGGCTGAGTGATATTCCATTGTGCCAAGTACCACCATTTCTTTATCCATTTTTCTCTTTCCTGGGATATTGAAGGTGTACCAAAGCGGAGGTTCCTGGCAACAGAGCAGCCGTAAAGTTTGGGGTGCCTGTGTCTTGTTGATTTTTAGTTTTCCCAATTTATACGCCCATGAGTGGAAGTGCCCTATGCTCTCTACACTGTGTTTATTACTTGTTTCAGGACACACCGTACTCTTCTCCAGAGTGCCTGTTGGCAATTTACATCCCGCCCATCAGCGTAGCAAGGCTCCCATGTCTCCATGGCCTGTCCTGCTTTTCTGGTTTTTACACTTTGTTCAGCATGGCCCTTTTGACCGAGGGCAAGCGAGACTTCTTTGTAGCGCTGATTTGCCCTTCCGGCTTGCTTGGTTGGCCAAAAAGGGCGTATGCGTTTTTTCATGAATATATTCAGGAAAAAACACATACGCCCTTTTTGGCCAAGGGCATCATTGTCAACGTTTTGCCGCTTTTCATGTGCTTTAAAGGCGAGTCGAATCTACCTCCTGAAATCTGTTTCCTGCAAATCTGCCTTGCTTTCAAATCCTCTTCGTTGCCTTCCCTCAATATATTTGTGGACGAGAGTTCTCATTTATAACTCTGCACGTTTGTGAATTGTAGTGCCCCTGAGCTCCATTTGTCTCCTCGCTTTTTTGGGAGCTGGCCGCAAAAGCGCAGGATTGCTTCAGGCCCTATTTTGGTTCTGGGGGGCAGGCTGAGCCTGTGGTTCATTCTTCTTCCTGATGGGAAAATGGAGTGACCTGTGCCTGTCCCAACACCTAGGGCTAGTCTCTCGTTGGTTCCCCGTCTTCCCGTTCATCCTCAGGACAAATTGCAACCTGTACAATCAGGAGGTTAAAGGTGCTGATTCTCCAAGTAGGGAGATGGTTGGTCAAGCAGCTGGAATGGCGAACCTGAGCCCAAGGAGAGGAGAAATGAGGTGCGTTTTAGAAACCTTTCCCGATCTCATGGCATACCATCTTCTGGGTTTCCCATGCATGTTTTGATATAGGAAGATGCCCTTGTACCTGGAGATTTGAGACCCATGGGGTGTGTTCCCCACAGTATTACTTTAAAGTATCTGCGTTTGCTCACCCAACCTCACCAATCCTCTCAGCCCCAAGAGTGTCCAGCCTTATGTCTCATCCAGCTGTGGGTCTAGATATGGTGAATCCAGGTTGCATCAGAGACCCTGAACGGATTTTGTAAGAATTTCTCTCTCTTTCACTGTCTTTGTTTTGTGGGTTTTTTAAAGTAATTTATGTTTAGAATCGGGCTTGGCTGCTTTTCCCTGCTGTGTTGATGCCGCTTTACACCCTCTTGATTCACTTGCAGAGAGATATCGATACATATGTTTTCAGATTCTTACTACTCAGATATATTCTTGTGTGGTGACTAGGGTGTGTTGAGTCCAGTTCACTGAGCAGGGAGTAGGCCTTGTCTATTACATATTTGGCTTATGGAGCGGTCTCTGAGCTAATTTCAAACCCTTGTTTTATGCATCACCCCACCTCACCTTTCCCGTTAAGCAGCCATAGTGTGTCTTCTAAAGGTGTGACTCTGTTCTGTTTTGTAATTCAGTTCAAGTGTAGCGATTTTGACATTCCCTCTATAAGCGATATCTTAGGATAAGTGTCTTTTTCTGTGTGACTTATTTCACTTAGAATCATCGTACCTAAATCCACTCATCATGCTGCTAACTAGCCTTATGACATTGATTTCATGGCTGAGTGATATTCCATTGTGCCAAGTACCACCATTTCTTTATCCACTTTTCTCTTTCCTGGTATATTGAAGGTGTACCGAAGCGGAGGTTCTTGGAAACAGAGCAGCCGTAAACTTTAGGGTGCCTGTGTCTTGTTGATTTTTAGTTTTCCCAATTTATACGCCCATGAGTGGGAGTGCCCTATGCTCTCTAAGCTGTGTTTATTACTTGTTTCAGGACACACCGTACTCTTCTCCAGAGTGCCTGTTGGCAATTTACATCCCGCCCATCAGCGTAGCAAGGCTCCCATGTCTCCATGGCCTGTCCTGCTTTTCTGGTTTTTACACTTTCTTCAGCATGGCCCTTTTGACCGAGGGCAAGCGAGACTTCTTTGTAGCGCTGATTTGCCCTTCCGGCTTGCTTGGTTGGCCAAAAAGGGCGTATGCGTTTTTTCCTGAATATATTCAGGAAAAAACGCATACGCCCTTTTTGGCCAAGGGCATCATTGTCAACGTTTTGCCACTTTTCATGTGCTTTAAAGGCGAGTTGTATCTACCTCCTGAAATCTGTTTCCTGCAAATCTGCCTTGCTTTCAAATCCTCTTCGTTGCCTTCCCTCAATATATTTGTGGACGAGAGTTCTCATTTATAACTCTGCACGTTTGTGAATTGCAGTGCCCCTGAGCTCCATTTGTCTCCTCGCTTTTTTGGGAGCTGGCCGCAAAAGCGCAGGATTGCTTCAGGCCCTATTTTGGTTCTGGGGGGCAGGCTGAGCCTGTGGTTCATTCTTCTTCCTGATGGGAAAATGGAGTGACCTGTGCCTGTCCCAACACCTAGGGCTAGTCTCTCGTTGTTTCCCCGTCTTCCCCTTCATCCTCAGGACAAATTGCAACCTGGACGAAACAGGAGGTTAAAGGTGCTGATTCTCCAATTAGGGAGATGGTTAGTCAAGTGGCTGGAATGGCGAACTTGTGCACAAGGAGAGGAGAAATGAGGTGCGTTTTAGAAACCTTTCCCGATCTCATGGCATACCATCTTCTGGGTTTCCCATGCATGTTTTGATGTAGGAAGATTCCCTTGTACCTGGAGATTTGAGACCCATGGGGTGGGTACCCCGCAGTGTTACTTTAAAGTATCTGCATTTGCTCACCCGACCTCACCAATCCTCTCAGCCCCAAGAGTGTCCAGCCTTATGTCTCATCCAGCTGTGGGTCTAGATATGGTCAATCCAGGTTGCATCAGAGAACCTGAACGGACTTTGTAAGAATTTCTCTCTCTTTCACTGTCTTTGCTTTGTGGGTTTTTTAAAGTAATGTATGTTTAGAATGGGGTTTGGCTGCTTTTCCCTGCTGTGTTTATGTCGCTTTACACCCTCTTGATTCACTTGCAGAGAGATATCGATACATAGGTTTTCAGATTCATACTAATCAGATATAATCTTGTGCGGTGACTAGGGGGTGTTGAGTCCAGTTAACTGAGCAGGGAGTAGGCCTTGTCTATTACATATTTGGCTTATGGAGCGGTGTCTGAGCTAATTTCAAACCCTTGTTTTATGCATCACCCCACCTCACCTTTCCGGTTAAGCAGCCATAGTGTGTCTTCTAAAGGTGTGCCTCTGTTCTGTTTTGTAATTCAGTTCAAGTGTAGCGATTTTGACATTCCCTCTATAAGCGATATCTTAGGATAAGTGCCTTTTTCTGTGTGACTTATTTCACTTAGAATCATCGTACCTAAATCCACTCATCATGCTGCTAACTAGCCTTATGACATTGATTTCATGGCTGAGTGATATTCCATTGTGCCAAGTACCACCATTTCTTTATCCATTTTTCTCTTTCCTGGGATATTGAAGGTGTACCAAAGCGGAGGTTCCTGGCAACAGAGCAGCCGTAAAGTTTGGGGTGCCTGTGTCTTGTTGATTTTTAGTTTTCCCAATTTATACGCCCATGAGTGGAAGTGCCCTATGCTCTCTACACTGTGTTTATTACTTGTTTCAGGACACACCGTACTCTTCTCCAGAGTGCCTGTTGGCAATTTACATCCCGCCCATCAGCGTAGCAAGGCTCCCATGTCTCCATGGCCTGTCCTGCTTTTCTGGTTTTTACACTTTGTTCAGCATGGCCCTTTTGACCGAGGGCAAGCGAGACTTCTTTGTAGCGCTGATTTGCCCTTCCGGCTTGCTTGGTTGGCCAAAAAGGGCGTATGCGTTTTTTCATGAATATATTCAGGAAAAAACACATACGCCCTTTTTGGCCAAGGGCATCATTGTCAACGTTTTGCCGCTTTTCATGTGCTTTAAAGGCGAGTCGAATCTACCTCCTGAAATCTGTTTCCTGCAAATCTGCCTTGCTTTCAAATCCTCTTCGTTGCCTTCCCTCAATATATTTGTGGACGAGAGTTCTCATTTATAACTCTGCACGTTTGTGAATTGTAGTGCCCCTGAGCTCCATTTGTCTCCTCGCTTTTTTGGGAGCTGGCCGCAAAAGCGCAGGATTGCTTCAGGCCCTATTTTGGTTCTGGGGGGCAGGCTGAGCCTGTGGTTCATTCTTCTTCCTGATGGGAAAATGGAGTGACCTGTGCCTGTCCCAACACCTAGGGCTAGTCTCTCGTTGGTTCCCCGTCTTCCCGTTCATCCTCAGGACAAATTGCAACCTGTACAATCAGGAGGTTAAAGGTGCTGATTCTCCAAGTAGGGAGATGGTTGGTCAAGCAGCTGGAATGGCGAACCTGAGCCCAAGGAGAGGAGAAATGAGGTGCGTTTTAGAAACCTTTCCCGATCTCATGGCATACCATCTTCTGGGTTTCCCATGCATGTTTTGATGTAGGAAGATGCCGTTGTACCTGGAGATTTGAGACCCATGTGGTGTGTTCCCCGCAGTTTTAATTTAAAGTATCTGCGTTTGCTCACCCAACCTCACCAATCCTCTCAGCCCCAAGAGTGTCCAGCCTTATGTCTCATCCAGCTGTGGGTCTAGATATGGTCAATCCAGGTTGCATCAGAGAACCTGAACGGATTTTGTAAGAATTTCTCTCTCTTTCACTGTCTTTGTTTTGTGGGTTTTTTAAAGTAATTTATGTTTAGAATCGGGCTTGGGTGCTTTTCCCTGCTGTGTTGATGCCGCTTTACACCCTCTTGATTCACTTGCAGAGAGATATCGATACATAGGTTTTCAGATTCATACTAATCAGATATAATCTGTGCGGGGACTAGGGGGTGTTGAGTCCAGTTAACTGAGCAGGGAGTAGGCCTTGTCTATTACATATTTGGCTTATGGAGCGGTCTCTGAGCTAATTTCAAACCCATGTTTTATGCATCACCCCACCTCACCTTTCCCTTTAAGCAGCCATAGTGTGTCTTCTAAAGGTGTGACTCTGTTCTGTTTTGTAATTCAGTTCAAGTGTAGCGATTTTGACATTCCCTCTATAAGCGATATCTTAGGATAAGTGTCTTTTTCTGTGTGACTTATTTCACTTAGAATCATCGTCGCTAAATCCACTCATCATGCTGCTAACTAGCCTTATGACATTGATTTCATGGCTGAGTGACATTCCATTGTGCCAAGTACCACCATTTGTTTATCCATTTTTCTCTTTCCTGGGATATTGAAGGTGTACCGAAGTGGAGGTTCTTGGAAACAGAGCAGCTGTAAATTTTGGGGTGCCTGTGTCTTGTTGATTTTTAGTTTTCTCAATTTATACGCCCATGAGTGGAAGTGCCCTATGCTCTCTAAGCTGTGTTTATTACTTGTTTCAGGACACACCGTACACTTCTCCAGAGTGCCTGTTGGCAATTTACATCCCGCCCATCAGTGTAGCAAGGCTCGCATGTCTCCATGGCCTGTCCTGCTTTTCTGGTTTTTACTGTTTGTTCAGCATGGCCCTTTTGACCGAGGGCAAGCGAGACTTCTTTGTAGCGCTGATTTGCCCTTCCGGCTTGCTTGGTTGGCCAAAAACGGCGTATGCGTTTTTTCCTGAATATATTCAGGAAAAAACGCATACGCCCTTTTTGGCCAAGGGCATCATTGTCAACGTTTTGCCGCTTTTCATGTGCTTTACAGGCGAGTCGAATCTACATCCTGAAATCTGTTTCCTGCAAATCTGCCTTGCTTTCAAATCCTCTTCGTTGCCTTCCCTCAATATATTTGTGGACGAGAGTTCTCATTTATAACTCTGCACGTTTGTGAATTGCAGTGCCCCTGAGCTCCATTTGTCTCCTCGCTTTTTTGGGAGCTGGCCGCAAAAGCGCAGGATTGCTTCAGGCCCTATTTTGGTTCTGGGGGGCAGGCTGAGCCTGTGGTTCATTCTTCTTCCTGATGGAAAAATGGAGTGACCTGCGCCTGTCCCAACACCTAGGGCGAGTCTCTCGTTGGTTGCCCGTCTTCCCGTTCATCCTCAGGAAAATTGCAACCTGTACGATACAGGAGTTTAAAGATGCTGATTCTCCAAGTAGGGAGATGGTGAATCAAGCGGCTGGAATGGGGAACCCGAGAACAAGGAGAGGAGAAATGAGGTGCGTTTTAGAAACCTTTCCCGATCTCACGGCATACCATCTTCTGGGTTTCACATGCATGTTTGGATGTAGGAAGATGCCCTTGTACCTGGACATTTGAGACCCATGGGGTGGGTACCCCGCGGTATTACTTTAAAGTATCTGCGTTTGCTCACCCAACCTCACCAATCCTCTCAGCCCCAAGAGTGTCCAGCCTTATGTCTCATCCAGCTGTGGGTCTAGATATGGTCAATCCAGGTTGCATCAGAGACCCTGAACGGATTTTGTAAGAATTTCTCTCTCTTTCACTGTCTTTGTTTTGTGGGTTTTTTAAAGTAATTTATGTTTAGAATCGGGCTTGGGTGCTTTTCCCTGCTGTGTTGATGCCGCTTTACACCCTCTTGATTCACTTGCAGAGAGATATCGATACATAGGTTTTCAGATTCTTACTACTCAGATATATTCTTGTGTGGTGACTAGGGTGTGTTGAGTCCAGTTCACTGAGCAGGGAGTAGGCCTTGTCTATTACATATTTGGCTTATGGAGCGGTCTCTGAGCTAATTTCAAACCCTTGTTTTATGCATCACCCCACCTCACCTTTCCCGTTAAGCAGCCATAGTGTGTCTTCTAAAGGTGTGACTCTGTTCTGTTTTGTAATTAAGTTGAAGTGTAGCGATTTTGACATTCCCTCTATAAGCGATATCTTAGGATAAGTGTCTTTTTCTGTGTGACTTATTTCACTTAGAATCATCGTCGCTAAATCCACTCATCATGCTGCTAACTAGCCTTATGACATTGATTTCATGGCTGAGTGACATTCCATTGTGCCAATTACCACCATTTGTTTATCCATTTTTCTCTTTCCTGGGATATTGAAGGTGTACCGAAGCGGAGGTTCTTGGAAACAGAGCAGCCATAAACTTTAGGGTGCCTGTGTCTTGTTGATTTTTAGTTTTCCCAATTTATACGCCCATGAGTGGAAGTGCCCTATGCTCTCTAAGCTGTGTTTATTACTTGTTTCAGGACACACCGTACACTTCTCCAGAGTGCCTGTTGGCAATTTACATCCCGCCCATCAGCGTAGCAAGGCTCGCATGTCTCCATGGCCTGTCCTGCTTTTCTGGTTTTTACACTTTTTTCAGCATGGCCCTTTTGACCGAGGGCAAGCGAGACTTCTTTGTAGCGCTGATTTGCCCTTCCGGCTTGCTTGGTTGGCCAAAAACGGCGTATGCGTTTTTTCCTGAATATATTCAGGAAAAAACGCATACACCCTTTTTGGCCAAGGGCATCATTGTCAACGTTTTGCCGCTTTTCATGTGCTTTACAGGCGAGTCGAATCTACATCCTGAAATCTATTTCCTGAAAATCTGCCTTACTTTCAAATCCTCTTCGTTGCCTTCCCTCAATATATTTGTGGACGAGAGTTCTCATTTATAACTCTGCACGTTTGTGAATTGCAGTGCCCCTGAGCTCCATTTGTCTACTCGCTTTTTTGGGAGCTGGCCGCAAAAGCGCAGGATTGCTTCAGGCCCTATTTTGGTTCTGGGGGGCAGGCTGAGCCTGTGGTTCATTCTTCTTCCTGATGGAAAAATGGAGTGACCTGTGCCTGTCCCAACACCTAGGTCTAGTCTCTCGTTGGTTGCCCGTCTTCCCGTTCATCCTCAGGAAAATTGCAACCTGTACGATACAGGAGTTTAAAGATGCTGATTCTCCACGTAGGGAGATGGTGAATCAAGCGGCTGGAATGGGGAACCCGAGCACAAGGAGAGGAGAAATGAGGTGCGTTTTAGAAACCTTTCCCGATCTCACGGCATACCATCTTCTGGGTTTCACATGCATGTTTGGATGTAGGAAGATGCCCTTGTACCTGGAGATTTGAGACCCATGGGGTGGGTACCCCGCGGTATTACTTTAAAGTATCTGCATTTGCTCACCCAACCTCACCAATCCTCTCAGCCCCAAGAGTGTCCAGCCTTCTGTCTCATCCAGCTGTGGGTCTAGATATGGTCAATCCAGGTTGCATCATAGACCCTTAACGGATTTTGTAAGAATTTCTCTCTCTTTCACTGTCTTTGCTTTGTGGGTTTTTTAAAGTAATTTATGTTTAGAATCGGGCTTGGCTGCTTTTCCCTGCTGCGTTTATGCCGCTTTACACCCTCTTGATTCACTTGCAGAGAGATATCAATACACAGGTTTTCAGATTCATACTAGTCAGATATATTCTTGTGTGGTGACTAGGGGGTGTTGAGTCCAGTTCACTGAGCAGGGAGTAGGCCTTGTCTATTACATATTTGGCTTATGGAGCGGTCTCTGAGCTAATTTCAAACCCTTGTTTTATGCATCACCCCACCTCACCTTTCCGGTTAAGCAGCCATAGTGTGTCTTCTAAAGGTGTGCCTCTGTTCTGTTTTGTAATTCAGTTCAAGTGTAGCGATTTTGACATTCCCTCTATAAGCGATATCTTAGGATAAGTGCCTTTTTCTGTGTGACTTATTTCACTTAGAATCATCGTACCTAAATCCACTCATCATGCTGCTAACTAGCCTTATGACATTGATTTCATGGCTGAGTGATATTCCATTGTGCCAAGTACCACCATTTGTTTATCCATTTTTCTCATTCCTGGGATATTGAAGGTGTACCGAAGCGGAGGTTCTTGGCAACAGAACAGCCGTAAAGTTTGGGGTGCCTGTGTCTTGTTGATTTTTAGTTTTCCCAATTTATACGCCCATGAGTGGAAGTGCCCTATGCTCTCTACGCTGTGTTTATTACTTGTTTCAGGACACACCGTACACTTCTCCAGTGTGCCTGTTGGCAATTTACATCCCGCCCATCAGCGTAGCAAGGCTCCCATGGCTCCATGGCCTGTCCTGCTTTTCTGGTTTTTACACTTTGTTCAGCATGGCCCTTTTGACCGAGGGCAAGCGAGACTTCTTTGTAGCGCTGATTTGCCCTTCCGGCTTGCTTGGTTGGCCAAAAAGGGCGTATGCGTTTTTTCCTGAATATATTCAGGAAAAAACGCATACGCCCTTTTTGGCCAAGGGCATCATTGTCAACGTTTTGCCGCTTTTCATGTGCTTTAAAGGCGAGTCGAATCTACCTCCTGAAATCTGTTTCCTGCAAATCTGCCTTGCTTTCAAATCCTCTTCGTTGCCTTCCCTCAATATATTTGTGGACGAGAGTTCTCATTTATAACTCTGCACGTTTGTGAATTGCAGTGCCCCTGAGCTCCATTTGTCTCCTCGCTTTTTTGGGAGCTGGCCGCAAAAGCGCAGGATTGCTTCAGGCCCTATTTTGGTTCTGGGGGGCAGGCTGAGCCTGTGGTTCATTCTTCTTCCTGATGGGAAAATGGAGTGACCTACGCCTGTCCCAACACCTAGGGCTCGTCTCTCGTTGGTTCCGCGTCTTCCCGTTCATCCTCAGGACAAATTGCAACCTGTACAATCAGGAGGTTAAAGGTGCTGATTCTCCAAGTAGGGAGATGGTTGGTCAAGCAGCTGGAATGGCGAACCCGAGCACAAGGAGAGGAGAAATGAGGTGCGTTTTAGAAACTTTCCCGATCTCATGGCATACCATATTCTGGGTTTCCCATGCATGTTTTGATGTAGGAAGATGCCCTTGTACCTGGAGATTTGAGACCCATGGGGTGTGTTCCCCGCAGTGTTACTTTAAAGTATCTGCGTTTGCTCACCCAACCTCACCAATCCTCTCAGCCCCAAGAGTGTCCAGCCTTATGTCTCATCCAGCTGTGGGTCTAGATATGGTCAATCCAGGTTGCATCAGAGACCCTGAACGGATTTTGTAAGAATTTCTCTCTCTTTCACTGTCTTTGTTTTGTGGGTTTTTTAAAGTAATTTATGTTTAGAATGGGGTTTGGCTGCTTTTCCCTGCTGTGTTGATGCCGCTTTACACCCTCTTGATTCACTTGCAGAGAGATATCGATACATAGGTTTTCAGATTCATACTAGTCAGATATATTCTTGTGCGGTGACTAGGGGGTGTTGAGTCCAGTTCACTGAGCATGGAGTAGGCATTGTCTAGTACATATTTGGCTTATGGAGCGGTGTCTGAGCTAATTTCAAACCCTTGTTTTATGCATCACCCCACCTCACCTTTCCCGTTAAGCAGCCATAGTGTGTCTTCTAAAGGTGTGACTCTCTTCTGTTTGTAATTCAGTTCAAGTGTAGCGATTTTGACATTCCCTCTATAAGCAATATCTTAGGATAAGTGCCTTTTTCTGTGTGACTTATTTCACTTAGAATCATCGTACCTAAATCCACTCATCATGCTGCTAACTAGCCTTATGACATTGATTTCATGGCTGAGTGATATTGCATTGTGCCAAGTACCACCATTTCTTTATCCATTTTTCTCTTTCCTGGGATATTGAAGGTGTACCGAAGCGGAGGTTCTTGGCAACAGAGCAGCCGTAAACATTAGGGTGCCTGTGTCTTGTTGATTTTTAGTTTTCCCAATTTATACGCCCATGAGTGGAAGTGCCCTATGCTCTCTACGCTGTGTTTATTACTTGTTTCAGGACACACCGTACTCTTCTCCAGAGTGCCTGTTGGCAATTTACATCCCGCCCATCAGCGTAGCAACGCTCCCATGTCTCCATGGCCTGTCCTGCTTTTCTGGTTTTTACACTTTGTTCAGCATGGCCCTTTTGACCGAGGGCAAGCGAGACTTCTTTGTAGCGCTGATTTGCCCTTCTGGCTTGCTTGGTTGGCCAAAACGGGCGTATGCGTTTTTTCCTGAATATATTCAGGAAAAAACGCATACGCCCTTTTTGGCCAAGGGCATCATTGTCAACGTTTTGTCACTTTTCATGTGCTTTAAAGGCGAGTCGAATCTACCTCCTGAAATCTGTTTCCTGCAAATCTGCCTTGCTTTCAAATCCTCTTCTTTGCCTTCCCTCAATATATTTGTGGACGAGAGATCTCATTTATAACTCTGCACGTTTGTGAATTGCAGTGCCCCTGAGCTCCATTTGTCTCCTCGCTTTTTTGGGAGCTGGCCGCAAAAGCGCAGGATTGCTTCAGGCCCTATTTTGGTTCTGGGGGGCAGGCTGAGCCTGTGGTTCATTCTTCTTCCTGATGGGAAAATGGAGTGACCTGTGCCTGTCCCATACCTAGGGCTAGTCTCTCGTTGGTTCCCCGTCTTCCCGTTCATCTTCAGGACAAACTGCAACCTGTACGAAACAGGAGGTTAAAGGTGCTGATTCTCCAAGTAGGGAGATGGTTAGTCAAGCGGCTGGAATGGCGAACCCGAGCACAAGGAGAGGAGAAATGAGGTGCGTTTTAGAAACTTTTCCCGATCTCACGGCATACCATCTTCTGGGTTTCCCATGCATGTTTTGATGTAGGAAGATGCCCTTGTACCTGGAGATTTGAGACCCATGGGGTGGGTACCCCGCAGTATTACTTTAAAGTATCTGCATTTGCTCACCCAACCTCACCAATCCTCTCAGCCGCAAGAGTGTCCAGCCTAATGTCTCATCCAGCTGTGGGTCTAGATATGGTCAATCCAGGTTGCATCATAGACCCTGAACGGATTTTGTAAGAATTTCTCTCTCTTTCACTGTCTTCGCTTTGTGGGTTTTTTAAAGTAATGTATATTTAGAATCGGGCTTGGCTGCTTTTCCCTGCTGTGTTGATGCCGCTTTACACCCTCTTGATTCACTTGCAGAGAGATATCGATACATAGGTTTTCAGATTCTTACTACTCAGATATATTCTTGTGTGGTGACTAGGGTGTGTTGAGTCCAGTTCACTGAGCAGGGAGTAGGCCTTGTGTATTACATATTTGGCTTATGGAGCGGTCTCTGAGCTAATTTCAAACCCTTGTTTTATGCATCACCCCACCTCACCTTTCCGGTTAAGCAGCCATAGTGTGTCTTCTAAAGGTGTGCCTCTGTTCTGTTTTGTAATTCAGTTCAAGTGTAGCGATTTTGACATTCCCTCTATAAGCGATATCTTAGGATAGGTGCCTTTTTCTGTGTGACTTATTTCACTTAGAATCATCGTACCTAAATCCACTCATCATGCTGCTAACTAGCCTTATGACATTGATTTCATGGCTGAGTGATATTCCATTGTGCCAAGTACCACCATTTGTTTATCCATTTTTCTCTTTCCTGGGATATTGAAGGTGTACCGAAGTGGAGGTTCTTGGAAACAGAGCAGCCGTAAAGTTTGGGGTGCCTGTGTCTTGTTGATTTTTAGTTTTCCCAATTTATACGCCCATGAGTGGAAGTGCCCTATGCTCTCTACACTGTGTTTATTACTTGTTTCAGGACACACCGTACTCTTCTCCAGAGTGCCTGTTGGCAATTTACATCCCGCCCATCAGCGTAGCAAGGCTCCCATGTCTCCATGGCCTGTCCTGCTTTTCTTGTTTTTACACTTTGTTCAGCATGGCCCTTTTTACCGAGGGCAAGCGAGACTTCTTTGTAGCGCTGATTTGCCCTTCCAGCTTGCTTGGTTGGCCAAAAAGGGCGTATGCGTTTTTTCCTGAATATATTCAGGAAAAAACGCATACGCCCTTTTTGGCCAAGTGCCTCATTGTCAACGTTTTGCCACTTTTCATGTGCTTTAAAGGCGAGTCGAATCTACCTCCTGAAATCTGTTTCCTGCAAATCTGCCTTGCTTTCAAATCCTCTTCGTTGCCTTCCCTCAATATATTTGTGGACGAGAGTTCTCATTTATAACTCTGCACGTTTGTGAATTGCAGTGCCCCTGATCTCCATTTGTCTCCTCGCTTTTTTGGGAGCTGGCCGCAAAAGCGCAGGATTGCTTCAGGCCCTATTTTGGTTCTGGGGGGCAGGCTGAGCCTGTGGTTCATTCTTCTTCCTGATGGGAAAATGGAGTGACCTGTGCCTGTCCCAACACCTAGGGCTAGTCTCTCCTTGTTTCCCCGTCTTCCCCTTCATCCTCAGGACAAATTGCAACCTGGACGAAACAGGAGGTTAAAGGTGCTGATTCTCCAATTAGGGAGATGGTTAGTCAAGTGGCTGGAATGGCGAACCCGAGCACAAGGAGAGGAGAAATGAGGTGCGTTTTAGAAACCTTTCCCGATCTCACGGCATACCATCTTCTGGGTTTCACATGCATGTTTGGATGTAGGAAGATGCCCTTGTACCTGGACATTTGAGACCCATGGGGTGGGTACCCCGCGGTATTACTTTAAAGTATCTGCGTTTGCTCACCCAACCTCACCAATCCTCTCAGCCCCAAGAGTGTCCAGCCTTATGTCTCATCCAGCTGTGGGTCTAGATATGGTCAATCCAGGTTGCATCAGAGACCCTGAACGGATTTTGTAAGAATTTCTCTCTCTTTCACTTTCTTTGCTTTGTGGGTTTTTTAAAGTAATGTATGTTTAGAATGGGGTTTGGCTGCTTTTCCCTGCTGCGTTTATGCCGCTTTACACCCTCTTGATTCACTTGCAGAGAGATATCAATACACAGGTTTTCAGATTCATACTAGTCAGATATATTCTTGTGTGGCGACTAGGGGGTGTTGAGTCCAGTTCACTGAGCAGGGAGTAGGCCTTGTCTATTACATATTTGGCTTATGGAGCGGTCTCTGAGCTAATTTCAAACCCTTGTTTTATGCATCACCCCACCTCACCTTTCCGGTTAAGCAGCCATAGTGTGTCTTCTAAAGGTGTGCCTCTGTTCTGTTTTGTAATTCAGTTCAAGTGTAGCGATTTTGACATTCCCTCTATAAGCGATATCTTAGGATAAGTGCCTTTTTCTGTGTGACTTATTTCACTTAGAATCATCGTACCTAAATCCACTCATCATGCTGCTAACTAGCCTTATGACATTGATTTCATGGCTGAGTGATATTCCATTGTGCCAAGTACCACCATTTGTTTATCCATTTTTCTCATTCCTGGGATATTGAAGGTGTACCGAAGCGGAGGTTCTTGGCAACAGAACAGCCGTAAAGTTTGGGGTGCCTGTGTCTTGTTCATTTTTAGTTTTCCCAATTTATACGCCCATGAGTGGAAGTGCCCTATGCTCTCTACGCTGTGTTTATTACTTGTTTCAGGACACACCGTACACTTCTCCAGTGTGCCTGTTGGCAATTTACATCCCGCCCATCAGCGTAGCAAGGCTCCCATGTCTCCATGGCCTGTCCTGCTTTTCTGGTTTTTACACTTTCTTCAGCATGGCCCTTTTGACCGAGGGAAAGCGAGACTTCTTTGTAGCGGTGATTTGCCCTTCCGGCTTGCTTGGTTGGCCAAAAAGGGCGTATGCGTTTTTTCCTGAATATATTCAGGAAAAAACGCATACGCCCTTTTTGGCCAAGGGCATCATTGTCAACGTTTTGCCGCTTTTCATGTGCTTTAAAGGCGAGTCGAATCTACCTCCTGAAATCTGTTTCCTGCAAATCTGCCTTGCTTTCAAATCCTCTTCGTTGCCTTCCCTCAATATATTTGTGGACGAGAGTTCTCATTTATAACTCTGCACGTTTGTGAATTGCAGTGCCCCTGAGCTCCATTTGTCTCCTCGCTTTTTTGGGAGCTGGCCGCAAAAGCGCAGGATTGCTTCAGGCCCTATTTTGGTTCTGGGGGGCAGGCTGAGCCTGTGGTTCATTCTTCTTCCTGATGGGAAAATGGAGTGACCTGTGCCTGTCCCAACACCTAGGGCTAGTCTCTCGTTGTTTCCGCGTCTTCCCCTTCATCCTCAGGACAAATTGCAACCTGGAAGAAACAGGAGGTTAAAGGTGCTGATTCTCTAATTAGGGAGATGGTTAGTCAAGTGGCTGGAATGGCGAACCCGAGCACAAGGAAAGGAGAAATGAGGTGCGTTTTAGAAACCTTTCCCGATCTCATGGCATACCATCTTCTGGGTTTCCCATGCATGTTTTGATGTAGGAAGATTCCCTTGTACCTGGAGATTTGAGACCCATGGGGTGGGTACCCCGCGGTGTTACTTTAAATAATCTGCATTTGCTCACCCGACCTCACCAATCCTCTCAGCCCCAAGAGTGTCCAGCCTTATGTCTCATCCAGCGGTGGGTCTAGATATGGTCAATCCAGGTTGCATCAGAGACCCTGAACGGATTTTGTAAGAATTTCTCTCTCTTTCACTGTCTTTGCTTTGTGGGTTTTTTAAAGTAATGTATGTTTAGAATGGGGTTTGGCTGTTTTTCCCTGCTGTGTTTATGCCGCTTTACACCCTCTTGATTCACTTGCAGAGAGATATCGATACATAGGTTTTCAGATTCATACTAATCAGATATAATCTGTGCGGGGACTAGGGGGTGTTGAGTCCAGTTAACTGAGCAGGGAGTAGGCCTTGTCTATTACATATTTGGCTTATGGAGCGGTGTCTGAGCTAATTTCAAACCCTTGTTTTATGCATCACCCCACCTCACCTTTCCGGTTAACCAGCCATAGTGTGTCTTCTAAAGGTGTGCCTCTGTTCTGTTTTGTAATTCAGTTCAAGTGTAGCAATTTTGACATTCCCTCTATAAGCGATATCTTAGGATAAGTGCCTTTTTCTGTGTGACTTATTTCACTTAGAATCATCGTACCTAAATCCACTCATCATGCTGCTAACTAGCCTTATGACATTGATTTCATGGCTGAGTGATATTCCATTGTGCCAAGTACCACCATTTCTTTTTCCATTTTTCTCTTTCCTGGGATATTGAAGGTGTACCGAAGCGGAGGTTCTTGGCAACAGAGCAGCCGTAAAGTTTGGGGTGCCTGTGTCTTGTTGATTTTTAGTTTTCCCAATTTATACGCCCATGAGTGGAAGTGCCCTATGCTCTCTACGCTGTGTTTATTACTTGTTTCAGGACACACCGTACTCTTCTCCAGAGTGCCTGTTGGCAATTTACATCCCGCCCATCAGCGTAGCAAGGCTCCCATGTCTCCATGGCCTGTCCTGCTTTTCTGGTTTTTACACTTTGTTCAGCATGGCCCTTTTGACCGAGGGCAAGCGAGACTTCTTTGTAGCGCTGATTTGCCCTTCCGGCTTGCTTGGTTGGCCAAAAAGGGCGTATGCGTTTTTTCCTGAATATATTCAGGAAAAAACGCATACGCCCTTTTTGGCCAAGGGCATCATTGTCAACGTTTTGCCGCTTTTCATGTGCTTTAAAGGCGAGTCGAATCTACCTCCTGAAATCTGTTTCCTGCAAATCTGCCTTGCTTTCAAATCCTCTTCGTTGCCTTCCCTCAATATATTTGTGGACGATAGTTCTCATTTATAACTCTGCACGTTTGTGAATTGCAGTGCCCCTGAGCTCCATTTGTCTCCTCGCTTTTTTGGGAGCTGGCCGCAAAAGCGCAGGATTGCTTCAGGCCCTATTTTGGTTCTGGGGGGCAGGCTGAGCCTGTGGTTCATTCTTCTTCCTGATGGGAAAATGGAGTGACCTACGCCTGTCCCAACACCTAGGGCTCGTCTCTCGTTGCTTCCGCGTCTTCCCGTTCATCCTCAGGACAAATTGCAACCTGTACAATCAGGAGGTTAAAGGTGCTGATTCTCCAAGTAGGGAGATGGTTGGTCAAGCAGCTGGAATGGCGAACCCGAGCACAAGGAGAGGAGAAATGAGGTGCGTTTTAGAAACCTTTCCCGATCTCATGGCATACCATCTTCTGGGTTTCCCATGCATGTTTTGATGTAGGAAGATGCCCTTGTACCTGGAGATTTGAGACCCATGGGGTGTGTTCCCCGCAGTTTTACTTTAAAGTATCTGCGTTTGCTCACCCAACCTCACCAATCCTTTCAGCCCCAAGAGTGTCCAGCCTTATGTCTCATCCAGCTGTGGGTCTAGATATGGTCAATCCAGGTTGCATCAGAGACCCTGAACGGATTTTGTAAGAATTTCTCTCTCTTTCACTGTCTTTGTTTTGTGGGTTTTTTAAAGTAATTTATGTTTAGAATGGGGTTTGGCTGCTTTTCCCTGCTGTGTTGATGCCGCTTTACACCCTCTTGATTCACTTGCAGAGAGATATCGATACATAGGTTTTCAGATTCATACTAGTCAGATATATTCTTGTGCGGTGACTAGGGGGTGTTGAGTCCAGTTCACTGAGCAGGGAGTAGGCCTTGTCTAGTACATATTTGGCTTATGGAGCGGTGTCTGAGCTAATTTCAAACCCTTGTTTTATGCATCACCCCACCTCACCTTTCCCGTTAAGCAGCCATAGTGTGTCTTCTAAAGGTGTGACTCTGTTCTGTTTGTAATTCAGTTCAAGTGTAGCGATTTTGACATTCCCTCTATAAGCGATATCTTAGGATAAGTGCCTTTTTCTGTGTGACTTATTTCACTTAGAATCATCGTACCTAAATCCACTCATCATGCTGCTAACTAGCCTTATGACATTGATTTCATTGCTGAGTGATATTGCATTGTGCCAAGTACCACCATTTCTTTATCCATTTTTCTCTTTCCTGGGATATTGAAGGTGTACCGAAGCGGAGGTTCTTGGCAACAGAGCAGCCGTAAACTTTAGGGTGCCTGTGTCTTGTTGATTTTTAGTTTTCCCAATTTATACGCCCATGAGTGGAAGTGCCCTATGCTCTCTACGCTGTGTTTATTACTTGTTTCAGGACACACCGTACACTTCTCCAGTGTGCCTGTTGGCAATTTACATCCCGCCCATCAGCGTAGCAAGGCTCCCATGTCTCCATGGCCTGTCCTGCTTTTCTGGTTTTTACACTTTCTTCAGCATGGCCCTTTTGACCGAGGGAAAGCGAGACTTCTTTGTAGCGGTGATTTGCCCTTCCGGCTTGCTTGGTTGGCCAAAAAGGGCGTATGCGTTTTTTCCTGAATATATTCAGGAAAAAACGCATACGCCCTTTTTGGCCAAGGGCCTAATTGTCAACGTTTTGCCGCTTTTCATGTGCTTTAAAGGCGAGTCGAATCTACCTCCTGAAATCTGTTTCCTGCAAATCTGCCTTGCTTTCAAATCCTCTTCGTTGCCTTCCCTCAATATATTTGTGGACGAGAGTTCTCATTTATAACTCTGCACGTTTGTGAATTGCAGTGCCCCTGAGCTCCATTTGTCTCCTCGCTTTTTTGGGAGCTGGCCGCAAAAGCGCAGGATTGCTTCAGGCCCTATTTTGGTTCTGGGGGGCAGGCTGAGCCTGTGGTTCATTCTTCTTCCTGATGGGAAAATGGAGTGACCTGTGCCTGTCCCAACACCTAGGGCTAGTCTCTCGTTGTTTCCGCGTCTTCCCCTTCATCCTCAGGACAAATTGCAACCTGGAAGAAACAGGAGGTTAAAGGTGCTGATTCTCCAATTAGGGAGATGGTTAGTCAAGTGGCTGGAATGGCGAACCCGAGCACAAGGAAAGGAGAAATGAGGTGCGTTTTAGAAACCTTTCCCGATCTCATGGCATACCATCTTCTGGGTTTCCCATGCATGTTTTGATGTAGGAAGATTCCCTTGTACCTGGAGATTTGAGACCCATGGGGTGGGTACCCCGCGGTGTTACTTTAAAGAATCTGCATTTGCTCACCCGACCTCACCAATCCTCTCAGCCCCAAGAGTGTCCAGCCTTATGTCTCATCCAGCTGTGGGTCTAGATATGGTCAATCCAGGTTGCATCAGAGACCCTGAACGGATTTTGTAAGAATTTCTCTCTCTTTCACTGTCTTTGCTTTGTGGGTTTTTTAAAGTAATGTATGTTTAGAATGGGGTTTGGCTGCTTTTCCCTGCTGTGTTTATGCCGCTTTACACCCTCTTGATTCACTTGCAGAGAGATATCGATACATAGGTTTTCAGATTCATACTAATCAGATATAATCTGTGCGGGGACTAGGGGGTGTTGAGTCCAGTTAACTGAGCAGGGAGTAGGCCTTGTCTATTACATATTTGGCTTATGGAGCGGTGTCTGAGCTAATTTCAAACCCTTGTTTTATGCATCACCCCACCTCACCTTTCCGGTTAAGCAGCCATAGTGTGTCTTCTAAAGGTGTGCCTCTGTTCTGTTTTGTAATTCAGTTCAAGTGTAGCGATTTTGACATTCCCTCTATAAGCGATATCTTAGGATAAGTGCCTTTTTCTGTGTGACTTATTTCACTTAGAATCATCGTACCTAAATCCACTCATCATGCTGCTAACTAGCCTTATGACATTGATTTCATGGCTGAGTGATATTCCATTGTGCCAAGTACCACCATTTCTTTATCCATTTTTCTCTTTCCTGGGATATTGAAGGTGTACCGAAGCGGAGGTTCTTGGCAACAGAGCAGCCGTAAAGTTTGGGGTGCCTGTGTCTTGTTGATTTTTAGTTTTCCCAATTTATACGCCCATGAGTGGAAGTGCCCTATGCTCTCTACGCTGTGTTTATTACTTGTTTCAGGACACACCGTACTCTTCTCCAGAGTGCCTGTTGGCAATTTACATCCCGCCCATCAGCGTAGCAAGGCTCCCATGTCTCCATGGCCTGTCCTGCTTTTCTGGTTTTTACACTTTGTTCAGCATGGCCCTTTTGACCGAGGGCAAGCGAGACTTCTTTGTAGCGCTGATTTGCCCTTCCGGCTTGCTTGGTTGGCCAAAAAGGGCGTATGCGTTTTTTCCTGAATATATTCAGGAAAAAACGCATACGCCCTTTTTGGCCAAGGGCATCATTGTCAACGTTTTGCCGCTTTTCATGTGCTTTAAAGGCGAGTCGAATCTACCTCCTGAAATCTGTTTCCTGCAAATCTGCCTTGCTTTCAAATCCTCTTCGTTGCCTTCCCTCAATATATTTGTGGACGATAGTTCTCATTTATAACTCTGCACGTTTGTGAATTGCAGTGCCCCTGAGCTCCATTTGTCTCCTCGCTTTTTTGGGAGCTGGCCGCAAAAGCGCAGGATTGCTTCAGGCCCTATTTTGGTTCTGGGGGGCAGGCTGAGCCTGTGGTTCATTCTTCTTCCTGATGGGAAAATGGAGTGACCTACGCCTGTCCCAACACCTAGGGCTCGTCTCTCGTTGCTTCCGCGTCTTCCCGTTCATCCTCAGGACAAATTGCAACCTGTACAATCAGGAGGTTAAAGGTGCTGATTCTCCAAGTAGGGAGATGGTTGGTCAAGCAGCTGGAATGGCGAACCCGAGCACAAGGAGAGGAGAAATGAGGTGCGTTTTAGAAACCTTTCCCGATCTCATGGCATACCATCTTCTGGGTTTCCCATGCATGTTTTGATGTAGGAAGATGCCCTTGTACCTGGAGATTTGAGACCCATGGGGTGTGTTCCCCGCAGTTTTACTTTAAAGTATCTGCGTTTGCTCACCCAACCTCACCAATCCTTTCAGCCCCAAGAGTGTCCAGCCTTATGTCTCATCCAGCTGTGGGTCTAGATATGGTCAATCCAGGTTGCATCAGAGACCCTGAACGGATTTTGTAAGAATTTCTCTCTCTTTCACTGTCTTTGTTTTGTGGGTTTTTTAAAGTAATTTATGTTTAGAATGGGGTTTGGCTGCTTTTCCCTGCTGTGTTGATGCCGCTTTACACCCTCTTGATTCACTTGCAGAGAGATATCGATACATAGGTTTTCAGATTCATACTAGTCAGATATATTCTTGTGCGGTGACTAGGGGGTGTTGAGTCCAGTTCACTGAGCAGGGAGTAGGCCTTGTCTAGTACATATTTGGCTTATGGAGCGGTGTCTGAGCTAATTTCAAACCCTTGTTTTATGCATCACCCCACCTCACCTTTCCCGTTAAGCAGCCATAGTGTGTCTTCTAAAGGTGTGACTCTGTTCTGTTTGTAATTCAGTTCAAGTGTAGCGATTTTGACATTCCCTCTATAAGCGATATCTTAGGATAAGTGCCTTTTTCTGTGTGACTTATTTCACTTAGAATCATCGTACCTAAATCCACTCATCATGCTGCTAACTAGCCTTATGACATTGATTTCATGGCTGAGTGATATTGCATTGTGCCAAGTACCACCATTTCTTTATCCATTTTTCTCTTTCCTGGGATATTGAAGGTGTACCGAAGCGGAGGTTCTTGGCAACAGAGCAGCCGTAAACTTTAGGGTGCCTGTGTCTTGTTGATTTTTAGTTTTCCCAATTTATACGCCCATGAGTGGAAGTGCCCTATGCTCTCTACGCTGTGTTTATTACTTGTTTCAGGACACACCGTACACTTCTCCAGTGTGCCTGTTGGCAATTTACATCCCGCCCATCAGCGTAGCAAGGCTCCCATGTCTCCATGGCCTGTCCTGCTTTTCTGGTTTTTACACTTTCTTCAGCATGGCCCTTTTGACCGAGGGAAAGCGAGACTTCTTTGTAGCGGTGATTTGCCCTTCCGGCTTGCTTGGTTGGCCAAAAAGGGCGTATGCGTTTTTTCCTGAATATATTCAGGAAAAAACGCATACGCCCTTTTTGGCCAAGGGCCTAATTGTCAACGTTTTGCCGCTTTTCATGTGCTTTAAAGGCGAGTCGAATCTACCTCCTGAAATCTGTTTCCTGCAAATCTGCCTTGCTTTCAAATCCTCTTCGTTGCCTTCCCTCAATATATTTGTGGACGAGAGTTCTCATTTATAACTCTGCACGTTTGTGAATTGCAGTGCCCCTGAGCTCCATTTGTCTCCTCGCTTTTTTGGGAGCTGGCCGCAAAAGCGCAGGATTGCTTCAGGCCCTATTTTGGTTCTGGGGGGCAGGCTGAGCCTGTGGTTCATTCTTCTTCCTGATGGGAAAATGGAGTGACCTGTGCCTGTCCCAACACCTAGGGCTAGTCTCTCGTTGTTTCCGCGTCTTCCCCTTCATCCTCAGGACAAATTGCAACCTGGAAGGAACAGGAGGTTAAAGGTGCTGATTCTCCAATTAGGGAGATGGTTAGTCAAGTGGCTGGAATGGCGAACCCGAGCACAAGGAAAGGAGAAATGAGGTGCGTTTTAGAAACCTTTCCCGATCTCATGGCATACCATCTTCTGGGTTTCCCATGCATGTTTTGATGTAGGAAGATTCCCTTGTACCTGGAGATTTGAGACCCATGGGGTGGGTACCCCGCGGTGTTACTTTAAAGAATCTGCATTTGCTCACCCGACCTCACCAATCCTCTCAGCCCCAAGAGTGTCCAGCCTTATGTCTCATCCAGCTGTGGGTCTAGATATGGTCAATCCAGGTTGCATCAGAGACCCTGAACGGATTTTGTAAGAATTTCTCTCTCTTTCACTGTCTTTGCTTTGTGGGTTTTTTAAAGTAATGTATGTTTAGAATGGGGTTTGGCTGCTTTTCCCTGCTGTGTTTATGCCGCTTTACACCCTCTTGATTCACTTGCAGAGAGATATCGATACATAGGTTTTCAGATTCATACTAATCAGATATAATCTGTGCGGGGACTAGGGGGTGTTGAGTCCAGTTAACTGAGCAGGGAGTAGGCCTTGTCTATTACATATTTGGCTTATGGAGCGGTGTCTGAGCTAATTTCAAACCCTTGTTTTATGCATCACCCCACCTCACCTTTCCGGTTAAGCAGCCATAGTGTGTCTTCTAAAGGTGTGCCTCTGTTCTGTTTTGTAATTCAGTTCAAGTGTAGCGATTTTGACATTCCCTCTATAAGCGATATCTTAGGATAAGTGCCTTTTTCTGTGTGACTTATTTCACTTAGAATCATCGTACCTAAATCCACTCATCATGCTGCTAACTAGCCTTATGACATTGATTTCATGGCTGAGTGATATTCCATTGTGCCAAGTACCACCATTTCTTTATCCATTTTTCTCTTTCCTGGGATATTGAAGGTGTACCGAAGCGGAGGTTCTTGGCAACAGAGCAGCCGTAAAGTTTGGGGTGCCTGTGTCTTGTTGATTTTTAGTTTTCCCAATTTATACGCCCATGAGTGGAAGTGCCCTATGCTCTCTACGCTGTGTTTATTACTTGTTTCAGGACACACCGTACTCTTCTCCAGAGTGCCTGTTGGCAATTTACATCCCGCCCATCAGCGTAGCAAGGCTCCCATGTCTCCATGGCCTGTCCTGCTTTTCTGGTTTTTACACTTTGTTCAGCATGGCCCTTTTGACCGAGGGCAAGCGAGACTTCTTTGTAGCGCTGATTTGCCCTTCCGGCTTGCTTGGTTGGCCAAAAAGGGCGTATGCGTTTTTTCCTGAATATATTCAGGAAAAAACGCATACGCCCTTTTTGGCCAAGGGCATCATTGTCAACGTTTTGCCGCTTTTCATGTGCTTTACAGGCGAGTCGAATCTACCTCCTGAAATCTGTTTCCTGCAAATCTGCCTTGCTTTCAAATCCTCTTCGTTGCCTTCCCTCAATATATTTGTGGACGAGAGTTCTCATTTATAACTCTGCACGTTTGTGAATTGCAGTGCCCCTGAGCTCCATTTGTCTCCTCGCTTTTTTGGGAGCTGGCCGCAAAAGCGCAGGATTGCTTCAGGCCCTATTTTGGTTCTGGGGGGCAGGCTGAGCCTGTGGTTCATTCTTCTTCCTGATGGGAAAATGGAGTGACCTACGCCTGTCCCAACACCTAGGGCTCGTCTCTCGTTGCTTCCGCGTCTTCCCGTTCATCCTCAGGACAAATTGCAACCTGTACAATCAGGAGGTTAAAGGTGCTGATTCTCCAAGTAGGGAGATGGTTGGTCAAGCAGCTGGAATGGCGAACCCGAGCACAAGGAGAGGAGAAATGAGGTGCGTTTTAGAAACCTTTCCCGATCTCATGGCATACCATCTTCTGGGTTTCCCATGCATGTTTTGATGTAGGAAGATGCCCTTGTACCTGGAGATTTGAGACCCATGGGGTGTGTTCCCCGCAGTTTTACTTTAAAGTATCTGCGTTTGCTCACCCAACCTCACCAATCCTTTCAGCCCCAAGAGTGTCCAGCCTTATGTCTCATCCAGCTGTGGGTCTAGATATGGTCAATCCAGGTTGCATCAGAGACCCTGAACGGATTTTGTAAGAATTTCTCTCTCTTTCACTGTCTTTGTTTTGTGGGTTTTTTAAAGTAATTTATGTTTAGAATGGGGTTTGGCTGCTTTTCCCTGCTGTGTTGATGCCGCTTTACACCCTCTTGATTCACTTGCAGAGAGATATCGATACATAGGTTTTCAGATTCATACTAGTCAGATATATTCTTGTGCGGTGACTAGGGGGTGTTGAGTCCAGTTCACTGAGCAGGGAGTAGGCCTTGTCTAGTACATATTTGGCTTATGGAGCGGTGTCTGAGCTAATTTCAAACCCTTGTTTTATGCATCACCCCACCTCACCTTTCCCGTTAAGCAGCCATAGTGTGTCTTCTAAAGGTGTGACTCTGTTCTGTTTGTAATTCAGTTCAAGTGTAGCGATTTTGACATTCCCTCTATAAGCGATATCTTAGGATAAGTGCCTTTTTCTGTGTGACTTATTTCACTTAGAATCATCGTACCTAAATCCACTCATCATGCTGCTAACTAGCCTTATGACATTGATTTCATGGCTGAGTGATATTGCATTGTGCCAAGTACCACCATTTCTTTATCCATTTTTCTCTTTCCTGGGATATTGAAGGTGTACCGAAGCGGAGGTTCTTGGCAACAGAGCAGCCGTAAACTTTAGGGTGCCTGTGTCTTGTTGATTTTTAGTTTTCCCAATTTATACGCCCATGAGTGGAAGTGCCCTATGCTCTCTACGCTGTGTTTATTACTTGTTTCAGGACACACCGTACACTTCTCCAGTGTGCCTGTTGGCAATTTACATCCCGCCCATCAGCGTAGCAAGGCTCCCATGTCTCCATGGCCTGTCCTGCTTTTCTGGTTTTTACACTTTCTTCAGCATGGCCCTTTTGACCGAGGGAAAGCGAGACTTCTTTGTAGCGGTGATTTGCCCTTCCGGCTTGCTTGGTTGGCCAAAAAGGGCGTATGCGTTTTTTCCTGAATATATTCAGGAAAAAACGCATACGCCCTTTTTGGCCAAGGGCCTAATTGTCAACGTTTTGCCGCTTTTCATGTGCTTTAAAGGCGAGTCGAATCTACCTCCTGAAATCTGTTTCCTGCAAATCTGCCTTGCTTTCAAATCCTCTTCGTTGCCTTCCCTCAATATATTTGTGGACGAGAGTTCTCATTTATAACTCTGCACGTTTGTGAATTGCAGTGCCCCTGAGCTCCATTTGTCTCCTCGCTTTTTTGGGAGCTGGCCGCAAAAGCGCAGGATTGCTTCAGGCCCTATTTTGGTTCTGGGGGGCAGGCTGAGCCTGTGGTTCATTCTTCTTCCTGATGGGAAAATGGAGTGACCTGTGCCTGTCCCAACACCTAGGGCTAGTCTCTCGTTGTTTCCGCGTCTTCCCCTTCATCCTCAGGACAAATTGCAACCTGTACAATCAGGAGGTTAAAGGTGCTGATTCTCCAATTAGGGAGATGGTTAGTCAAGTGGCTGGAATGGCGAACCCGAGCACAAGGAAAGGAGAAATGAGGTGCGTTTTAGAAACCTTTCCCGATCTCATGGCATACCATCTTCTGGGTTTCCCATGCATGTTTTGATGTAGGAAGATTCCCTTGTACCTGGAGATTTGAGACCCATGGGGTGGGTACCCCGCGGTGTTACTTTAAAGAATCTGCATTTGCTCACCCGACCTCACCAATCCTCTCAGCCCCAAGAGTGTCCAGCCTTATGTCTCATCCAGCTGTGGGTCTAGATATGGTCAATCCAGGTTGCATCAGAGACCCTGAACGGATTTTGTAAGAATTTCTCTCTCTTTCACTGTCTTTGCTTTGTGGGTTTTTTAAAGTAATGTATGTTTAGAATGGGGTTTGGCTGCTTTTCCCTGCTGTGTTTATGCCGCTTTACACCCTCTTGATTCACTTGCAGAGAGATATCGATACATAGGTTTTCAGATTCATACTAATCAGATATAATCTGTGCGGGGACTAGGGGGTGTTGAGTCCAGTTAACTGAGCAGGGAGTAGGCCTTGTCTATTACATATTTGGCTTATGGAGCGGTGTCTGAGCTAATTTCAAACCCTTGTTTTATGCATCACCCCACCTCACCTTTCCGGTTAAGCAGCCATAGTGTGTCTTCTAAAGGTGTGCCTCTGTTCTGTTTTGTAATTCAGTTCAAGTGTAGCGATTTTGACATTCCCTCTATAAGCGATATCTTAGGATAAGTGCCTTTTTCTGTGTGACTTATTTCACTTAGAATCATCGTACCTAAATCCACTCATCATGCTGCTAACTAGCCTTATGACATTGATTTCATGGCTGAGTGATATTCCATTGTGCCAAGTACCACCATTTCTTTATCCATTTTTCTCTTTCCTGGGATATTGAAGGTGTACCGAAGCGGAGGTTCTTGGCAACAGAGCAGCCGTAAAGTTTGGGGTGCCTGTGTCTTGTTGATTTTTAGTTTTCCCAATTTATACGCCCATGAGTGGAAGTGCCCTATGCTCTCTACGCTGTGTTTATTACTTGTTTCAGGACACACCGTACACTTCTCCAGAGTGCCTGTTGGCAATTTACATCCCGCCCATCAGCGTAGCAAGGCTCCCATGTCTCCATGGCCTGTCCTGCTTTTCTGGTTTTTACACTTTGTTCAGCATGGCCCTTTTGACCGAGGGCAAGCGAGACTTCTTTGTAGGGCTGATTTGCCCTTCCGGCTTGCTTGGTTGGCCAAAAAGGGCGTATGCGTTTTTTCCTGAATATATTCAGGAAAAAACGCATACGCCCTTTTTGGCCAAGGGCATCATTGTCAACGTTTTGCCGCTTTTCATGTGCTTTAAAGGCGAGTCGAATCTACCTCCTGAAATCTGTTTCCTGCAAATCTGCCTTGCTTTCAAATCCTCTTCGTTGCCTTCCCTCAATATATTTGTGGACGAGAGTTCTCATTTATAACTCTGCACGTTTGTGAATTGCAGTGCCCCTGAGCTCCATTTGTCTCCTCGCTTTTTTGGGAGCTGGCCGCAAAAGCGCAGGATTGCTTCAGGCCCTATTTTGGTTCTGGGGGGCAGGCTGAGCCTGTGGTTCATTCTTCTTCCTGATGGGAAAATGGAGTGACCTACGCCTGTCCCAACACCTAGGGCTCGTCTCTCGTTGCTTCCGCGTCTTCCCGTTCATCCTCAGGACAAATTGCAACCTGTACAATCAGGAGGTTAAAGGTGCTGATTCTCCAAGTAGGGAGATGGTTGGTCAAGCAGCTGGAATGGCGAACCCGAGCACAAGGAGAGGAGAAATGAGGTGCGTTTTAGAAACCTTTCCCGATCTCATGGCATACCATCTTCTGGGTTTCCCATGCATGTTTTGATGTAGGAAGATGCCCTTGTACCTGGAGATTTGAGACCCATGGGGTGTGTTCCCCGCAGTTTTACTTTAAAGTATCTGCGTTTGCTCACCCAACCTCACCAATCCTTTCAGCCCCAAGAGTGTCCAGCCTTATGTCTCATCCAGCTGTGGGTCTAGATATGGTCAATCCAGGTTGCATCAGAGACCCTGAACGGATTTTGTAAGAATTTCTCTCTCTTTCACTGTCTTTGTTTTGTGGGTTTTTTAAAGTAATTTATGTTTAGAATGGGGTTTGGCTGCTTTTCCCTGCTGTGTTGATGCCGCTTTACACCCTCTTGATTCACTTGCAGAGAGATATCGATACATAGGTTTTCAGATTCATACTAGTCAGATATATTCTTGTGCGGTGACTAGGGGGTGTTGAGTCCAGTTCACTGAGCAGGGAGTAGGCCTTGTCTAGTACATATTTGGCTTATGGAGCGGTGTCTGAGCTAATTTCAAACCCTTGTTTTATGCATCACCCCACCTCACCTTTCCCGTTAAGCAGCCATAGTGTGTCTTCTAAAGGTGTGACTCTGTTCTGTTTGTAATTCAGTTCAAGTGTAGCGATTTTGACATTCCCTCTATAAGCGATATCTTAGGATAAGTGCCTTTTTCTGTGTGACTTATTTCACTTAGAATCATCGTACTTAAATCCACTCATCATGCTGCTAACTAGCCTTATGACATTGATTTCATGGCTGAGTGATATTGCATTGTGCCAAGTACCACCATTTCTTTATCCATTTTTCTCTTTCCTGGGATATTGAAGGTGTACCGAAGCGGAGGTTCTTGGCAACAGAGCAGCCGTAAACTTTAGGGTGCCTGTGTCTTGTTGATTTTTAGTTTTCCCAATTTATACGCCCATGAGTGGAAGTGCCCTATGCTCTCTACGCTGTGTTTATTACTTGTTTCAGGACACACCGTACACTTCTCCAGTGTGCCTGTTGGCAATTTACATCCCGCCCATCAGCGTAGCAAGGCTCCCATGTCTCCATGGCCTGTCCTGCTTTTCTGGTTTTTACACTTTCTTCAGCATGGCCCTTTTGACCGAGGGAAAGCGAGACTTCTTTGTAGCGGTGATTTGCCCTTCCGGCTTGCTTGGTTGGCCAAAAAGGGCGTATGCGTTTTTTCCTGAATATATTCAGGAAAAAACGCATACGCCCTTTTTGGCCAAGGGCCTAATTGTCAACGTTTTGCCGCTTTTCATGTGCTTTAAAGGCGAGTCGAATCTACCTCCTGAAATCTGTTTCCTGCAAATCTGCCTTGCTTTCAAATCCTCTTCGTTGCCTTCCCTCAATATATTTGTGGACGAGAGTTCTCATTTATAACTCTGCACGTTTGTGAATTGCAGTGCCCCTGAGCTCCATTTGTCTCCTCGCTTTTTTGGGAGCTGGCCGCAAAAGCGCAGGATTGCTTCAGGCCCTATTTTGGTTCTGGGGGGCAGGCTGAGCCTGTGGTTCATTCTTCTTCCTGATGGGAAAATGGAGTGACCTGTGCCTGTCCCAACACCTAGGGCTAGTCTCTCGTTGTTTCCGCGTCTTCCCCTTCATCCTCAGGACAAATTGCAACCTGTACAATCAGGAGGTTAAAGGTGCTGATTCTCCAATTAGGGAGATGGTTAGTCAAGTGGCTGGAATGGCGAACCCGAGCACAAGGAAAGGAGAAATGAGGTGCGTTTTAGAAACCTTTCCCGATCTCATGGCATACCATCTTCTGGGTTTCCCATGCATGTTTTGATGTAGGAAGATTCCCTTGTACCTGGAGATTTGAGACCCATGGGGTGGGTACCCCGCGGTGTTACTTTAAAGAATCTGCATTTGCTCACCCGACCTCACCAATCCTCTCAGCCCCAAGAGTGTCCAGCCTTATGTCTCATCCAGCTGTGGGTCTAGATATGGTCAATCCAGGTTGCATCAGAGACCCTGAACGGATTTTGTAAGAATTTCTCTCTCTTTCACTGTCTTTGCTTTGTGGGTTTTTTAAAGTAATGTATGTTTAGAATGGGGTTTGGCTGCTTTTCCCTGCTGTGTTTATGCCGCTTTACACCCTCTTGATTCACTTGCAGAGAGATATCGATACATAGGTTTTCAGATTCATACTAATCAGATATAATCTGTGCGGGGACTAGGGGGTGTTGAGTCCAGTTAACTGAGCAGGGAGTAGGCCTTGTCTATTACATATTTGGCTTATGGAGCGGTGTCTGAGCTAATTTCAAACCCTTGTTTTATGCATCACCCCACCTCACCTTTCCGGTTAAGCAGCCATAGTGTGTCTTCTAAAGGTGTGCCTCTGTTCTGTTTTGTAATTCAGTTCAAGTGTAGCGATTTTGACATTCCCTCTATAAGCGATATCTTAGGATAAGTGCCTTTTTCTGTGTGACTTATTTCACTTAGAATCATCGTACCTAAATCCACTCATCATGCTGCTAACTAGCCTTATGACATTGATTTCATGGCTGAGTGATATTCCATTGTGCCAAGTACCACCATTTCTTTATCCATTTTTCTCTTTCCTGGGATATTGAAGGTGTACCGAAGCGGAGGTTCTTGGCAACAGAGCAGCCGTAAAGTTTGGGGTGCCTGTGTCTTGTTGATTTTTAGTTTTCCCAATTTATACGCCCATGAGTGGAAGTGCCCTATGCTCTCTACGCTGTGTTTATTACTTGTTTCAGGACACACCGTACACTTCTCCAGAGTGCCTGTTGGCAATTTACATCCCGCCCATCAGTGTAGCAAGGCTCCCATGTCTCCATGGCCTGTCCTGCTTTTCTGGTTTTTACACTTTGTTCAGCATGGCCCTTTTGACCGAGGGCAAGCGAGACTTCTTTGTAGGGCTGATTTGCCCTTCCGGCTTGCTTGGTTGGCCAAAAAGGGCGTATGCGTTTTTTCCTGAATATATTCAGGAAAAAACGCATACGCCCTTTTTGGCCAAGGGCATCATTGTCAACGTTTTGCCGCTTTTCATGTGCTTTAAAGGCGAGTCGAATCTACCTCCTGAAATCTGTTTCCTGCAAATCTGCCTTGCTTTCAAATCCTCTTCGTTGCCTTCCCTCAATATATTTGTGGACGAGAGTTCTCATTTATAACTCTGCACGTTTGTGAATTGCAGTGCCCCTGAGCTCCATTTGTCTCCTCGCTTTTTTGGGAGCTGGCCGCAAAAGCGCAGGATTGCTTCAGGCCCTATTTTGGTTCTGGGGGGCAGGCTGAGCCTGTGGTTCATTCTTCTTCCTGATGGGAAAATGGAGTGACCTACGCCTGTCCCAACACCTAGGGCTCGTCTCTCGTTGCTTCCGCGTCTTCCCGTTCATCCTCAGGACAAATTGCAACCTGTACAATCAGGAGGTTAAAGGTGCTGATTCTCCAAGTAGGGAGATGGTTGGTCAAGCAGCTGGAATGGCGAACCCGAGCACAAGGAGAGGAGAAATGAGGTGCGTTTTAGAAACCTTTCCCGATCTCATGGCATACCATCTTCTGGGTTTCCCATGCATGTTTTGATGTAGGAAGATGCCCTTGTACCTGGAGATTTGAGACCCATGGGGTGTGTTCCCCGCAGTTTTACTTTAAAGTATCTGCGTTTGCTCACCCAACCTCACCAATCCTTTCAGCCCCAAGAGTGTCCAGCCTTATGTCTCATCCAGCTGTGGGTCTAGATATGGTCAATCCAGGTTGCATCAGAGACCCTGAACGGATTTTGTAAGAATTTCTCTCTCTTTCACTGTCTTTGTTTTGTGGGTTTTTTAAAGTAATTTATGTTTAGAATGGGGTTTGGCTGCTTTTCCCTGCTGTGTTGATGCCGCTTTACACCCTCTTGATTCACTTGCAGAGAGATATCGATACATAGGTTTTCAGATTCATACTAGTCAGATATATTCTTGTGCGGTGACTAGGGGGTGTTGAGTCCAGTTCACTGAGCAGGGAGTAGGCCTTGTCTAGTTCATATTTGGCTTATGGAGCGGTGTCTGAGCTAATTTCAAACCCTTGTTTTATGCATCACCCCACCTCACCTTTCCCGTTAAGCAGCCATAGTGTGTCTTCTAAAGGTGTGACTCTGTTCTGTTTGTAATTCAGTTCAAGTGTAGCGATTTTGACATTCCCTCTATAAGCGATATCTTAGGATAAGTGCCTTTTTCTGTGTGACTTATTTCACTTAGAATCATCGTACCTAAATCCACTCATCATGCTGCTAACTAGCCTTATGACATTGATTTCATGGCTGAGTGATATTGCATTGTGCCAAGTACCACCATTTCTTTATCCATTTTTCTCTTTCCTGGGATATTGAAGGTGTACCGAAGCGGAGGTTCTTGGCAACAGAGCAGCCGTAAACTTTAGGGTGCCTGTGTCTTGTTGATTTTTAGTTTTCCCAATTTATACGCCCATGAGTGGAAGTGCCCTATGCTCTCTACGCTGTGTTTATTACTTGTTTCAGGACACACCGTACTCTTCTCCAGAGTGCCTGTTGGCAATTTACATCCCGCCCATCAGCGTAGCAAGGCTCCCATGTCTCCATGGCCTGTCCTGCTTTTCTGGTTTTTACACTTTGTTCAGCATGGCCCTTTTGACCGAGGGCAAGCGAGACTTCTTTGTAGCGCTGATTTGCGCTTCTGGCTTGCTTGGTTGGCCAAAACGGGCGTATGCGTTTTTTCCTGAATATATTCAGGAAAAAACGCATACGCCCGTTTTGGCCATGGGCATCATTGTCAACGTTTTGTCACTTTTCATGTGCTTTAAAGGCGAGTCGAATCTACCTCCTGAAATCTGTTTCCTGCAAATCTGCCTTGCTTTCAAATCCTCTTCTTTGCCTTCCCTCAATATATTTGTGGACGAGAGATCTCATTTATAACTCTGCACGTTTGTGAATTGCAGTGCCCCTGAGCTCCATTTGTCTCCTCGCTTTTTTGGGAGCTGGCCGCAAAAGCGCAGGATTGCTTCAGGCCCTATTTTGGTTCTGGGGGGCAGGCTGAGCCTGTGGTTCATTCTTCTTCCTGATGGGAAAATGGAGTGACCTGTGCCTGTCCCATACCTAGGGCTAGTCTCTCGTTGGTTCCCCGTCTTCCCGTTCATCTTCAGGACAAACTGCAACCTGTACGAAACAGGAGGTTAAAGGTGCTGATTCTCCAAGTAGGGAGATGGTTAGTCAAGCGGCTGGAATGGCGAACCCGAGCACAAGGAGAGGAGAAATGAGGTGCGTCTTAGAAACTTTTCCCGATCTCACGGCATACCATCTTCTGGGTTTCCCATGCATGTTTTGATGTAGGAAGATGCCCTTGTACCTGGAGATTTGAGACCCATGGGGTGGGTACCCCGCAGTATTACTTTAAAGTATCTGCATTTGCTCACACAACCTCACCAATCCTCTCAGCCGCAAGAGTGTCCAGCCTAATGTCTCATCCAGCTGTGGGTCTAGATATGGTCAATCCAGGTTGCATCATAGACCCTGAACGGATTTTGTAAGAATTTCTCTCTCTTTCACTGTCTTCGCTTTGTGGGTTTTTTGAAGTAATGTATGTTTAGAATCGGGCTTGGCTGCTTTTCCCTGCTGTGTTGATGCCGCTTTACACCCTCTTGATTCACTTGCAGAGAGATATCGATACATAGGTTTTCAGATTCTTACTACTCAGATATATTCTTGTGTGGTGACTAGGGTGTGTTGAGTCCAGTTCATTGAGCAGGGAGTAGGCCTTGTCTATTACATATTTGGCTTATGGAGCGGTCTCTGAGCTAATTTCAAACCCTTGTTTTATGCATCACCCCACCTCACCTTTCCGGTTAAGCAGCCATAGTGTGTCTTCTAAAGGTGTGCCTCTGTTCTGTTTTGTAATTCAGTTCAAGTGTAGCGATTTTGACATTCCCTCTATAAGCGATATCTTAGGATAGGTGCCTTTTTCTGTGTGACTTATTTCACTTAGAATCATCGTACCTAAATCCACTCATCATGCTGCTAACTAGCCTTATGACATTGATTTCATGGCTGAGTGATATTCCATTGTGCCAAGTACCACCATTTGTTTATCCATTTTTCTCTTTCCTGGGATATTGAAGGTGTACCGAAGTGGAGGTTCTTGGAAACAGAGCAGCCGTAAAGTTTGGGGTGCCTGTGTCTTGTTGATTTTTAGTTTTCCCAATTTATACGCCCATGAGTGGAAGTGCCCTATGCTCTCTACGCTGTGTTTATTACTTGTTTCAGGACACACCGTACTCTTCTCCAGAGTGCCTGTTGGCAATTTACATCCCGCCCATCAGCGTAGCAAGGCTCCCATGTCTCCATGGCCTGTCCTGCTTTTCTGGTTTTTACACTTTCTTCAGCATGGCCCTTTTGACCGAGGGAAAGCGAGACTTCTTTGTAGCGCTGATTTGCCCTTCCGGCTTGCTTGGTTGGCCAAAAAGGGCGTATGCGTTTTTTCCTGAATATATTCAGGAAAAAACGCATACGCCCTTTTTGGCCAAGGGCATCATTGTCAACGTTTTGCCGCTTTTCATGTGCTTTAAAGGCGAGTCGAATCTACATCCTGAAATCTGTTTCCTGAAAATCTGCCTTGCTTTCAAATCCTCTTCGTTGCCTTCCCTCAATATATTTGTGGACGAGAGTTCTCATTGATAACTCTGCACGTTTGTGAATTGCAGTGCCCCTGAGCTCCATTTGTCTCCTCGCTTTTTTGGGAGCTGGCCGCAAAAGCGCAGGATTGCTTCAGGCCCTATTTTGGTTCTGGGGGGCAGGCTGAGCCTGTGGTTCATTCTTCTTCCTGATGGGAAAATGGAGTGACCTGTGCCTGTCCCAACACCTAGGGCTAGTCTCTCGTTGTTTCCCCGTCTTCCCCTTCATCCTCAGGACAAATTGCAACATGGATGAAATAGGAGGTTAAAGGTGCTGATTCTCCAATTAGGGAGATGGTTAGTCAAGTGGCTGGAATGGCGAACCCGAGCACAAGGAGAGGAGAAATGAGGTGCGTTTTAGAAACCTTTCCCGATCTCATGGCATACCATCTTCTGGGTTTCCCATGCATGTTTTGATGTAGGAAGATGCCCTTGTACCTGGAGATTTGAGACCCATGGGGTGTGTTCCCCACAGTATTACTTTAAAGTATCTGCGTTTGCTCACCCAACCTCACCAATCCTCTCAGCCCCAAGAGTGTCCAGCCTTATGTCTCATCCAGCTGTGGGTCTAGATATGGTGAATCCAGGTTGCATCAGAGACCCTGAACGGATTTTGTAAGAATTTCTCTCTCTTTCACTGTCTTTGCGTTGTGGGTTTTTTAAAGTAATGTATGTTTAGAATGGGGTTTGGCTGCTTTTCCCTGCTGTGTTTATGCCGCTTAACACCCTCTTGATTCACTTGCAGAGAGATATCGATACATAGGTTTTCAGATTCATACTAATCAGATATAATCTTGTGCGGTGACTAGGGGGTGTTGAGTCCAGTTCACTGAGCAGGGAGTAGGCCTTGTCTATTACATATTTGGCTTATGGAGCGGTGTCTGAGCTAATTTCAAACCCTTGTTTTATGCATCACCCCACCTCACCTTTCCGGTTAAGCAGCTATAGTGTGTCTTCTAAAGGTGTGCCTCTGTTCTGTTTTGTAATTCAGTTCAAGTTTAGCGATTTTGACATTCCCTCTATAAGCGATATCTTAGGATAAGTGCCTTTTTCTGTGTGACTTATTTCACTTAGAATCATCGTACCTAAATCCACTCATCATGCTGCTAACTAGCCTTATGACATTGATTTCATGGCTGAGTGATATTCCATTGTGCCAAGTACCACCATTTCTTTATCCATTTTTCTCTTTCCTGGGATATTGAAGGTGTACCGAAGCGGAGGTTCTTGGCAACAGAGCAGCCGTAAAGTTTGGGGTGCCTGTGTCTTGTTGATTTTTAGTTTTCCCAATTTATACGCCCATGAGTGGAAGTGCCCTATGCTCTCTACACTGTGTTTATTACTTGTTTCAGGACACACCGTACTCTTCTCCAGAGTGCCTGTTGGCAATTTACATCCTGCCCATCAGCGTAGCAAGGCTCCCATGTCTCCATGGCCTGTCCTGCTTTTCTGGTTTTTACACTTTGTTCAGCATGGCCCTTTTGACCGAGGGCAAGCGAGACTTCTTTGTAGCGCTGATTTGCCCTTCCGGCTTGCTTGGTTGGCCAAAAAGGGCGTATGCGTTTTTTCCTGAATATATTCAGGAAAAAACGCATACGCCCTTTTTGGCCAAGGGCATCATTGTCAACGTTTTGCCGCTTTTCATGTGCTTTAAAGGCGAGTCGAATCTACCTCCTGAAATCTGTTTCCTGCAAATCTGCCTTGCTTTCAAATCCTCTTCGTTGCCTTCCCTCAATATATTTGTGGACGAGAGTTCTCATTTATAACTCTGCACATTTGTGAATTGTAGTGCCCCTGAGCTCCATTTGTCTCCTCGCTTTTTTGGGAGCTGGCCGCAAAAGCGCAGGATTGCTTCAGGCCCTATTTTGGTTCTGGGGGGCAGGCTGAGCCTGTGGTTCATTCTTCTTCCTGATGGGAAAATGGAGTGACCTACGCCTGTCCCAACACCTAGGGCTTGTCTCTCGTTGGTTCCGCGTCTTCCCGTTCATCCTCAGGAGAAATTGCAACCTGTACAATCAGGAGGTTAAAGGTGCTGATTCTCCAAGTAGGGAGATGGTTGGTCAAGCAGCTGGAATGGCGAACCCGAGCCCAAGGAGAGGAGAAATGAGGTGCGTTTTAGAAACCTTTCCCGATCTCATGGCATACCATCTTCTGGGTTTCCCATGCATGTTTTGATGTAGGAAGATGCCCTTGTACCTGGAGATTTGAGACCCATGGGGTGTGTTCCCCGCAGTTTTACTTTAAAGTATCTGCGTTTGCTCACCCAACCTCACCAATCCTCTCAGCCCCAAGAGTGTCCAGCCTTATGTCTCATCCAGCTGTGGGTCTAGATATGGTCAATCCAGGTTGCATCAGAGACCCTGAACGGATTTTGTAAGAATTTCTCTCTCTTTCACTGTCTTTGCTTTGTGGGTTTTTTAAAGTAATTTATGTTTAGAATCGGGCTTGGGTGCTTTTCCCTGCTGTGTTGATGCCGCTTTACACCCTCTTGATTCACTTGCAGAGAGATATCGATACATAGGTTTTCAGATTCATACTAATCAGATATAATCTGTGCGGGGACTAGGGGGTGTTGAGTCCAGTTAACTGAGCAGGGAGTAGGCCTTGTCTATTACATATTTGGCTTATGGAGCGGTCTCTGAGCTAATTTCAAACCCATGTTTTATGCATCACCCCACCTCACCTTTCCCTTTAAGCAGCCATAGTGTGTCTTCTAAAGGTGTGACTCTGTTCTGTTTTGTAATTCAGTTCAAGTGTAGCGATTTTGACATTCCCTCTATAAGCGATATCTTAGGATAAGTGTCTTTTTCTGTGTGACTTATTTCACTTAGAATCATCGTACCTAAATCCACTCATCATGCTGCTAACTAGCCTTATGACATTGATTTCATGGCTGAGTGACATTCCATTGTGCCAATTACCACCATTTGTTTATCCATTTTTCTCTTTCCTGGGATATTGAAGGTGTACCGAAGTGGAGGTTCTTGGAAACAGAGCAGCTGTAAATTTTGGGGTGCCTGTGTCTTGTTGATTTTTAGTTTTCTCAATTTATACGCCCATGAGTGGAAGTGCCCTATGCTCTCTAAGCTGTGTTTATTACTTGTTTCAGGACACACCGTACACTTCTCCAGAGTGCCTGTTGGCAATTTACATCCCGCCCATCAGCGTAGCAAGGCTCGCATGTCTCCATGGCCTGTCCTGCTTTTCTGGTTTTTACTGTTTGTTCAGCATGGCCCTTTTGACCGAGGGCAAGCGAGACTTCTTTGTAGCGCTGATTTGCCCTTCCGGCTTGCTTGGTTGGCCAAAAACGGCGTATGCGTTTTTTCCTGAATATATTCAGGAAAAAACGCATACGCCCTTTTTGGCCAAGGGCATCATTGTCAACGTTTTGCCGCTTTTCATGTGCTTTAAAGGCGAGTCGAATCTACCTCCTGAAATCTGTTTCCTGCAAATCTGCCTTGCTTTCAAATCCTCTTCTTTGCCTTCCCTCAATATATTTGTGGACGAGAGATCTCATTTATAACTCTGCACGTTTGTGAATTGCAGTGCCCCTGAGCTCCATTTGTCTCCTCGCTTTTTTGGGAGCTGGCCGCAAAAGCGCAGGATTGCTTCAGGCCCTATTTTGGTTCTGGGGGGCAGGCTGAGCCTGTGGTTCATTCTTCTTCCTGATGGGAAAATGGAGTGACCTGTGCCTGTCCCATACCTAGGGCTAGTCTCTCGTTGGTTCCCCGTCTTCCCGTTCATCTTCAGGACAAACTGCAACCTGTACGAAACAGGAGGTTAAAGGTGCTGATTCTCCAAGTAGGGAGATGGTTAGTCAAGCGGCTGGAATGGCGAACCCGAGCACAAGGAGAGGAGAAATGAGGTGCGTTTTAGAAACTTTTCCCGATCTCACGGCATACCATCTTCTGGGTTTCCCATGCATGTTTTGATGTAGGAAGATGCCCTTGTACCTGGAGATTTGAGACCCATGGGGTGGGTACCCCGCAGTATTACTTTAAAGTATCTGCATTTGCTCACACAACCTCACCAATCCTCTCAGCCGCAAGAGTGTCCAGCCTAATGTCTCATCCAGCTGTGGGTCTAGATATGGTCAATCCAGGTTGCATCATAGACCCTGAACGGATTTTGTAAGAATTTCTCTCTCTTTCACTGTCTTCGCTTTGTGGGTTTTTTAAAGTAATGTATGTTTAGAATCGGGCTTGGCTGCTTTTCCCTGCTGTGTTGATGCCGCTTTACACCCTCTTGATTCACTTGCAGAGAGATATCGATACATAGGTTTTCAGATTCTTACTACTCAGATATATTCTTGTGTGGTGACTAGGGTGTGTTGAGTCCAGTTCATTGAGCAGGGAGTAGGCCTTGTCTATTACATATTTGGCTTATGGAGCGGTCTCTGAGCTAATTTCAAACCCTTGTTTTATGCATCACCCCACCTCACCTTTCCGGTTAAGCAGCCATAGTGTGTCTTCTAAAGGTGTGCCTCTGTTCTGTTTTGTAATTCAGTTCAAGTGTAGCGATTTTGACATTCCCTCTATAAGCGATATCTTAGGATAGGTGCCTTTTTCTGTGTGACTTATTTCACTTAGAATCATCGTACCTAAATCCACTCATCATGCTGCTAACTAGCCTTATGACATTGATTTCATGGCTGAGTGATATTCCATTGTGCCAAGTACCACCATTTGTTTATCCATTTTTCTCTTTCCTGGGATATTGAAGGTGTACCGAAGTGGAGGTTCTTGGAAACAGAGCAGCCGTAAAGTTTGGGGTGCCTGTGTCTTGTTGATTTTTAGTTTTCCCAATTTATACGCCCATGAGTGGAAGTGCCCTATGCTCTCTACGCTGTGTTTATTACTTGTTTCAGGACACACCGTACTCTTCTCCAGAGTGCCTGTTGGCAATTTACATCCCGCCCATCAGCGTAGCAAGGCTCCCATGTCTCCATGGCCTGTCCTGCTTTTCTGGTTTTTACACTTTCTTCAGCATGGCCCTTTTGACCGAGGGAAAGCGAGACTTCTTTGTAGCGCTGATTTGCCCTTCCGGCTTGCTTGGTTGGCCAAAAAGGGCGTATGCGTTTTTTCCTGAATATATTCAGGAAAAAACGCATACGCCCTTTTTGGCCAAGGGCCTCATTGTCAACGTTTTGCCGCTTTTCATGTGCTTTACAGGCGAGTCGAATCTACATCCTGAAATCTGTTTCCTGAAAATCTGCCTTGCTTTCAAATCCTCTTCGTTGCCTTCCCTCAATATATTTGTGGACGAGAGTTCTCATTGATAACTCTGCACGTTTGTGAATTGCAGTGCCCCTGAGCTCCATTTGTCTCCTCGCTTTTTTGGGAGCTGGCCGCAAAAGCGCAGGATTGCTTCAGGCCCTATTTTGGTTCTGGGGGGCAGGCTGAGCCTGTGGTTCATTCTTCTTCCTGATGGGAAAATGGAGTGACCTGTGCCTGTCCCAACACCTAGGGCTAGTCTCTCGTTGTTTCCCCGTCTTCCCCTTCATCCTCAGGACAAATTGCAACATGGATGAAATAGGAGGTTAAAGGTGCTGATTCTCCAATTAGGGAGATGGTTAGTCAAGTGGCTGGAATGGCGAACCCGAGCACAAGGAGAGGAGAAATGAGGTGCGTTTTAGAAACCTTTCCCGATCTCATGGCATACCATCTTCTGGGTTTCCCATGCATGTTTTGATGTAGGAAGATGCCCTTGTACCTGGAGATTTGAGACCCATGGGGTGTGTTCCCCACAGTATTACTTTAAAGTATCTGCGTTTGCTCACCCAACCTCACCAATCCTCTCAGCCCCAAGAGTGTCCAGCCTTATGTCTCATCCAGCTGTGGGTCTAGATATGGTGAATCCAGGTTGCATCAGAGACCCTGAACGGATTTTGTAAGAATTTCTCTCTCTTTCACTGTCTTTGCGTTGTGGGTTTTTTAAAGTAATGTATGTTTAGAATGGGGTTTGGCTGCTTTTCCCTGCTGTGTTTATGCCGCTTAACACCCTCTTGATTCACTTGCAGAGAGATATCAATACATAGGTTTTCAGATTCATACTAATCAGATATAATCTTGTGCGGTGACTAGGGGGTGTTGAGTCCAGTTCACTGAGCAGGGAGTAGGCCTTGTCTATTACATATTTGGCTTATGGAGTGGTGTCTGAGCTAATTTCAAACCCTTGTTTTATGCATCACCCCACCTCACCTTTCCGGTTAAGCAGCCATAGTGTGTCTTCTAAAGGTGTGCCTCTGTTCTGTTTTGTAATTCAGTTCAAGTTTAGCGATTTTGACATTCCCTCTATAAGCGATATCTTAGGATAAGTGCCTTTTTCTGTGTGACTTATTTCACTTAGAATCATCGTACCTAAATCCACTCATCATGCTGCTAACTAGCCTTATGACATTGATTTCATGGCTGAGTGATATTCCATTGTGCCAAGTACCACCATTTCTTTATCCATTTTTCTCTTTCCTGGGATATTGAAGGTGTACCGAAGCGGAGGTTCTTGGCAACAGAGCAGCCGTAAAGTTTGGGGTGCCTGTGTCTTGTTGATTTTTAGTTTTCCCAATTTATACGCCCATGAGTGGAAGTGCCCTATGCTCTCTACACTGTGTTTATTACTTGTTTCAGGACACACCGTACTCTTCTCCAGAGTGCCTGTTGGCAATTTACATCCTGCCCATCAGCGTAGCAAGGCTCCCATGTCTCCATGGCCTGTCCTGCTTTTCTGGTTTTTACACTTTGTTCAGCATGGCCCTTTTGACCGAGGGCAAGCGAGACTTCTTTGTAGCGCTGATTTGCCCTTCCGGCTTGCTTGGTTGGCCAAAAAGGGCGTATGCGTTTTTTCCTGAATATATTCAGGAAAAAACGCATACGCCCTTTTTGGCCAAGGGCATCATTGTCAACGTTTTGCCGCTTTTCATGTGCTTTAAAGGCGAGTCGAATCTACCTCCTGAAATCTGTTTCCTGCAAATCTGCCTTGCTTTCAAATCCTCTTCGTTGCCTTCCCTCAATATATTTGTGGACGAGAGTTCTCATTTATAACTCTGCACATTTGTGAATTGTAGTGCCCCTGAGCTCCATTTGTCTCCTCGCTTTTTTGGGAGCTGGCCGCAAAAGCGCAGGATTGCTTCAGGCCCTATTTTGGTTCTGGGGGGCAGGCTGAGCCTGTGGTTCATTCTTCTTCCTGATGGAAAAATGGAGTGACCTGCGCCTGTCCCAACACCTAGGGCTAGTCTCTCGTTGGTTGCCCGTCTTCCCGTTCATCCTCAGGAAAATTGCAACCTGTACGATACAGGAGTTTAAAGATGCTGATTCTCCAAGTAGGGAGATGGTGAATCAAGCGGCTGGAATGGGGAACCCGAGCACAAGGAGAGGAGAAATGAGGTGCGTTTTAGAAACCTTTCCCAATCTCACGGCATACCATCTTCTGGGTTTCACATGCATGTTTGGATGTAGGAAGATGCCCTTGTACCTGGAGATTTGAGACCCATGGGGTGGGTACCCCGCGGTATTACTTTAAAGTATCTGCGTTTGCTCACCCAACCTCACCAATCCTCTCAGCCCCAAGAGTGTCCAGCCTTATGTCTCATCCAGCTGTGGGTCTAGATATGGTCAATCCAGGTTGCATCAGAGACCCTGAACGGATTTTGTAAGAATTTCTCTCTCTTTCACTGTCTTTGTTTTGTGGGTTTTTTAAAGTAATTTATGTTTAGAATCGGGCTTGGGTGCTTTTCCCTGCTGTGTTGATGCCGCTTTACACCCTCTTGATTCACTTGCAGAGAGATATCGATACATAGGTTTTCAGATTCTTACTACTCAGATATATTCTTGTGTGGTGACTAGGGTGTGTTGAGTCCAGTTCACTGAGCAGGGAGTAGGCCTTGTCTATTACATATTTGGCTTATGGAGCGGTCTCTGAGCTAATTTCAAACCCTTGTTTTATGCATCACCCCACCTCACCTTTCCCGTTAAGCAGCCATAGTGTGTCTTCTAAAGGTGTGACTCTGTTCTCTTTTGTAATTCAGTTCAAGTGTAGCGATTTTGACATTCCCTCTATAAGCGATATCTTAGGATAAGTGTCTTTTTCTGTGTGACTTATTTCACTTAGAATCATCGTCGCTAAATCCACTCATCATCCTGCTAACTAGCCTTATGACATTGATTTCATGGCTGAGTGACATTCCATTGTGCCAAGTACCACCATTTGTTTATCCATTTTTCTCTTTCCTGGGATATTGAAGGTGTACCGAAGTGGAGGTTCTTGGAAACAGAGCAGCTGTAAATTTTGGGGTGCCTGTGTCTTGTTGATTTTTAGTTTTCCCAATTTATACGCCCATGAGTGGAAGTGCCCTATGCTCTCTAAGCTGTGTTTATTACTTGTTTCAGGACACACCGTACACTTCTCCAGAGTGCCTGTTGGCAATTTACATCCCGCCCATCAGCGTAGCAAGGCTCGCATGTCTCCATGGCCTGTCCTGCTTTTCTGGTTTTTACTGTTTGTTCAGCATGACCCTTTTGACCGAGGGCAAGCGAGACTTCTTTGTAGCGCTGATTTGCCCTTCCGGCTTGCTTGGTTGGCCAAAAACGGCGTATGCGTTTTTTCCTGAATATATTCAGGAAAAAACGCATACGCCCTTTTTGGCCAAGGGCATCATTGTCAACGTTTTGCCGCTTTTCATGTGCTTTACAGGCGAGTCGAATCTACATCCTGAAATCTGTTTCCTGAAAATCTGCCTTACTTTCAAATCCTCTTCGTTGCCTTCCCTCAATATATTTGTGGACGAGAGTTCTCATTTATAACTCTGCACGTTTGTGAATTGCAGTGCCCCTGAGCTCCATTTGTCTCCTCGCTTTTTTGGGAGCTGGCCGCAAAAGCGCAGGATTGCTTCAGGCCCTATTTTGGTTCTGGGGGGCAGGCTGAGCCTGTGGTTCATTCTTCTTCCTGATGGAAAAATGGAGTGACCTGTGCCTGTCCCAACACCTAGGGCTAGTCTCTCGTTGGTTACCCGTCTTCCCGTTCATCCTCAGGAAAATTGCAACCTGTACGATACAGGAGTTTAAAGATGCTGATTCTCCAAGTAGGGAGATGGTGAATCAAGCGGCTGGAATGGGGAACCCGAGCACAAGGAGAGGAGAAATGAGGTGCGTTTTAGAAACCTTTCCCGATCTCACGGCATACCATCTTCTGGGTTTCACATGCATGTTTGGATGTAGGAAGATGCCCTTGTACCTGGAGATTTGAGACCCATGGGGTGGGTACCCCGCAGTATTACTTTAAAGTATCTGCGTTTGCTCACCCAACCTCACCAATCCTCTCAGCCCCAAGAGTGTCCAGCCTTATGTCTTATCCAGCTGTGGGTCTAGATATGGTCAATCCAGTTTGCATCAGAGACCCTGAACGGATTTTGTAAGAATTTCTCTCTCTTTCACTGTCTTTGCTTTGTGGGTTTTTTAAAGTAATGTATGTTTAGAATGGGGTTTGGCTGCTTTTCCCTGCTGCGTTTATGCCGCTTTACACCCTCTTGATTCACTTGCAGAGAGATATCAATACCCAGGTTTTCAATTTCATACTAGTCAGATATATTCTTGTGTGGTGACTAGGGGGTGTTGAGTCCAGTTAACTGAGCAGGGAGTAGGCCTTGTCTATTACATATTTGGCTTATGGAGCGGTGTCTGAGCTAATTTCAAACCCTTGTTTTATGCATCACCCCACCTCACCTTTCCGGTTAAGCAGCCATAGTGTGTCTTCTAAAGGTGTGCCTCTGTTCTGTTTTGTAATTCAGTTCAAGTGTAGCGATTTTGACATTCCCTCTATAAGCGATATCTTAGGATAAGTGCCTTTTTCTGTGTGACTTATTTCACTTAGAATCATCGTACCTAAATCCACTCATCATGCTGCTAACTAGCCTTATGACATTGATTTCATGGCTGAGTGATATTCCATTGTGCCAAGTACCACCATTTCTTTATCCATTTTTCTCTTTCCTGGGATATTGAAGGTGTACCGAAGTGGAGGATCTTGGCAACAGAACAGCCGTAAAGTTTGGGGTGCCTGTGTCTTGTTGATTTTTAGTTTTCCCAATTTATACGCCCATGAGTGGAATTGCCCTATGCTCTCTACGCTGTGTTTATTACTTGTTTCAGGACACACCGTACACTTCTCCAGAGTGCCTGTTGGCAATTTACATCCCGCCCATCAGCGTAGCAAGGCTCCGATGTCTCCATGTCCTGTCCTGCTTTTCTGGTTTTTACACTTTCTTCAGCATGGCCCTTTTGACCGAGGGAAAGCGAGACTTCTTTGTAGCGCTGATTTGCCCTTCCGGCTTGCTTGGTTGGCCAAAAAGGGCGTATGCGTTTTTTCCTGAATATATTCAGGAAAAAACGCATACGCCCTTTTTGGCCAAGGGCCTCATTGTCAACGTTTTGCCGCATTTCATGTGCTTTAAAGGCGAGTCGAATCTACCTCCTGAAATCTGTTTCCGGCAAATCTGCCTTGCTTTCAAATCCTCTTCGTTGCCTTCCCTCAATATATTTGTGGACGAGAGTTCTCATTTATAACTCTGCACGTTTGTGAATTGCAGTGCCCCTGAGCTCCATTTGTCTCCTCGCTTTTTTGGGAGCTGGCCGCAAAAGCGCAGGATTGCTTCAGGCCCTATTTTGGTTCTGGGGGGCAGGCTGAGCCTGTGGTTCATTCTTCTTCCTGATGGGAAAATGGAGTGACCTGTGCCTGTCCCAACACCTAGGGCTAGTCTCTCGTTGTTTCCCGTCTTCCCCTTCATCCTCAGGACAAATTGCAACCGGGACGAAACAGGAGGTTAAAGGTGCTGATTCTCCAATTAGGGAGATGGTTAGTCAAGCAGCTGGAATGGCGAACCCGAGCACAAGGAGAGGAGAAATGAGGTGCGTTTTAGAAACTTTTCCCGATCTCACGGCATACCATCTTCTGGGTTTCCCATGCATGTTTTGATGTAGGAAGATGCCCTTGTACCTGGAGATTTGAGACCCATGGGGTGGGTACCCCGCAGTATTACCTTAAAGTATCTGCATTTGCTCACCCAACCTCACCAATCCTCTCAGCCTCAAGAGTGTCCAGCCTTATGTCTCATCCAGCTGTGGGTCTAGATATGGTCAATTCAGGTTGCATCATAGACCCTAAACGGATTTTGTAAGAATTTCTCTCTCTTTCACTGTCTTTTTTTTGTGGGTTTTTTAAAGTAATTTATGTTTAGAATCGGGCTTGGCTGTTTTTCCCTGCTGTGTTGATGCCGCTTTACACCCTCTTGATTCACTTGCAGAGAGATATCGATACATAGGTTTTCAGATTCTTACTACTCAGATATATTCTTGTGTGGTGACTAGGGTGTGTTGAGTCCAGTTCACTGAGCAGGGAGTAGGCCTTGTCTATTACATATTTGGCTTATGGAGCGGTCTCTGAGCTAATTTCAAACCCTTGTTTTATGCATCACCCCACCTCACCTTTCCGGTTAAGCAGCCATAGTGTGTCTTCTAAAGGTGTGACTCTGTTCTGTTTTGTAATTCAGTTCAAGTGTAGCGATTTTGACATTCCCTCTATAAGCGATATCATAGGATAAGTGTCTTTTTCTGTGTGACTTATTTCACTTAGAATCATCGTACCTAAATCCACTCATCATGCTGCTAACTAGCCTTATGACATTGATTTCATGGCTGAGTGATATTGCATTGTGCCAAGTACCACCATTTCTTTATCCATTTTTCTCTTTCCTGGTATATTGAAGGTGTACCGAAGCGGAGGTTCTTGGCAACAGAGCAGCCGTAAATTTAGGGTGCCTGTGTCTTGTTGATTTTTAGTTTTCCCAATTTATACGCCCATGAGTGGAAGTGCCCTATGCTCTCTACGCTGTGTTTATTACTTGTTTCAGGACACACCGTACTCTTCTCCAGATTGCCTGTTGGCAATTTACATCCCGCCCATCAGCGTAGCAAGACTCCCATGTCTCCATGGCCTGTCCTGCTTTTCTGGTTTTTACAGTTTGTTCAGCATGGCCCTTTTGACCGAGGGCAAGCGAGACTTCTTTGTAGCGCTGATTTGCCCTTCCGGCTTGCTTGGTTGGCCATAAAGGGCGTATGCGTTTTTTCCTGAATATATTCAGGAAAAAACGCATACGCCCTTTTTGGCCAAGGGCATCATTGTCAACGTTTTGCCGCTTTTCATGTGCTTTAAAGGCGAGTCGAATCTACCTCCTGAAATCTGTTTCCTGCAAATCTGCCTTGCTTTCAAATCCTCTTCGTTGCCTTCCCTCAATATATTTGTGGACGAGAGTTCTCATTTATAACTCTGCACGTTTGTGAATTGCAGTGCCCCTGAGCTCCATTTGTCTACTCGCTTTTTTGGGAGCTGGCCGCAAAAGCGCAGGATTGCTTCAGGCGCTATTTTGGTTCTGGGGGGCAGGCTGAGCCTGTGGTTCATTCTTCTTCCTGATGGGAAAATGGAGTGACCTATGCCTGTCCCAACACCTAGGGCTCGTCTCTCGTTGGTTCTGCGTCTTCCCATTCATCCTCAGGACAAATTGCAACCTGTACAATCAGGAGGTTAAAGGTGCTGATTCTCCAAGTAGGGAGATGGTTAGTCAAGCGGCTGGAATGGCGAACCCGAGCACAAGGAGAGGAGAAATGAGGTGCGTTTTAGAAACCTTTCCCGATCTCATGGCATACCATCTTCTGGGTTTCCCATGCATGTTTTGATGTAGGAAGATGCCCTTGTACCTGGAGATTTGAGACCCATGGGGTGTGTTCCCCACAGTATTACTTTAAAGTATCTGCGTTTGCTCACCCACCCTCACCAATCCTCTCAGCCCCAAGAGTGTCCAGCCTTATGTCTCATCCAGCTGTGGGTCTAGATATGGTGAATCCAGGTTGCATCAGAGACCCTGAACGGATTTTGTAAGAATTTCTCTCTCTTTCACTGTCTTTGTTTTGTGGGTTTTTTAAAGTAATTTATGTTTAGAATCGGGCTTGGCTGCTTTTCCCTGCTGTGTTGATGCCGCTTTACACCCTCTTGATTCACTTGCAGAGAGATATCGATACATATGTTTTCAGATTCTTACTACTCAGATATATTCTTGTGTGGTGACTTGGGTGTGTTGAGTCCAGTTCACTAAGCAGGGAGTAGGCCTTGTCTATTACATATTTGGCTTATGGAGCGGTCTCTGAGCTAATTTCAAACCCTTGTTTTATGCATCACCCCACCTCACCTTTCCGGTTAAGCAGCCATAGTGTGTCTTCTAAAGGTGTGACTCTGTTCTGTTTTGTAATTCAGTTCAAGTGTAGCGATTTTGACATTCCCTCTATAAGCGATATCTTAGGATAAGTGCCTTTTTCTGTGTGACTTATTTCACTTAGAATCATCGTACCTAAATCCACTCATCATGCTGCTAACTAGCCTTATGACATTGATTTCATGGCTGAGTGATATTCCATTGTGCCAAGTACCACCATTTCTTTATCCACTTTTCTCTTTCCTGGTATATTGAAGGTGTACCGAAGCGGAGGTTCTTGGAAACAGAGCAGCCGTAAACTTTAGGGTGCCTGTGTCTTGTTGATTTTTAGTTTTCCCAATTTATACGCCCATGTGTGGGAGTGCCCTATGCTCTCTAAGCTGTGTTTATTACTTGTTTCAGGACACACCGTACTCTTCTCCAGAGTGCCTGTTGGCAATTTACATCCCGCCCATCAGCGTAGCAAGGCTCCCTTGTCTCCATGGCCTGTCCTGCTTTTCTGGTTTTTACACTTTGTTCAGCATGGCCCTTTTGACCGAGGGCAAGCGAGACTTCTTTGTAGCGCTGATTTGCCCTTCCGGCTTGCTTGGTTGGCCAAAAAGGGCGTATGCGATTTTTCCTGAATATATTCAGGAAAAAACGCATACGCCCTTTTTGGCCAAGGGCATCATTGTCAACGTTTTGCCGCTTTTCATGTGCTTTACAGGCGAGTCGAATCTACATCCTGAAATCTGTTTCCTGCAAATCTGCCTTGCTTTCAAATCCTCTTCGTTGCCTTCCCTCAATATATTTGTGGACGAGAGTTCTCATTTATAACTCTGCACGTTTGTGAATTGCAGTGCCCCTGAGCTCCATTTGTCTCCTCGCTTTTTTGGGAGCTGGCCGCAAAAGCGCAGGTTTGCTTCAGGCCCTATTTTGGTTCTGGGGGGCAGGCTGAGCCTGTGGTTCATTCTTCTTCCTGATGGGAAAATGGAGTGACCTGTGCCTGTCCCAACACCTAGGGCTAGTCTCTCGTTGTTTCCCCGTCTTCCCCTTCATCCTCAGGACAAATTGCAACCTGGACGAAACAGGAGGTTAAAGGTGCTGATTCTCCAATTAGGGAGATGGTTAGTCAAGTGGCTGGAATGGCGAACTTGTGCACAAGGAGAGGAGAAATGAGGTGCGTTTTAGAAACCTTTCCCGATCTCATGGCATACCATCTTCTGGGTTTCCCATGCATGTTTTGATGTAGGAAGATTCCCTTGTACCTGGAGATTTGAGACCCATGGGGTGGGTACCCCGCAATGTTACTTTAAAGTATCTGCATTTGCTCACCCGACCTCACCAATCCTCTCAGCCCCAAGAGTGTCCAGCCTTATGTCTCATCCAGCTGTGGGTCTAGATATGGTCAATCCAGGTTGCATCAGAGACCCTGAACGGATTTTGTAAGAATTTCTCTCTCTTTCACTGTCTTTGCTTTGTGGGTTTTTTAAAGTAATGTATGTTAAGAATGGGGTTTGGCTGCTTTTCCCTGCTGTGTTTATGCCGCTTAACACCCTCTTGATTCACTTGCAGAGAGATATCGATACATAGGTTTTCAGATTCATACTAATCAGATATAATCTTGTGCAGTGACTAGGGGGTGTTGAGTCCAGTTCACTGAGCAGGGAGTAGGCCTTGTCTATTACATATTTGGCTTATGGAGCGGTGTCTGAGCTAATTTCAAACCCTTGTTTTATGCATCACCCCACCTCACCTTTCCGGTTAAGCAGCCATAGTGTGTCTTCTAAAGGTGTGCCTCTGTTCTGTTTTGTAATTCAGTTCAAGTTTAGCGATTTTGACATTCCCTCTATAAGCGATATCTTAGGATAAGTGCCTTTTTCTGTGTGACTTATTTCACTTAGAATCATCGTACCTAAATCCACTCATCATGCTGCTAACTAGCCTTATGACATTGATTTCATGGCTGAGTGATATTCCATTGTGCCAAGTACCACCATTTCTTTATCCATTTTTCTCTTTCCTGGGATATTGAAGGTGTACCGAAGCGGAGGTTCTTGGCAACAGAGCAGCCGTAAAGTTTGGGGTGCCTGTGTCTTGTTGATTTTTAGTTTTCCCAATTTATACGCCCATGAGTGGAAGTGCCCTATGCTCTCTACACTGTGTTTATTACTTGTTTCAGGACACACCGTACTCTTCTCCAGAGTGCCTGTTGGCAATTTACATCCTGCCCATCAGCGTAGCAAGGCTCCCATGTCTCCATGGCCTGTCCTGCTTTTCTGGTTTTTACAGTTTGTTCAGCATGGCCCTTTTGACCGAGGGCAAGCGAGACTTCTTTGTAGCGCTGATTTGCCCTTCCGGCTTGCTTGGTTGGCCATAAAGGGCGTATGCGTTTTTTCCTGAATATATTCAGGAAAAAACGCATACGCCCTTTTTGGCCAAGGGCATCATTGTCAACGTTTTGCCGCTTTTCATGTGCTTTAAAGGCGAGTCGAATCTACCTCCTGAAATCTGTTTCCTGCAAATCTGCCTTGCTTTCAAATCCTCTTCGTTGCCTTCCCTCAATATATTTGTGGACGAGAGTTCTCATTTATAACTCTGCACGTTTGTGAATTGTAGTGCCCCTGAGCTCCATTTGTCTCCTCGCTTTTTTGGGAGCTGGCCGCAAAAGCGCAGGATTGCTTCAGGCCCTATTTTGGTTCTGGGGGGCAGGCTGAGCCTGTGGTTCATTCTTCTTCCTGATGGGAAAATGGAGTGACCTACGCCTGTCCCAACACCTAGGGCTTGTCTCTCGTTGGTTCCGCGTCTTCCCGTTCATCCTCAGGAGAAATTGCAACCTGTACAATCAGGAGGTTAAAGGTGCTCATTCTCCAAGTAGGGAGGTGGTTGGTCAAGCAGCTGGAATGGCGAACCCGAGCCCAAGGAGAGGAGAAATGAGGTGCGTTTTAGAAACCTTTCCCGATCTCATGGCATACCATCTTCTGGGTTTCCCATGCATGTTTTGATGTAGGAAGATGCCCTTGTACCTGGAGATTTGAGACCCATGGGGTGTGTTCCCCGCAGTTTTACTTTAAAGTATCTGCGTTTGCTCACCCAACCTCACCAATCCTCTCAGCCCCAAGAGTGTCCAGCCTTATGTCTCATCCAGCTGTGGGTCTAGATATGGTCAATCCAGGTTGCATCAGAGACCCTGAACGGATTTTGTAAGAATTTCTCTCTCTTTCACTGTCTTTGTTTTGTGGGTTTTTTAAAGTAATTTATGTTTAGAATCGGGCTTGGGTGCTTTTCCCTGCTGTGTTGATGCCACTTTACACCCTCTTGATTCACTTGCAGAGAGATATCGATACATAGGTTTTCAGATTCATACTAATCAGATATAATCTGTGCGGGGACTAGGGGGTGTTGAGTCCAGTTAACTGAGCAGGGAGTAGGCCTTGTCTATTACATATTTGGCTTATGGAGCGGTCTCTGAGCTAATTTCAAACCCATGTTTTATGCATCACCCCACCTCACCTTTCCCTTTAAGCAGCCATAGTGTATCTTCTAAAGGTGTGACTCTGTTCTGTTTTGTAATTCAGTTCAAGTGTAGCGATTTTGTCATTCCCTCTATAAGCGATATCTTAGGATAAGTGTCTTTTTCTGTGTGACTTATTTCACTTAGAATCATCGTCGCTAAATCCACTCATCATGCTGCTAACTAGCCTTATGACATTGATTTCATGGCTGAGTGACATTCCATTGTGCCAAGTACCACCATTTGTTTATCCATTTTTCTCTTTCCTGGGATATTGAAGGTGTACCGAAGTGGAGGTTCTTGGAAACAGAGCAGCTGTAAATTTTGGGGTGCCTGTGTCTTGTTGATTTTTAGTTTTCTCAATTTATACGCCCATGAGTGGAAGTGCCCTATGCTCTCTAAGCTGTGTTTATTACTTGTTTCAGGACACACCGTACACTTCTCCAGAGTGCCTGTTGGCAATTAACATCCCGCCCATCAGCGTAGCAAGGCTCGCATGTCTCCATGGCCTGTCCTGCTTTTCTGGTTTTTACTGTTTGTTCAGCATGGCCCTTTTGACCGAGGGCAAGCGAGACTTCTTTGTAGCGCTGATTTGCCCTTCCGGCTTGCTTGGTTGGCCAAAAACGGCGTATGCGTTTTTTCCTGAATATATTCAGGAAAAAACGCATACGCCCTTTTTGGCCAAGGGCATCATTGTCAACGTTTTGCCGCTTTTCATGTGCTTTACAGGCGAGTCGAATCTACATCCTGAAATCTGTTTCCTGAAAATCTGCCTTACTTTCAAATCCTCTTCGTTGCCTTCCCTCAATATATTTGTGGACGAGAGTTCTCATTTATAACTCTGCACGTTTGTGAATTGCAGTGCCCCTGAGCTCCATTTGTCTCCTCGCTTTTTTGGGAGCTGGCCGCAAAAGCGCAGGATTGCTTCAGGCCCTATTTTGGTTCTGGGGGGCAGGCTGAGCCTGTGGTTCATTCTTCTTCCTGATGGAAAAATGGAGTGACCTGCGCCTGTCCCAACACCTAGGGCTAGTCTCTCGTTGGTTGCCCGTCTTCCCGTTCATCCTCAGGAAAATTGCAACCTGTACGATACAGGAGTTTAAAGATGCTGATTCTCCAAGTAGGGAGATGGTGAATCAAGCGGCTGGAATGGGGAACCCGAGCACAAGGAGAGGAGAAATGAGGTGCGTTTTAGAAACCTTTCCCGATCTCACGGCATACCATCTTCTGGGTTTCACATGCATGTTTGGATGTAGGAAGATGCCCTTGTACCTGGAGATTTGAGACCCATGGGGTGGGTACCCCGCGGTATTACTTTAAAGTATCTGCGTTTGCTCACCCAACCTCACCAATCCTCTCAGCCCCAAGAGTGTCCAGCCTTATGTCTCATCCAGCTGTGGGTCTAGATATGGTCAATCCAGGTTGCATCAGAGACCCTGAACGGATTTTGTAAGAATTTCTCTCTCTTTCACTGTCTTTGTTTTGTGGGTTTTTTAAAGTAATTTATGTTTAGAATCGGGCTTGGGTGCTTTTCCCTGCTGTGTTGATGCCGCTTTACACCCTCTTGATTCACTTGCAGAGAGATATCGATACATAGGTTTTCAGATTCTTACTACTCAGATATATTCTTGTGTGGTGACTAGGGTGTGTTGAGTCCAGTTCACTGAGCAGGGAGTAGGCCTTGTCTATTACATATTTGGCTTATGGAGCGGTCTCTGAGCTAATTTCAAACCCTTGTTTTATGCATCACCCCACCTCACCTTTCCCGTTAAGCAGCCATAGTGTGTCTTCTAAAGGTGTGACTCTGTTCTGTTTTGTAATTCAGTTCAAGTGTAGCGATTTTGACATTCCCTCTATAAGCGATATCTTAGGATAAGTGTCTTTTTCTGTGTGACTTATTTCACTTAGAATCATCGTCGCTAAATCCACTCATCATCCTGCTAACTAGCCTTATGACATTGATTTCATGGCTGAGTGACATTCCATTGTGCCAAGTACCACCATTTGTTTATCCATTGTTCTCTTTCCTGGGATTTTGAAGGTGTACCGAAGTGGAGGTTCTTGGAAACAGAGCAGCTGTAAATTTTGGGGTGCCAGTGTCTTGTTGATTTTTAGTTTTCCCAATTTATACGCCCATGAGTGGAAGTGCCCTATGCTCTCTAAGCTGTGTTTATTACTTGTTTCAGGACACACCGTACACTTCTCCAGAGTGCCTGTTGGCAATTTACATCCCGCCCATCAGCGTAGCAAGGCTCGCATGTCTCCATGGCCTGTCCTGCTTTTCTGGTTTTTACACTTTGTTCAGCATGGCCCTTTTGACCGAGGGCAAGCGAGACTTCTTTGTAGTGCTGATTTGCCCTTCCGGCTTGCTTGGTTGGCCAAAAACGGCGTATGCGTTTTTTCCTGAATATATTCAGGAAAAAACGCATACGCCCTTTTTGGCCAAGGGCATCATTGTCAACGTTTTGCCGCTTTTCATGTGCTTTAAAGGCGAGTCGAATCTACCTCCTGAAATCTGTTTCCTGCAAATCTGCCTTGCTTTCAAATCCTCTTCGTTGCCTTCCCTCAATATATTTGTGGACGAGAGTTCTCATTTATAACTCTGCACGTTTGTGAATTGCAGTGCCCCTGAGCTCCATTTGTCTCCTCGCTTTTTTGGGAGCTGGCCGCAAAAGCGCAGGATTGCTTCAGGCCCTATTTTGGTTCTGGGGGGCAGGATGAGCCTGTGGTTCATTCTTCTTCCTGATGGAAAAATGGAGTGACCTGTGCCTGTCCCAACACCTAGGGCTAGTCTCTCGTTGGTTGCCCGTCTTCCCGTTCATCCTTAGGAAAATTGCAACCTGTACGATACAGGAGTTTAAAGATGCTGATTCTCCAAGTAGGGAGATGGTGAATCAAGCGGCTGGAATGGGGAACCCGAGCACAAGGAGAGGAGAAATGAGGTGCGTTTTAGAAACCTTTCCCGATCTCACGGCATACCATCTTCTGGGTTTCACATGCATGTTTGGATGTAGGAAGATGCCCTTGTACCTGGAGATTTGAGACCCATGGGGTGGGTACCCCGCGGTATTACTTTAAAGTATCTGCGTTTCCTCACCCAACCTCACCAATCCTCTCAGCCCCAAGAGTGTCCAGCCTTATGTCTTATCCAGCTGTGGGTCTAGATATGGTCAATCCAGGTTGCATCAGAGACCCTGAACGGATTTTGTAAGAATTTCTCTCTCTTTCACTGTCTTTGCTTTGTGGGTTTTTTAAAGTAATGTATGTTTAGAATGGGGTTTGGCTGCTTTTCCCTGCTGCGTTTATGCCGCTTTACACCCTCTTGATTCACTTGCAGAGAGATATCAATACCCAGGTTTTCAATTTCATACTAGTCAGATATATTCTTGTGCGGTGACTAGGGGGTGTTGAGTCCAGTTAACTGAGCAGGGAGTAGGCCTTGTCTATTACATATTTGGCTTATGGAGCGGTCTCTGAGCTAATTTCAAACCCATGTTTTATGCATCACCCCACCTCACCTTTCCCTTTAAGCAGCCATAGTGTGTCTTCTAAAGGTGTGACTCTGTTCTGTTTTGTAATTCAGTTCAAGTGTAGCGATTTTGACATTCCCTCTATAAGCGATATCTTAGGATAAGTGTCTTTTTCTGTGTGACTTATTTCACTTAGAATCATCGTCGCTAAATCCACTCATCATGCTGCTAACTAGCCTTATGACATTGATTTCATGGCTGAGTGACATTCCATTGTGCCAAGTACCACCATTTGTTTATCCATTTTTCTCTTTCCTGGGATATTGAAGGTGTACCGAAGTGGAGGTTCTTGGAAACAGAGCAGCTGTAAATTTTGGGGTGCCTGTGTCTTGTTGATTTTTAGTTTTCTCAATTTATACGCCCATGAGTGGAAGTGCCCTATGCTCTCTAAGCTGTGTTTATTACTTGTTTCAGGACACACCGTACACTTCTCCAGAGTGCCTGTTGGCAATTTACATCCCGCCCATCAGCGTAGCAAGGCTCGCATGTCTCCATGGCCTGTCCTGCTTTTCTGGTTTTTACTGTTTGTTCAGCATGGCCCTTTTGACCGAGGGCAAGCGAGACTTCTTTGTAGCGCTGATTTGCCCTTCCGGCTTGCTTGGTTGGCCAAAAACGGCGTATGCGTTTTTTCCTGAATATATTCAGGAAAAAACGCATACGCCCTTTTTGGCCAAGGGCATCATTGTCAACGTTTTGCCGCTTTTCATGTGCTTTACAGGCGAGTCGAATCTACATCCTGAAATCTGTTTCCTGAAAATCTGCCTTACTTTCAAATCCTCTTCGTTGCCTTCCCTCAATATATTTGTGGACGAGAGTTCTCATTTATAACTCTGCACGTTTGTGAATTGCAGTGCCCCTGAGCTCCATTTGTCTCCTCGCTTTTTTGGGAGCTGGCCGCAAAAGCGCAGGATTGCTTCAGGCCCTATTTTGGTTCTGGGGGGCAGGCTGAGCCTGTGGTTCATTCTTCTTCCTGATGGAAAAATGGAGTGACCTGCGCCTGTCCCAACACCTAGGGCTAGTCTCTCGTTGGTTGCCCGTCTTCCCGTTCATCCTCAGGAAAATTGCAACCTGTACGATACAGGAGTTTAAAGATGCTGATTCTCCAAGTAGGGAGATGGTGAATCAAGCGGCTGGAATGGGGAACCCGAGAACAAGGAGAGGAGAAATGAGGTGCGTTTTAGAAACCTTTCCCGATCTCACGGCATACCATCTTCTGGGTTTCACATGCATGTTTGGATGTAGGAAGATGCCCTTGTACCTGGAGATTTGAGACCCATGGGGTGGGTACCCCGCGGTATTACTTTAAAGTATCTGCGTTTGCTCACCCAACCTCACCAATCCTCTCAGCCCCAAGAGTGTCCAGCCTTATGTCTCATCCAGCTGTGGGTCTAGATATGGTCAATCCAGGTTGCATCAGAGACCCTGAACGGATTTTGTAAGAATTTCTCTCTCTTTCACTGTCTTTGTTTTGTGGGTTTTTTAAAGTAATTTATGTTTAGAATCGGGCTTGGGTGCTTTTCCCTGCTGTGTTGATGCCGCTTTACACCCTCTTGATTCACTTGCAGAGAGATATCGATACATAGGTTTTCAGATTCTTACTACTCAGATATATTCTTGTGTGGTGACTAGGGTGTGTTGAGTCCAGTTCACTGAGCAGGGAGTAGGCCTTGTCTATTACATATTTGGCTTATGGAGCGGTCTCTGAGCTAATTTCAAACCCTTGTTTTATGCATCACCCCACCTCACCTTTCCCGTTAAGCAGCCATAGTGTGTCTTCTAAAGGTGTGACTCTGTTCTGTTTTGTAATTCAGTTCAAGTGTAGCGATTTTGACATTCCCTCTATAAGCGATATCTTAGGATAAGTGTCTTTTTCTGTGTGACTTATTTCACTTAGAATCATCGTCGCTAAATCCACTCATCATCCTGCTAACTAGCCTTATGACATTGATTTCATGGCTGAGTGACATTCCATTGTGCCAAGTACCACCATTTGTTTATCCATTTTTCTCTTTCCTGGGATTTTGAAGGTGTACCGAAGTGGAGGTTCTTGGAAACAGAGCAGCTGTAAATTTTGGGGTGCCTGTGTCTTGTTGATTTTTAGTTTTCCCAATTTATACGCCCATGAGTGGAAGTGCCCTATGCTCTCTAAGCTGTGTTTATTACTTGTTTCAGGACACACCGTACACTTCTCCAGAGTGCCTGTTGGCAATTTACATCCCGCCCATCAGCGTAGCAAGGCTCGCATGTCTCCATGGCCTGTCCTGCTTTTCTGGTTTTTACACTTTGTTCAGCATGGCCCTTTTGACCGAGGGCAAGCGAGACTTCTTTGTAGTGCTGATTTGCCCTTCCGGCTTGCTTGGTTGGCCAAAAACGGCGTATGCGTTTTTTCCTGAATATATTCAGGAAAAAACGCATACGCCCTTTTTGGCCAAGGGCATCATTGTCAACGTTTTGCCGCTTTTCATGTGCTTTACAGGCGAGTCGAATCTACATCCTGAAATCTGTTTCCTGAAAATCTGCCTTGCTTTCAAATCCTCTTCGTTGCCTTCCCTCAATATATTTGTGGACGAGAGTTCTCATTTATAACTCTGCACGTTTGTGAATTGCAGTGCCCCTGAGCTCCATTTGTCTCCTCGCTTTTTTGGGAGCTGGCCGCAAAAGCGCAGGATTGCTTCAGGCCCTATTTTGGTTCTGGGGGGCAGGCTGAGCCTGTGGTTCATTCTTCTTCCTGATGGGAAAATGGAGTGACCTACGCCTGTCCCAACACCTAGGGCTCGTCTCTCGTTGCTTCCGCGTCTTCCCGTTCATCCTCAGGACAAATTGCAACCTGTACAATCAGGAGGTTAAAGGTGCTGATTCTCCAAGTAGGGAGATGGTTGGTCAAGCAGCTGGAATGGCGAACCCGAGCACAAGGAGAGGAGAAATGAGGTGCGTTTTAGAAACCTTTCCCGATCTCATGGCATACCATCTTCTGGGTTTCCCATGCATGTTTTGATGTAGGAAGATGCCCTTGTACCAGGAGATTTGAGACCCATGGGGTGTGTTCCCCGCAGTTTTACTTTAAAGTATCTGCGTTTGCTCACCCAACCTCACCAATCCTCTCAGCCCCAAGAGTGTCCAGCCTTATGTCTCATCCAGCTGTGGGTCTAGATATGGTCAATCCAGGTTGCATCAGAGACCCTGAACGGATTTTGTAAGAATTTCTCTCTCTTTCACTGTCTTTGTTTTGTGGGTTTTTTAAAGTAATTTATGTTTAGAATGGGGTTTGGCTGCTTTTCCCTGCTGTGTTGATGCCGCTTTACACCCTCTTGATTCACTTGCAGAGAGATATCGATACATAGGTTTTCAGATTCATACTAGTCAGATATATTCTTGTGCGGTGACTAGGGGGTGTTGAGTCCAGTTCACTGAGCAGGGAGTAGGCCTTGTCTATTACATATTTGGCTTATGGAGCGGTGTCTGAGCTAATTTCAAACCCTTGTTTTATGCATCACCCCACCTCACCTTTCCCGTTAAGCAGCCATAGTGTGTCTTCTAAAGGTGTGACTCTGTTCTGTTTGTAATTCAGTTCAAGTGTAGCGATTTTGACATTCCCTCTATAAGCGATATCTTAGGATAAGTGCCTTTTTCTGTGTGACTTATTTCACTTAGAATCATCGTACCTAAATCCACTCATCATGCTGCTAACTAGCGTTATGACATTGATTTCATGGCTGAGTGATATTGCATTGTGCCAAGTACCACCATTTCTTTATCCATTTTTCTCTTTCCTGGGATATTGAAGGTGTACCGAAGCGGAGGTTCTTGGCAACAGAGCAGCCGTAAACTTTAGGGTGCCTGTGTCTTGTTTATTTTTAGTTTTCCCAATTTATACGCCCATGAGTGGAAGTGCCCTATGCTCTCTACGCTGTGTTTATTACTTGTTTCAGGACACACCGTACTCTTCTCCAGAGTGCCTGTTGGCAATTTACATCCCGCCCATCAGCGTAGCAAGGCTCCCATGTCTCCATGGCCTGTCTTGCTTTTCTGGTTTTTACAGTTTGTTCAGCATGGCCCTTTTGACCGAGGGCAAGCGAGACTTCTTTGTAGCGCTGATTTGCCCTTCCGGCTTGCTTGGTTGGCCAAAAAGGGCGTATGCGTTTTTTCCTGAATATATTCAGGAAAAAACGCATACGCCCTTTTTGGCCAAGGGCATCATTGTCAACGTTTTGTCACTTTTCATGTGCTTTAAAGGCGAGTCGAATCTACCTCCTGAAATCTGTTTCCTGCAAATCTGCCTTGCTTTCAAATCCTCTTCATTGCCTTCCCTCAATATATTTGTGGACGAGAGATCTCATTTATAACTCTGCACGTTTGTGAATTGCAGTGCCCCTGAGCTCCATTTGTCTCCTCGCTTTTTTGGGAGCTGGCCGCAAAAGCGCAGGATTGCTTCAGGCCCTATTTTGGTTCTGGGGGGCAGGCTGAGCCTGTGGTTCATTCTTCTTCCTGATGGGAAAGTGGAGTGACCTGTGCCTGTCCCAACACCTAGGGCTAGTCTCTCGTTGGTTCCCCGTCTTCCCGTTCATCTTCAGGACAAATTGCAACCTGTACGAAACAGGAGGTTAAAGGTGCTGATTCTCCAAGTAGGGAGATGGTTAGTCAAGCGGCTGGAATGGCGAACCCGAGCACAAGGAGAGGAGAAATGAGGTGCGTTTTAGAAACCTTTCCCAATCTAATGGCATACCATCTTCTGGGCTTCCCATGCATGTTTTGATGTAGGAAGATTCCCTTGTACCTGGAGATTTGAGACCCATGTGGTAGGTACCCCGCGGTATTACTTTAAAGTATCTGCATTTGCTCACCCAACCTCACCAATCCTCTCAGCCCCAAGAGTGTCCAGCCTTATGTCTCATCCAGCTATGGGTCTAGATATGGTCAATCCAGGTTGCATCAGAGACCCTGAACGGATTTTGTAAGAATTTCTCTCTCTTTCACTGTCTTTGCTTTGTGGCTTTTTTTAAAGTAATGTATGTTTAGAATGGGGTTTGGCTGCTTTTCCCTGCTGTGTTTATGCCGCTTTACACCCTCTTGATTCACTTGCAGAGAGATATCGATACATAGGTTTTCAGATTCATACTAGTCAGATATATTCTTGTGCGGTGACTAGGGGGTGTTGAGTCCAGTTCACTGAGCAGGGAGTAGGCCTTGTCTAGTACATATTTGGCTTATGGAGCGGTGTCTGAGCTAATTTCAAACCCTTGTTTTATGCATCACCCCACCTCACCTTTCCAGTTAAGCAGACATAGTGTGTCTTCTAAAGGTGTGACTCTGTTCTGTTTGGTAATTCAGTTCAAGTGTAGCGATTTTGACATTCCCTCTATAAGCGATATCTTAGGATAAGTGCCTTTTTCTGTGTGACTTATTTCACTTAGAATCATCGTACCTAAATCCACTCATCATGCTGCTAACTAGCCTTATGACATTGATTTCATGGCTGAGTGATATTGCATTGTGCCAAGTACCACCATTTCTTTATCCATTTTTCTCTTTCCTGGGATATTGAAGGTGTACCGAAGCGGAGGTTCTTGGCAACAGAGCAGCCGTAAACTTTAGGGTGCCTGTGTCTTGTTGATTTTTAGTTTTCCCAATTTATACGCCCATGAGTGGAAGTGCCCTATTCTCTCTACGCTGTGTTTATTACTTGTTTCAGGACACACCGTACTCTTCTCCAGATTGCCTGTTGGCAATTTACATCCCGCCCATCAGCGTAGCAAGACTCCCATGTCTCCATGGCCTGTCCTGCTTTTCTGGTTTTTACAGTTTGTTCAGCATGGCCCTTTTGACCGAGGGCAAGCGAGACTTCTTTGTAGCGCTGATTTGCCCTTCCGGCTTGCTTGGTTGGCCAAAAAGGGCGTATGCGTTTTTTCCTGAATATATTCAGGAAAAAACGCATACGCCCTTTTTGGCCAAGGGCATCATTGTCAACGTTTTGTCACTTTTCATGTGCTTTAAAGGCGAGTCGAATCTACCTCCTGAAATCTGTTTCCTGCAAATCTGCCTTGCTTTCAAATCCTCTTCGTTGCCTTCCCTCAATATATTTGTGGACGAGAGTTCTCATTTATAACTCTGCACGTTTGTGAATTGCAGTGCCCCTGAGCTCCATTTGTCTCCTCGCTTTCTTGGGAGCTGGCCGCAAAAGCGCAGGATTGCTTCAGGCCCTATTTTGGTTTTGGGGGGCAGGCTGAGCCTGTGGTTCATTCTTCTTCCTGATGGGAAAATGGAGTGACCTGTGCCTGTCCCAACACCTAGGGCTAGTCTCTCGTTGGTCCCCCGTCTTCCCGTTCATCCTCAGGACAAATTGCAACCTGGACAAAACAGGAGGTTAAAGGTGCTGATTCTCCAAGTAGGGAGATGGTTAGTCAAGCGGCTGGAATGGTGAACCCGAGCACAAGGAGAGGAGAAATGAGTTGCGTTTTAGAAACCTTTCCCGATCTCACGGCATACCATCTTCTGGGTTTCCCATGCATGTTTTGATGTAGGAAGATTCCCTTGTACCTGGAGATTTGAGACCCATGGGGTGGGTACCCCGCGGTATTACTTTAAAGTATCTGCATTTGCTCACCCAACCTCACCAATCCTCTCAGCCCCAAGAGTGTCCAGCCTTATGTCTCATCCAGCTGTGGGTCTAGATATGGTCAATCCAGGTTGCATCAGAGACCTGAACGGATTTTGTAAGAATTTCTCTCTCTTTCACTGTCTTTGCTTTGTGGGTTTTTTAAAGTAATGTATGTTTAGAATGGGGTTTGGCTGCTTTTCCCTGCTGTGTTTATGCCGCTTTACACCCTCTTGATTCACTTGCAGAGAGATATCAATACATAGGTTTTCAGATTCATACTAGTCAGATATATTCTTGTGCGTTGACTAGGGGGTGTTGAGTCCAGTACACTGAGCAGGGAGTAGGCCTTGTCTATTACATATTTGGCTTATGGAGCGGTGTCTGAGCTAATTTCAAACCCTTGTTTTATGCATCACCCCACCTCACCTTTCCCGTTAAGCAGCCATAGTGTGTCTTCTAAAGGTGTGACTCTGTTCTCTTTTGTAATTCAGTTCAAGTGTAGCGATTTTGACATTCCCTCTAGAAGCGATATCTTAGGATAAGTGTCTTTTTCTGTGTGACTTATTTCACTTAGAATCATCGTACCTAAATCCACTCATCATGCTGCTAACTAGCCTTATGACATTGATTTCATGGCTGAGTGATATTCCATTGTGCCAAGTACCACCATTTCTTTATCCATTTTTCTCTTTCCTGGGATATTGAAGGTGTACCGAAGCGGAGATTCTTGGAAACAGAGCAGCCGTAAACTTTAGGGTGCCTGTGTCTTGTTGATTTTTAGTTTTCCCAATTTATACGCCCATGAGTGGAAGTGCCCTATGCTCTCTACGCTGTGTTTATTACTTGTTTCAGGACACACCGTACTCTTCTCCAGAGTGCCTGTTGGCAATTTACATCCCGCCCATCAGCGTAGCAAGGCTCCCATGTCTCCATGGCCTGTCCTGCTTTTCTGGTTTTTACATTTTGTTCAGCATGGCCCTTTTGACCGAGGGCAAGCGAGACTTCTTTGTAGCGCTGATTTGCCCTTCCGGCTTGCTTGGTTGGCCAAAAAGGGCGTATGCGTTTTTTCCTGAATATATTCAGGAAAAAACGCATACGCCCTTTTTGGCCAAGGGCATCATTGTCAACGTTTTGCCGCTTTTCATGTGCTTTAAAGGCGAGTCGAATCTACCTCCTGAAATCTGTTTCCTGCAAATCTGCCTTGCTTTCAAATCCTCTTCGTTGCCTTCCCTCAATATATTTGTGCACGAGAGTTCTCATTTATAACTCTGTACGTTTGTGAATTGCAGTGCCCCTGAGCTCCATTTGTCTCCTCGCTTTCTTGGGAGCTGGCCGCAAAAGCGCAGGATTGCTTCAGGCCCTATTTTGGTTCTGGGGGGCAGGCTGAGCCTGTGGTTCATTCTTCTTCCTGATGGGAAAATGGAGTGACCTGTGCCTGTCCCAACACCTAGGGCTAATCTCTCGTTGGTTCCCCGTCTTCCCGTTCATCCTCAGGACAAATTGCAACCTGGTCAAAACAGGAGGTTAAAGGTGCTGATTCTCCAAGTAGGGAGATGGTTAGTCAAGCGGCTGGAATGGCGAACCCGAGCACAAGGAGAGGAGAAATGAGGTGCGTTTTAGAAACCTTTCCCGATCTCATGGCATACCATCTTCTGGGTTTCCCATGCATGTTTTGATGTAGGAAGATGCCCTTGTACCTGGAGATTTGAGACCCATGGGGTGTGTACCCCGCGGTGCTACTTTAAAGTATCTGGGTTTGCTCACCCAACCTCACCAATCCTCTCAGCCCCAAGAGTGTCCAGCCTTATGTCTCATCCAGCTGTGGGTCTAGATATGGTCAATCCAGGTTGCATCATAGACCCTGAATGGATTTTGTAAGAATTTCTCTCTCTTTAACTGTCTTTGTTTTCTGGGTTTTTTAAAGTAATTTATGTTTAGAATCGGGCTTGGCTGATTTTCCCTGCTGTGTTGATGCCGCTTTACACCCTCTTGATTCACTTGCAGAGAGATATCGATACATAGGTTTTCAGATTCTTACTAGTCAAATATATTCTTGTGTGGTGACTAGGGTGTGTTGACTCCAGTTCACTGAGCAGGGAGTAGGCCTTGTCTATTACATATTTGGCTTATGGAGCGGTCTCTGAGCTAATTTCAAACCCTTGTTTTATGCATCACCCCACCTCACCTTTCCCGTTAAGCAGCCATAGTGTGTCTTCTAAAGGTGTGACTCTGTTCTCTTTTGTAATTCAGTTCAAGTGTAGCGATTTTGACATTCCCTGTATAAGCGATATCTTAGGATAAGTGTCTTTTTCTGTGTGACTTATTTCACTTAGAATCATCGTACCTAAATCCACTCATCATGCTGCTAACTAGCCTTATGACATTGATTTCATGGCTGAGTGATATTCCATTGTGCCAAGTACCACCATTTCTTTATCCATTTTTCTCTTTCCTGGGATATTGAAGGTGTACCGAAGTGGAGGTTCTTGGAAACAGAGCAGCCGTAAACTTTAGGGTGCCTGTGTCTTGTTGATTTTAATTTTCCCAATTTATATGCCCATGAGTGGAAGTGCCCTATGCTCTCAACGCTGTGTTTATTACTTGTTTCAGGACACACCGTACTCTTCTCCAGAGTGCCTGTTGGCAATTTACATCCCGCCCATCAGCGTAGCAAGGCTCCCATGTCTCCATGGCCTGTCCTGCTTTTCTGGTTTTTACACTTTGTTCAGCATGGCCCTTTTGACCGAGGGCAAGCGAGACTTCTTTGTAGCGCTGATTTGCCCTTCCGGCTTGCTTGGTTGGCCAAAAAGGGCGTATGCGTTTTTTCCTGAATATATTCAGGAAAAAACGCATACGCCCTTTTTGGCCAAGGGCATCATTGTCAACGTTTTGCCGCTTTTCATGTGCTTTAAAGGCGAGTCGAATCTACCTCCTGAAATCTGTTTCCTGCAAATCTGCCTTGCTTTCAAATCCTCTTCGTTGCCTTCCCTCAATATATTTGTGCACGAGAGTTCTCATTTATAACTCTGCACGTTTGTGAATTGCAGTTCCCCTGAGCTCCATTTGTCTCCTCGCTTTTTAGGGAGCTGGCCGCAAAAGCGCAGGATTGCTTCAGGCCCTATTTTAGTTCTGGGGGGCAGGCTGAGCCTGTGGTTCATTCTTATTCCTGATGGGAAAATGGAGTGACCTATGCCTGTCCCAACACCTAGGGCTCGCTCTCGTTGGTTCTGCGTCTTCCCATTCATCCTCAGGACAAATTGCAACCTGTACAATCAGGAGGTTAAAGGTGCTGATTCTCCAAGTAGAGAGATGGTTAGTCAAGCGGCTGGAATGGCGAACCCGAGCACAAGGAGAGGAGAAATGAGGTGCGTTTTAGAAACCTTTCCCGATCTCACGGCATACCATCTTCTGGGTTTCCCATGCATGTTTTGATGTAGGAAGATGCCCTTGTACCTGGAGATTTGAGACCCATGGGGTGGGTACCCCGCGGTATTACTTTAAAGTATCTGCATTTGCTCACCCAACCTCACCAATCCTCTCAGCCCCAAGAGTGTCCAGCCTTATGTCTCATCCAGCTGTGGGTCTAGATATGCTCAATCCAGGTTGCATCAGAGACCCTGAACGGATTTTGTAAGAATTTCTCTCTCTTTCACTGTCTTTGCTTTGTGGGTTTTTTAAAGTAATGTATGTTTAGAATGGGGTTTGGCTGCTTTTCCCTGCTGTGTTTATGCCGCTTTACACCCTCTTGATTCACTTGCAGAGAGATATCAATACATAGGTTTTCAGATTCATACTAGTCAGATATATTCTTGTGCGGTGACTAGGGGGTGTTGAGTCCAGTACACTGAGCAGGGAGTAGGCCTTGTCTATTACATATTTGGCTTATGGAGCGGTCTCTGAGCTAATTTCAAACCCTTGTTTTATGCATCACCCCACCTCACCTTTCCCGTTAAGCAGCCATAGTGTGTCTTCTAAAGGTGTGCCTCTGTTCTGTTTTGTAATTCAGTTCAAGTGTAACGATTTTGACATTCCCTCAATAAGCGATATCTTAGGAGAAGGGCCTTTTACTGTGTGACTTATTTCACTTAGAATCATCGTACCTAAATCCACTCATCATGCTGCTAACTAGCCTTATGACATTGATTTCATGGCTGAGTGATATTCCATTGTGCCAAGTACCACCATTTCTTTATCCATTTTTCTCTTTCCTGGGATATTGAAGGTGTACCGAAGCGGAGGTTCTTGGCAACAGAGCAGCCGTAAACTTTAGGGTGCCTGTGTCTTGTTGATTTTTAGTTTTCCCAATTTATACGCCCATGAGTGGAAGTGCCCTATGCTCTCAACGCTGTGTTTATTACTTGTTTCAGGACACACCGTACTCTTCTCCAGAGTGCCTGTTGGCAATTTACATCCCGCCCATCAGCGTAGCAAGGCTCCCCTGTCTCCATGGCCTGTCCTGCTTTTCTGGTTTTTACAGTTTGTTCAGCATGGCCCTTTTGACCGAGGGCAAGCGAGACTTCTTTGTAGCGCTGATTTGCCCTTCTGGCTTGCTTGGTTGGCCAAAAAGGGCGTATGCGTTTTTTCCTGAATATATTCAGGAAAAAACGCATACGCCCTTTTTGGCCAAGGGCATCATTGTCAACGTTTTGCCGCTTTTCATGTGCTTTAAAGGCGAGTCGAATCTACCTCCTGAAATCTGTTTCCTGCAAATCTGCCTTGCTTTCAAATCCTCTTCGTTGCCTTCCCTCAATATATTTGTGGACGAGAGTTCTCATTTATAACTCTGCACGTTTGTGAATTGCAGTGCCCCTGAGCTCCATTTGTCTCCTCGCTTTTTTGGGAGCTGGCCGCAAAAGCGCAGGATTGCTTCAGGCCCTATTTTGGTTCTGGGGGGCAGGCTGAGCCTGTGGTTCATTCTTCTTCCTGATGGGAAAATGGAGTGACCTATGCCTGTCCCAACACCTAGGGCTCGTCTCACATTGGTTCCACGTCTTCCCGTTCATCCTCAGGACAGATTGCAACCTGTACAATCAGGAGGTTAAAGGTGCTCATTCTCCAAATAGGGAGATGGTTAGTCAAGCAGCTGGAATGGTGAACCCGAGCACAAGGAGAGGAGAAATGAGGTGCGTTTTAGAAACCTTTCCCGATCTCATGGCATACCATCTTCTGGGTTTCCCATGCATGTTTTGATGTAGGAAGATGCCCTTGTACCTGGAGATTTGAGACCCATGGGGTGTGTTCCCCGCAGTGTTACTTTAAAATATCTGCGTTTGCTCACCCAACCTCACCAATCCTCTCAGCCCCAAGAGTGTCCAGCCTTATGTCTCATCCAGCTGTGGGTCTAGATATGGTCAATCCAGGTTGCATCATAGACCCTGAACGGATTTTGTAAGAATTTCTCTCTCTTTCACTGTCTTTGTTTTGTGGGTTTTTTAAGTAATTTATGTTTAGAATCGGGTTTGGCTGCTTTTCCCTGCTGTGTTGATGCCGCTTTACACCCTCTTGATTCACTTGCAGAGAGATATCCATACATAGGTTTTCAGATTCTTACTAGTCAGATATATTCTTGTGTGGTGACTAGGGTGTGTTGAGTCCAGTTCACTGAGCAGGGAGTAGGCCTTGTCTATTACATATTTGGCTTATGGAGCGGTCTCTGAGCTAATTTCAAACCCTTGTTTTATGCATCACCCCACCTCACCTTTCCTGTTAAGCAGCCATAGTGTGTCTTCTAAAGGTGTGACTCTGTTCTGTTTTGTAATTCAGTTCAAGTGTAGCGATTTTGACATTCCCTCTAGAAGCGATATCTTAGGATAAGTGTCTTTTTCTGTGTGACTTATTTCACTTAGAATCATCGTACCTAAATCCACTCATCATGCTGCTAACTAGCCTTATGACATTGATTTCATGGCTGAGTGATATTCCATTGTGCCAAGTACCACCATTTCTTTATCCATTTTTCTCTTTCCTGGTATATTGAAGGTGTACCGAAGCGGAGGTTCTTGGCAACAGAGCAGCCGTAAAGTTTGGGGTGCCTGTGTCTTGTTGACTTTTAGTTTTCCCAATTTATACGCCCATGAGTGGAAGTGCCCTATGCTCTCTACGCTGTGTTTATTACTTGTTTCAGGACACACCGTACTCTTCTCCAGAGTGCCTGTTGGCAATTTACATCCCGCCCATCAGCGTAGCAAGGCTCCCATGTCTCCATGGCCTGTCCTGCTTTTCTGGTTTTTACAGTTTGTTCAGCATGGCCCTTTTGTCCGAGGGCAAGCGAGACTTCTTTGTAGCGCTGATTTGCCCTTCCGGCTTGCTTGGTTGGCCAAAAAGGGCGTATGCGTTTTTTCCTGAATATATTCAGGAAAAAACGCCTACGCCCTTTTTGGCCAAGGGCATCATTGTCAACGTTTTGTCACTTTTCATGTGCTTTAAAGGCGAGTCGAATCTACCTCCTGAAATCTGTTTCCTGCAAATCTGCCTTGCTTTCAAATCCTCTTCGTTGCCTTCCCTCAAAATATTTGTGGACGAGAGATCTCATTTATAACTCTGCACGTTTGTGAATTGCAGTGCCCCTGAGCTCCATTTGTCTCCTCGCTTTTTTGGGAGCTGGCCGCAAAAGCGCAGGATTGCTTCAGGCCCTATTTTGGTTTTGGGGGGCAGGCTGAGCCTGTGGTTCATTCTTCTTCCTGATGTGAAAATGGAGTGACCTGTGCCTGTCCCAACACCTAGGGCTAGTCTCTCGTTGGTTCCCCGTCTTCCCGTTCATCCTCAGGACAAACTGCAACCTGGACGAAACAGGAGGTTAAAGGTGCTGATTCTCCAAGTAGGGAGATGGTGAATCAAGCGGCTGGATGGCGGACCCGAGCACAAGGAGAGGAGAAATGAGGTGCGTTTTAGAAACTTTTTGCGATCTCACGGCATACCATCTTCTGGGTTTCCCATGCATGTTTTGATGTAGGAAGATGCCCTTGTACCTGGAGATTTGAGACCCATGGGGTGTGTTCCCCGCAGTGTTACTTTAAATTATCTGCGTTTGCTCACCCAACCTCACCAATCCTCTCAGCCACAAGAGTGTCCAGCCTTATGTCTCATCCAGCTGTGGGTCTAGATATGGTCAATCCAGGTTGCATCAGAGACCCTGAACGGATTTTGTAAGAATTTCTCTCTCTTTCACTGTCTTTGCTTTGTGGCTTTTTTAAAGTAATGTATGTTTAGAATGGGGTTTGGCCGCTTTTCCCTGCTGTGTTTATGCCACTTTACACCCTCTTGATTCACTTGCAGAGAGATATCAATACATAGGTTTTCAGATTCATACTAGTCAGATATATTCTTGTGCGGTGACTAGGGGGTGTTGAGTCCAGTACACTGAGCAGGGAGTAGGCCTTGTCTATTACATATTTGGCTTATGGAGCGGTGTCTGAGCTAATTTCAAACCCTTGTTTTATGCATCACCCCACCTCACCTTTCCCGTTAAGCAGCCATAGTGTGTCTTCTAAAGGTGTGACTCTGTTCTGTTTTGTAATTCAGTTCAAGTGTAGCGATTTTGACATTCCCTCTAGAAGCGATATCTTAGGATAAGGGCCTTTTTCTGTGTGACTTATTTCACTTAGAATCATCGTACCTAAATCCACTCATCATGCTGCTAACTAGCCTTATGTCATTGATTTCATGGCTGAGTGATATTCCATTGTGCCAAGTACCACCATTTCTTTATCCATTTTTCTCTTTCCTGGGATATTGAAGGTGTACCGAAGCGGAGGTTCTTGGCAACAGAGCAGCCGTAAAGTTTGGGGTGCCTGTGTCTTGTTGACTTTTAGTTTTCCCAATTTATACGCCCATGAGTGGAAGTGCCCTATGCTCTCTACGCTGTGTTTATTACTTGTTTCAGGACACACCGTACTCTTCTCCAGAGTGCCTGTTGGCAATTTACATCCCGCCCATCAGCGTAGCAAGGCTCCCATGTCTCCATGGCCTGTCCTGCTTTTCTGGTTTTTACATTTTGTTCAGCATGGCCCTTTTGACCGAGGGCAAGCGAGACTTCTTTGTAGCGCTGATTTGCCCTTCCGGCTTGCTTGGTTGGCCAAAAAGGGCGTATGCGTTTTTTCCTGAATATATTCAGGAAAAAACGCATACGCCCTTTTTGGCCAAGGGCATCATTGTCAACGTTTTGCCGCTTTTCATGTGCTTTAAAGGCGAGTCGAATCTACCTCCTGAAATCTGTTTCCTGCAAATCTGCCTGCTTTCAAATCCTCTTCGTTGCCTTCCCTCAATATATTTGTGGACGAGAGTTCTCATTTATAACTCTGCACGTTTGTGAATTGCAGTGCCCCTGAGCTCCATTTGTCTCCTCGCTTTCTTGGGAGCTGGCCGCAAAAGCGCAGGATTGCTTCAGGCCCTATTTTGGTTCTGGGGGGCAGGCTGAGCCTGTGGTTCATTCTTCTTCCTGATGGGAAAATGGAGTGACCTGTGCCTGTCCCAACACCTAGGGCTAGTCTCTCGTTGGTCCCCCGTCTTCCCGTTCATCCTCAGGACAAATTGCAACCTGGACGAAACAGGAGGTTAAAGGTGCTGATTCTCCAAGTAGGGAGATGGTTAGTCAAGCGGCTGGAATGGCGAACCCGAGCACAAGGAGAGGAGAAATGAGGTGCGTTTTAGAAACCTTTCCCGATCTCACGGCATACCATCTTCTGGGTTTCCCATGCATGTTTTGATGTAGGAAGATGCCCTTGTACCTGGAGATTTGAGACCCATGGGGTGGGTACCCCGCGGTATTACTTTAAAGTATCTGCATTTGCTCACCCAACCTCACCAATCCTCTCAGCCCCAAGAGTGTCCAGCCTTATGTCTCATCCAGCTGTGGGTCTAGATATGGTCAATCCAGGTTGCATCAGAGACCCTGAACGGATTTTGTAAGAATTTCTCTCTCTTTCACTGTCTTTGCTTTGTGGGTTTTTTAAAGTAATGTATGTTTAGAATGGGGTTTGGCTGCTTTTCCCTGCTGTGTTTATGCCGCTTTACACCCTCTTGATTCACTTGCAGAGAGATATCAATACATAGGTTTTCAGATTCATACTAGTCAGATATATTCTTGTGCGTTGACTAGGGGGTGTTGAGTCCAGTACACTGAGCAGGGAGTAGGCCTTGTCTATTACATATTTGGCTTATGGAGCGGTGTCTGAGCTAATTTCAAACCCTTGTTTTATGCATCACCCCACCTCACCTTTCCCGTTAAGCAGCCATAGTGTGTCTTCTAAAGGTGTGACTCTGTTCTCTTTTGTAATTCAGTTCAAGTGTAGCGATTTTGACATTCCCTCTAGAAGCGATATCTTAGGATAAGTGTCTTTTTCTGTGTGACTTATTTCACTTAGAATCATCGTACCTAAATCCACTCATCATGCTGCTAACTAGCCTTATGACATTGATTTCATGGCTGAGTGATATTCCATTGTGCCAAGTACCACCATTTCTTTATCCATTTTTCTCTTTCCTGGTATATTGAAGGTGTACCGAAGCGGAGGTTCTTGGCAACAGAGCAGCCGTAAAGTTTGGGGTGCCTGTGTCTTGTTGACTTTTAGTTTTCCCAATTTATACGCCCATGAGTGGAAGTGCCCTATGCTCTCTACGCTGTGTTTATTACTTGTTTCAGGACACACCGTACTCTTCTCCAGAGTGCCTGTTGGCAATTTACATCCCGCCCATCAGCGTAGCAAGGCTCCCATGTCTCCATGGCCTGTCCTGCTTTTCTGGTTTTTACATTTTGTTCAGCATGGCCCTTTTGACCGAGGGCAAGCGAGACTTCTTTGTAGCACTGATTTGCCCTTCCGGCTTGCTTGGTTGGCCAAAAAGGGCGTATGCGTTTTTTTCTGAATATATTCAGGAAAAAACGCATACGCCCTTTTTGGCCAAGGGCATCATTGTCAACGTTTTGCCGCTTTTCATGTGCTTTAAAGGCGAGTCGAATCTACCTCCTGAAATCTGTTTCCTGCAAATCTGCCTTGCTTTCAAATCCTCTTCGTTGCCTTCCCTCAATATATTTGTGCACGAGAGTTCTCATTTATAACTCTGCACGTTTGTGAATTGCAGTGCCCCTGAGCTCCATTTGTCTCCTCGCTTTCTTGGGAGCTGGCCGCAAAAGCGCAGGATTGCTTCAGGCCCTATTTTGGTTCTGGGGGGCAGGCTGAGCCTGTGGTTCATTCTTCTTCCTGATGGGAAAATGGAGTGACCTGTGCCTGTCCCAACACCTAGGGCTAGTCTCTCGTTGGTTCCCCGTCTTCCCGTTCATCCTCAGGACAAATTGCAACCTGGTCGAAACAGGAAGTTAAAGGTGCTGATTCTCCAAGTAGGGAGAAGGTTAGTCAAGCGGCTGGAATGGCGAACCCGAGCACAAGGAGAGGAGAAATGAGGTGCGTTTTAGAAACCTTTCCCGATCTCACGGCATACCATCCTCTGGGTTTCCCATGCATGTTTTGATGTAGGAAGATGCCCTTGTACCTGGAGATTTGAGACCCATGGGGTGTGTACCCCGCGGTGTTACTTTAAAGTATCTGGGTTTGCTCTCCCAACCTCACCAATCCTCTCAGCCCCAAGAGTGTCCAGCCTTAGGTCTCATCCAGCTGTGGGTCTAGATATGGTCAATCCAGGTTGCATCATAGACCCTGAATGGATTTTGTAAGAATTTCTCTCTCTTTAACTGTCTTTGTTTTGTGGGTTTTTTAAAGTAATTTATGTTTAGAATCGGGCTTGGCTGCTTTTCCCTGCTGTGTTGATGCCGCTTTACACCCTCTTGATTCACTTGCAGAGAGATATCGATACATAGGTTTTCAGATTCTTACTAGTCAAATATATTCTTGTGTGGTGACTAGGGTGTGTTGAGTCCAGTTCACTGAGCAGGGAGTAGGCCTTGTCTATTACATATTTGGCTTATGGAGCGGTCTCTGAGCTAATTTCAAACCCTTGTTTTATGCATCACCCCACCTCACCTTTCCCGTTAAGCAGCCATAGTGTGTCTTCTAAAGGTGTGACTCTGTTCTCTTTTGTAATTCAGTTCAAGTGTAGCGATTTTGACATTCCCTCTATAAGCGATATCTTAGGATAAGTGTCTTTTTCTGTGTGACTTATTTCACTTAGAATCATCGTACCTAAATCCACTCATCATGCTGCTAACTAGCCTTATGACATTGATTTCATGGCTGAGTGATATTCCATTGTGCCAAGTACCACCATTTCTTTATCCATTTTTCTCTTTCCTGGGATATTGAAGGTGTACCGAAGCGGAGGTTCTTGGAAACAGAGCAGCCGTAAACTTTAGGGTGCCTGTGTCTTGTTGATTTTTAGTTTTCCCAATTTATATGCCCATGAGTGGAAGTGCCCTATGCTCTCAACGCTGTGTTTATTACTTGTTTCAGGACACACCGTACTCTTCTCCAGAGTGCCTGTTGGCAATTTACATCCCGCCCATCAGCGTAGCAAGGCTCCCATGTCTCCATGGCCTGTCCTGCTTTTCTGGTTTTTACACTTTGTTCAGCATGGCCCTTTTGACCGAGGGCAAGCGAGACTTCTTTGTAGCGCTGATTTGCCCTTCCGGCTTGCTTGGTTGGCCAAAAAGGGCGTATGCGTTTTTTCCTGAATATATTCAGGAAAAAACGCATACGCCCTTTTTGGCCAAGGGCATCATTGTCAACGTTTTGCCGCTTTTCATGTGCTTTAAAGGCGAGTCGAATCTACCTCCTGAAATCTGTTTCCTGCAAATCTGCCTTGCTTTCAAATCCTCTTCGTTGCCTTCCCTCATTATATTTGTGCACGAGAGTTCGCATTTATAACTCTGCACGTTTGTGAATTGCAGTTCCCCTGAGCTCCATTTGTCTCCTCGATTTTTAGGGAGCTGGCCGCAAAAGCGCAGGATTGCTTCAGGCCCTATTTTAGTTCTGGGGGGCAGGCTGAGCCTGTGGTTCATTCTTATTCCTGATGGGAAAATGGAGTGACCTATGCCTGTCCCAACACCTAGGGCTCTCTCTCGTTGGTTCTGCGTCTTCCCATTCATCCTCAGGACAAATTGCAACCTGTACAATCAGGAGGTTAAAGGTGCTGATTCTCCAAGTAGAGAGATGGTTAGTCAAGCGGCTGGAATGGCGAACCCGAGCACAAGGAGAGGAGAAATGAGGTGCGTTTTAGAAACTTTTCCCGATCTCACGGCATACCATCTTCTGGGTTTCCCATGCATGTTTTGATGTAGGAAGATGCCCTTGTACCTGGAGATTTGAGACCCATGGGGTGGGTACCCCGCGGTATTACTTTAAAGTATCTGCATTTGCTCACCCAACCTCACCAATCCTCTCAGCCCCAAGAGTGTCCAGCCTTATGTCTCATCCAGCTGTGGGTCTAGATATGCTCAATCCAGGTTGCATCAGAGACCCTGAACGGATTTTGTAAGAATTTCTCTCTCTTTCACTGTCTTTGCTTTGTGGGTTTTTTAAAGTAATGTATGTTTAGAATGGGGTTTGGCTGCTTTTCCCTGCTGTGTTTATGCCGCTTTACACCCTCTTGATTCACTTGCAGAGAGATATCAATACATAGGTTTTCAGATTCATACTAGTCAGATATATTCTTGTGCGGTGACTAGGGGGTGTTGAGTCCAGTACACTGAGCAGGGAGTAGGCCTTGTCTATTACATATTTGGCTTATGGAGCGGTGTCTGAGCTAATTTCAAACCCTTGTTTTATGCATCACCCCACCTCACCTTTCCCGTTAAGCAGCCATAGTGTGTCTTCTAAAGGTGTGACTCTGTTCTGTTTTGTAATTCAGTTCAAGTGTAGCGATTTTGACATTCCCTCTAGAAGCGATATCTTAGGATAAGGGCCTTTTTCTGTGTGACTTATTTCACTTAGAATCATCGTACCTAAATCCACTCATCATGCTGCTAACAGGCCTTATGTCATTGATTTCATGGCTGAGTGATATTCCATTGTGCCAAGTACCACCATTTCTTTATCCATTTTTCTCTTTCCTGGGATATTGAAGGTGTACCGAAGCGGAGGTTCTTGGTAACAGAGCAGCCGTAAAGTTTGGGGTGCCTGTGTCTTGTTGACTTTTAGTTTTCCCAATTTATACCCCCATGAGTGGAAGTGCCCTATGCTCTCTACGCTGTGTTTATTACTTGTTTCAGGACACACCGTACTCTTCTCCAGAGTGCCTGTTGGCAATTTACATCCCGCCCATCAGCGTAGCAAGGCTCCCATGTCTCCATGGCCTGTCCTGCTTTTCTGGTTTTTACATTTTGTTCAGCATGGCCCTTTTGACCGAGGGCAAGCGAGACTTCTTTGTAGCGCTGATTTGCCCTTCCGGCTTGCTTGGTTGGCCAAAAAGGGCGTATGCGTTTTTTTCTGAATATATTCAGGAAAAAACGCATACGCCCTTTTTGGCCAAGGGCATCATTGTCAACGTTTTGCCGCTTTTCATGTGCTTTAAAGGCGAGTCGAATCTACCTCCTGAAATCTGTTTACTGCAAATCTGCCTTGCTTTCAAATCCTCTTCGTTGCCTTCCCTCAATATATTTGTGGACGAGAGTTCTCATTTATAACTCTGCACGTTTGTGAATTGCAGTGCCCCTGAGCTCCATTTGTCTCCTCGCTTTCTTGGGAGCTGGCCGCAAAAGCGCAGGATTGCTTCAGGCCCTATTTTGGTTCTGGGGGGCAGGCTGAGCCTGTGGTTCATTCTTCTTCCTGATGGGAAAATGGAGTGACCTGTGCCTGTCCCAACACCTAGGGCTAGTCTCTCGTTGGTCCCCCGTCTTCCCGTTCATCCTCAGGACAAATTGCAACCTGGACGAAACAGGAGGTTAAAGGTGCTGATTCTCCAAGTAGGGAGATGGTTAGTCAAGCGGCTGGAATGGCGAACCCGAGCACAAGGAGAGGAGAAATGAGTTGCGTTTTAGAAACCTTTCCCGATCTCACGGCATACCATCTTCTGGGTTTCCCATGCATGTTTTGATGTAGGAAGATGCCCTTGTACCTGGAGATTTGAGACCCATGGGGTGTGTTCCCCGCAGTGTTACTTTAAAGTATCTGCATTTGCTCACCCAACCTCACCAATCCTCTCAGCCCCAAGAGTGTCCAGCCTTATGTCTCATCCAGCTGTGGGTCTAGATATGGTCAATCCAGGTTGCATCATAGACCCTGAATGGATTTTGTAAGAATTTCTCTCTCTTTAACTGTCTTTGTTTTCTGGGTTTTTTAAAGTAATTTATGTTTAGAATCGGGCTTGGCTGATTTTCCCTGCTGTGTTGATGCCGCTTTACACCCTCTTGATTCACTTGCAGAGAGATATCGATACATAGGTTTTCAGATTCTTACTAGTCAAATATATTCTTGTGTGGTGACTAGGGTGTGTTGACTCCAGTTCACTGAGCAGGGAGTAGGCCTTGTCTATTACATATTTGGCTTATGGAGCGGTCTCTGAGCTAATTTCAAACCCTTGTTTTATGCATCACCCCACCTCACCTTTCCCGTTAAGCAGCCATAGTGTGTCTTCTAAAGGTGTGACTCTGTTCTCTTTTGTAATTCAGTTCAAGTGTAGCGATTTTGACATTCCCTCTATAAGCGATATCTTAGGATAAGTGTCTTTTTCTGTGTGACTTATTTCACTTAGAATCATCGTACCTAAATCCACTCATCATGCTGCTAACTAGCCTTATGACATTGATTTCATGGCTGAGTGATATTCCATTGTGCCAAGTACCACCATTTCTTTATCCATTTTTCTCTTTCCTGGGATATTGAAGGTGTACCGAAGCGGAGGTTCTTGGAAACAGAGCAGCCGTAAACTTTAGGGTGCCTGTGTCTTGTTGATTTTTAGTTTTCCCAATTTATATGCCCATGAGTGGAAGTGCCCTATGCTCTCAACGTTTTGTTTATTACTTGTTTCAGGACACACCGTACTCTTCTCCAGAGTGCCTGTTGGCAATTTACATCCCGCCCATCAGCGTAGCAAGGCTCCCATGTCTCCATGGCCTGTCCTGCTTTTCTGGTTTTTACACTTTGTTCAGCATGGCCCTTTTGACCGAGGGCAAGCGAGACTTCTTTGTAGCGCTGATTTGCCCTTCCGGCTTGCTTGGTTGGCCAAAAAGGGCGTATGCGTTTTTTCCTGAATATATTCAGGAAAAAACGCATACGCCCTTTTTGGCCAAGGGCATCATTGTCAACGTTTTGCCGCTTTTCATGTGCTTTAAAGGCGAGTCGAATCTACCTCCTGAAATCTGTTTCCTGCAAATCTGCCTTGCTTTCAAATCCTCTTCGTTGCCTTCCCTCATTATATTTGTGCACGAGAGTTCGCATTTATAACTCTGCACGTTTGTGAATTGCAGTTCCCCTGAGCTCCATTTGTCTCCTCGATTTTTAGGGAGCTGGCCGCAAAAGCGCAGGATTGCTTCAGGCCCTATTTTAGTTCTGGGGGGCAGGCTGAGCCTGTGGTTCATTCTTATTCCTGATGGGAAAATGGAGTGACCTATGCCTGTCCCAACACCTAGGGCTCTCTCTCGTTGGTTCTGCGTCTTCCCATTCATCCTCAGGACAAATTGCAACCTGTACAATCAGGAGGTTAAAGGTGCTGATTCTCCAAGTAGAGAGATGGTTAGTCAAGCGGCTGGAATGGCGAACCCGAGCACAAGGAGAGGAGAAATGAGGTGCGTTTTAGAAACTTTTCCCGATCTCACGGCATACCATCTTCTGGGTTTCCCATGCATGTTTTGATGTAGGAAGATGCCCTTGTACCTGGAGATTTGAGACCCATGGGGTGGGTACCCCGCGGTATTACTTTAAAGTATCTGCATTTGCTCACCCAACCTCACCAATCCTCTCAGCCCCAAGAGTGTCCAGCCTTATGTCTCATCCAGCTGTGGGTCTAGATATGCTCAATCCAGGTTGCATCAGAGACCCTGAACGGATTTTGTAAGAATTTCTCTCTCTTTCACTGTCTTTGCTTTGTGGGTTTTTTAAAGTAATGTATGTTTAGAATGGGGTTTGGCTGCTTTTCCCTGCTGTGTTTATGCCGCTTTACACCCTCTTGATTCACTTGCAGAGAGATATCAATACATAGGTTTTCAGATTCATACTAGTCAGATATATTCTTGTGCGGTGACTAGGGGGTGTTGAGTCCAGTACACTGAGCAGGGAGTAGGCCTTGTCTATTACATATTTGGCTTATGGAGCGGTGTCTGAGCTAATTTCAAACCCTTGTTTTATGCATCACCCCACCTCACCTTTCCCGTTAAGCAGCCATAGTGTGTCTTCTAAAGGTGTGACTCTGTTCTGTTTTGTAATTCAGTTCAAGTGTAGCGATTTTGACATTCCCTCTAGAAGCGATATCTTAGGATAAGGGCCTTTTTCTGTGTGACTTATTTCACTTAGAATCATCGTACCTAAATCCACTCATCATGCTGCTAACAGGCCTTATGTCATTGATTTCATGGCTGAGTGATATTCCATTGTGCCAAGTACCACCATTTCTTTATCCATTTTTCTCTTTCCTGGGATATTGAAGGTGTACCGAAGCGGAGGTTCTTGGTAACAGAGCAGCCGTAAAGTTTGGGGTGCCTGTGTCTTGTTGACTTTTAGTTTTCCCAATTTATACGCCCATGAGTGGAAGTGCCCTATGCTCTCTACGCTGTGTTTATTACTTGTTTCAGGACACACCGTACTCTTCTCCAGAGTGCCTGTTGGCAATTTACATCCCGCCCATCAGCGTAGCAAGGCTCCCATGTCTCCATGGCCTGTCCTGCTTTTCTGGTTTTTACATTTTGTTCAGCATGGCCCTTTTGACCGAGGGCAAGCGAGACTTCTTTGTAGCGCTGATTTGCCCTTCCGGCTTGCTTGGTTGGCCAAAAAGGGCGTATGCGTTTTTTTCTGAATATATTCAGGAAAAAACGCATACGCCCTTTTTGGCCAAGGGCATCATTGTCAACGTTTTGCCGCTTTTCATGTGCTTTAAAGGCGAGTCGAATCTACCTCCTGAAATCTGTTTACTGCAAATCTGCCTTGCTTTCAAATCCTCTTCGTTGCCTTCCCTCAATATATTTGTGGACGAGAGTTCTCATTTATAACTCTGCACGTTTGTGAATTGCAGTGCCCCTGAGCTCCATTTGTCTCCTCGCTTTCTTGGGAGCTGGCCGCAAAAGCGCAGGATTGCTTCAGGCCCTATTTTGGTTCTGGGGGGCAGGCTGAGCCTGTGGTTCATTCTTCTTCCTGATGGGAAAATGGAGTGACCTGTGCCTGTCCCAACACCTAGGGCTAGTCTCTCGTTGGTCCCCCGTCTTCCCGTTCATCCTCAGGACAAATTGCAACCTGGACGAAACAGGAGGTTAAAGGTGCTGATTCTCCAAGTAGGGAGATGGTTAGTCAAGCGGCTGGAATGGCGAACCCGAGCACAAGGAGAGGAGAAATGAGGTGCGTTTTAGAAACCTTTCCCGATCTCACGGCATACCATCTTCTGGGTTTCCCATGCATGTTTTGATGTAGGAAGATGCCCTTGTACCTGGAGATTTGAGACCCATGGGGTGGGTACCCCGCGGTATTACTTTAAAGTATCTGCATTTGCTCACCCAACCTCACCAATCCTCTCAGCCCCAAGAGTGTCCAGCCTTATGTCTCATCCAGCTGTGGGTCTAGATATGGTCAATCCAGGTTGCATCAGAGACCCTGAACGGATTTTGTAAGAATTTCTCTCTCTTTCACTGTCTTTGCTTTGTGGGTTTTTTAAAGTAATGTATGTTTAGAATGGGGTTTGGCTGCTTTTCCCTGCTGTGTTTATGCCGCTTTACACCCTCTTGATTCACTTGCAGAGAGATATCAATACATAGGTTTTCAGATTCATACTAGTCAGATATATTCTTGTGCGGTGACTAGGGGGTGTTGAGTCCAGTACACTGAGCAGGGAGTAGGCCTTGTCTATTACATATTTGGCTTATGGAGCGGTGTCTGAGCTAATTTCAAACCCTTGTTTTATGCATCACCCCACCTCACCTTTCCCGTTAAGCAGCCATAGTGTGTCTTCTAAAGGTGTGACTCTGTTCTGTTTTGTAATTCAGTTCAAGTGTAGCGATTTTGACATTCCCTCTAGAAGCGATATCTTAGGATAAGGGCCTTTTTCTGTGTGACTTATTTCACTTAGAATCATCGTACCTAAATCCACTCATCATGCTGCTAACAGGCCTTATGTCATTGATTTCATGGCTGAGTGATATTCCATTGTGCCAAGTACCACCATTTCTTTATCCATTTTTCTCTTTCCTGGGATATTGAAGGTGTACCGAAGCGGAGGTTCTTGGTAACAGAGCAGCCGTAAAGTTTGGGGTGCCTGTGTCTTGTTGACTTTTAGTTTTCCCAATTTATACGCCCATGAGTGGAAGTGCCCTATGCTCTCTACGCTGTGTTTATTACTTGTTTCAGGACACACCGTACTCTTCTCCAGAGTGCCTGTTGGCAATTTACATCCCGCCCATCAGCGTAGCAAGGCTCCCATGTCTCCATGGCCTGTCCTGCTTTTCTGGTTTTTACATTTTGTTCAGCATGGCCCTTTTGACCGAGGGCAAGCGAGACTTCTTTGTAGCGCTGATTTGCCCTTCCGGCTTGCTTGGTTGGCCAAAAAGGGCGTATGCGTTTTTTTCTGAATATATTCAGGAAAAAACGCATACGCCCTTTTTGGCCAAGGGCATCATTGTCAACGTTTTGCCGCTTTTCATGTGCTTTAAAGGCGAGTCGAATCTACCTCCTGAAATCTGTTTCCTGCAAATCTGCCTTGCTTTCAAATCCTCTTCGTTGCCTTCCCTCAATATATTTGTGGACGAGAGTTCTCATTTATAACTCTGCACGTTTGTGAATTGCAGTGCCCCTGAGCTCCATTTGTCTCCTCGCTTTCTTGGGAGCTGGCCGCAAAAGCGCAGGATTGCTTCAGGCCCTATTTTGGTTCTGGGGGGCAGGCTGAGCCTGTGGTTCATTCTTCTTCCTGATGGGAAAATGGAGTGACCTGTGCCTGTCCCAACACCTAGGGCTAGTCTCTCGTTGGTCCCCCGTCTTCCCGTTCATCCTCAGGACAAATTGCAACCTGGACGAAACAGGAGGTTAAAGGTGCTGATTCTCCAAGTAGGGAGATGGTTAGTCAAGCGGCTGGAATGGCGAACCCGAGCACAAGGAGAGGAGAAATGAGGTGCGTTTTAGAAACCTTTCCCGATCTCACGGCATACCATCTTCTGGGTTTCCCATGCATGTTTTGATGTAGGAAGATGCCCTTGTACCTGGAGATTTGAGACCCATGGGGTGTGTTCCCCGCAGTGTTACTTTAAAGTATCTGCATTTGCTCACCCAACCTCACCAATCCTCTCAGCCCCAAGAGTGTCCAGCCTTATGTCTCATCCAGCTGTGGGTCTAGATATGGTCAATCCAGGTTGCATCATAGACCCTGAATGGATTTTGTAAGAATTTCTCTCTCTTTAACTGTCTTTGTTTTCTGGGTTTTTTAAAGTAATTTATGTTTAGAATCGGGCTTGGCTGATTTTCCCTGCTGTGTTGATGCCGCTTTACACCCTCTTGATTCACTTGCAGAGAGATATCGATACATAGGTTTTCAGATTCTTACTAGTCAAATATATTCTTGTGTGGTGACTAGGGTGTGTTGACTCCAGTTCACTGAGCAGGGAGTAGGCCTTGTCTATTACATATTTGGCTTATGGAGCGGTCTCTGAGCTAATTTCAAACCCTTGTTTTATGCATCACCCCACCTCACCTTTCCCGTTAAGCAGCCATAGTGTGTCTTCTAAAGGTGTGACTCTGTTCTCTTTTGTAATTCAGTTCAAGTGTAGCGATTTTGACATTCCCTCTATAAGCGATATCTTAGGATAAGTGTCTTTTTCTGTGTGACTTATTTCACTTAGAATCATCGTACCTAAATCCACTCATCATGCTGCTAACTAGCCTTATGACATTGATTTCATGGCTGAGTGATATTCCATTGTGCCAAGTACCACCATTTCTTTATCCATTTTTCTCTTTCCTGGGATATTGAAGGTGTACCGAAGCGGAGGTTCTTGGAAACAGAGCAGCCGTAAACTTTAGGGTGCCTGTGTCTTGTTGATTTTTAGTTTTCCCAATTTATATGCCCATGAGTGGAAGTGCCCTATGCTCTCAACGCTGTGTTTATTACTTGTTTCAGGACACACCGTACTCTTCTCCAGAGTGCCTGTTGGCAATTTACATCCCGCCCATCAGCGTAGCAAGGCTCCCATGTCTCCATGGCCTGTCCTGCTTTTCTGGTTTTTACACTTTGTTCAGCATGGCCCTTTTGACCGAGGGCAAGCGAGACTTCTTTGTAGCGCTGATTTGCCCTTCCGGCTTGCTTGGTTGGCCAAAAAGGGCGTATGCGTTTTTTCCTGAATATATTCAGGAAAAAACGCATACGCCCTTTTTAGCCAAGGGCATCATTGTCAACGTTTTGCCGCTTTTCATGTGCTTTAAAGGCGAGTCGAATCTACCTCCTGAAATCTGTTTCCTGCAAATCTGCCTTGCTTTCAAATCCTCTTCGTTGCCTTCCCTCAATATATTTGTGCACGAGAGTTCTCATTTATAACTCTGCACGTTTGTGAATTGCAGTTCCCCTGAGCTCCATTTGTCTCCTCGCTTTTTAGGGAGCTGGCCGCAAAAGCGCAGGATTGCTTCAGGCCCTATTTTAGTTCTGGGGGGCAGGCTGAGCCTGTGGTTCATTCTTATTCCTGATGGGAAAATGGAGTGACCTATGCCTGTCCCAACACCTAGGGCTCGCTCTCGTTGGTTCTGCGTCTTCCCATTCATCCTCAGGACAAATTGCAACCTGTACAATCAGGAGGTTAAAGGTGCTGATTCTCCAAGTAGAGAGATGGTTAGTCAAGCGGCTGGAATGGCGAACCCGAGCACAAGGAGAGGAGAAATGAGGTGCGTTTTAGAAACCTTTCCCGATCTCACGGCATACCATCTTCTGGGTTTCCCATGCATGTTTTGATGTAGGAAGATGCCCTTGTACCTGGAGATTTGAGACCCATGGGGTGGGTACCCCGCGGTATTACTTTAAAGTATCTGCGTTTGCTCACCCAACCTCACCAATCCTCTCAGCCCCAAGAGTGTCCAGCCTTATGTCTCATCCAGCTGTGGGTCTAGATATGGTCAATCCAGGTTGCATCAGAGACCCTGAACGGATTTTGTAAGAATTTCTCTCTCTTTCACTGTCTTTGCTTTGTGGGTTTTTTAAAGTAATGTATGTTTAGAATGGGGTTTGGCTGCTTTTCCCTGCTGTGTTTATGCTGCTTTACACCCTCTTGATTCACTTGCAGAGAGATATCAATACATAGGTTTTCAGATTCATACTAGTCAGATATATTCTTGTGCGGTGACTAGGGGGTGTTGAGTCCAGTACACTGAGCAGGGAGTAGGCCTTGTCTATTACATATTTGGCTTATGGAGCGGTCTCTGAGCTAATTTCAAACCCTTGTTTTATGCATCACCCCACCTCACCTTTCCCGTTAAGCAGCCATAGTGTGTCTTCTAAAGGTGTGCCTCTGTTCTGTTTTGTAATTCAGTTCAAGTGTAACGATTTTGACATTCCCTCAATAAGCGATATCTTAGGAGAAGGGCCTTTTACTGTGTGACTTATTTCACTTAGAATCATCGTACCTAAATCCACACATCATGCTGCTAACTAGCCTTATGACATTGATTTCATGGCTGAGTGATATTCCATTGTGTCAAGTACCACCATTTCTTTATCCATTTTTCTCTTTCCTGGGATATTGAAGGTGTACCGAAGCGGAGGTTCTTGGCAACAGAGCAGCCGTAAACTTTAGGGTGCCTGTGTCTTGTTGATTTTTAGTTTTCCCAATTTATACGCCCATGAGTGGAAGTGCCCTATGCTCTCAACGCTGTGTTTATTACTTGTTTCAGGACACACCGTACTCTTCTCCAGAGTGCCTGTTGGCAATTTACATCCCGCCCATCAGCGTAGCAAGGCTCCCCTGTCTCCATGGCCTGTCCTGCTTTTCTGGTTTTTACACTTTGTTCAGCATGGCCCTTTTGACCGAGGGCAAGCGAGACTTCTTTGTAGCGCTGATTTGCCCTTCTGGCTTGCTTGGTTGGCCAAAAAGGGCGTATGCGTTTTTTCCTGAATATATTCAGGAAAAAACGCATACGCCCTTTTTGGCCAAGGGCATCATTGTCAACGTTTTGCCGCTTTTCATGTGCTTTAAAGGCGAGTCGAATCTACCTCCTGAAATCTGTTTACTGCAAATCTGCCTTGCTTTCAAATCCTCTTCGTTGCCTTCCCTCAATATATTTGTGGACGAGAGTTCTCATTTATAACTCTGCACGTTTGTGAATTGCAGTGCCCCTGAGCTCCATTTGTCTCCTTGCTTTTTTGGGAGCTGGCCGCAAAAGCGCAGGATTGCTTCAGGCCCTATTTTGGTTCTGGGGGGCAGGCTGAGCCTGTGGTTCATTCTTCTTCCTGATGGGAAAATGGAGTGACCTATGCCTGTCCCAACACCTAGGGCTCGTCTCACATTGGTTCCACGTCTTCCCGTTCATCCTCAGGACAGATTGCAACCTGTACAATCAGGAGGTTAAAGGTGCTCATTCTCCAAATAGGGAGATGGTTAGTCAAGCAGCTGGAATGGTGAACCCGAGCACAAGGAGAGGAGAAATGAGGTGCGTTTTAGAAACCTTTCCCGATCTCATGGCATACCATCTTCTGGGTTTCCCATGCATGTTTTGATGTAGGAAGATGCCCTTGTACCTGGAGATTTGAGACCCATGGGGTGTGTTCCCCGCAGTGTTACTTTAAAGTATCTGCGTTTGCTCACCCAACCTCACCAATCCTCTCAGCCCCAAGAGTGTCCAGCCTTATGTCTCATCCAGCTGTGGGTCTAGATATGGTCAATCCAGGTTGCATCATAGACCCTGAACGGATTTTGTAAGAATTTCTCTCTCTTTCACTGTCTTTGTTTTGTGGGTTTTTTAAGTAATTTATGTTTAGAATCGGGTTTGGCTGCTTTTCCCTGCTGTGTTGATGCCGCTTTACACCCTCTTTATTCACTTGCAGAGAGATATCCATACATAGGTTTTCAGATTCTTACTAGTCAGATATATTCTTGTGTGGTGACTAGGGTGTGTTGAGTCCAGTTCACTGAGCAGGGAGTAGGCCTTGTCTATTACATATTAGGGTTATGGAGCGGTCTCTGAGCTAATTTCAAACCCTTGTTTTATGCATCACCCCACCTCACCTTTCCTGTTAAGCAGCCATAGTGTGTCTTCTAAAGGTGTGACTCTGTTCTGTTTTGTAATTCAGTTCAAGTGTAGCGATTTTGACATTCCCTCTATAAGCGATATCTTAGGATAAGTGTCTTTTTCTGTGTGACTTATTTCACTTAGAATCATCGTACCTAAATCCACTCATCATGCTGCTAACTAGCCTTATGACATTGATTTCATGACTGAGTGATATTCCATTGTGCCAAGTACCACCATTTCTTTATCCATTTTTCTCTTTCCTGGGATATTGAAGGTGTACCGAAGCGGAGATTCTTGGAAACAGAGCAGCCGTAAACTTTAGGGTGCCTGTGTCTTGTTGATTTTTTGTTTTCCCAATTTATACGCCCATGAGTGGAAGTGCCCTATGCTCTATACGCTGTGTTTATTACTTGTTTCAGGACACACCGTACTCTTCTCCAGAGTGCCTGTTGGCAATTTACATCCCGCCCATCAGCGTAGCAAGGCTCCCATGTCTCCATGGCCTGTCCTGCTTTTCTGGTTTTTACATTTTGTTCAGCATGGCCCTTTTGACCGAGGGCAAGCGAGACTTCTTTGTAGCGCTGATTTGCCCTTCCGGCTTGCTTGGTTGGCCAAAAAGGGCGTATGCGTTTTTTCCTGAATATATTCAGGAAAAAACGCATACGCCCTTTTTGGCCAAGGGCATCATTGTCAACGTTTTGCCGCTTTTCATGTGCTTTAAAGGCGAGTCGAATCTACCTCCTGAAATCTGTTTCCTGCAAATCTGCCTTGCTTTCAAATCCTCTTTGTTGCCTTCCCTCAATATATTTGTGGACGAGAGTTCTCATTTATAACTCTGCACGTTTGTGAATTGCAGTGCCCCTGAGCTCCATTTGTCTCCTCGCTTTTTTGGGAGCTGGCCGCAAAAGCGCAGGATTGCTTCAGGCCCTATTTTGGTTCTGGGGGGCAGGCTGAGCCTGTGGTTCATTCTTCTTCCTGATGGGAAAATGGAGTGACCTGTGCCTGTCCCAAAAGCGAGGGCTAGTCTCTCGTTGGTTCCCCGTCTTCCCGTTCATCCTCAGGACAAATTGCAACCTGGACGAAACAGGAGGTTAAAGGTGCTGATTCTCCAAGTAGGGAGATGGTTAGTCAAGCGGCTGGAATGGCGAACCCGAGCACAAGGAGAGGAGAAATGAGGTGCGTTTTAGAAACCTTTCCCGATCTCATGGCATACCATCTTCTGGGTTTCCCATGCATGTTTTGATGTAGGAAGATGCCCTTGTACCTGGAGATTTGAGACCCATGGGGTGGGTACCCCGCGGTATTACTTTAAAGTATCTGTATTTGCTCACCCAACCTCACCAATCCTCTCAGCCCCAAGAGTGTCCAGCCTTATGTCTCATCCAGCTGTGGGTCTAGATATGGTCAATCCAGGTTGCATCAGAGACCCTGAACGGATTTTGTAAGAATTTCTCTCTCTTTCACTGTCTTTGCTTTGTGGCTTTTTTAAAGTAATGTATGTTTAGAATGGGGTTTGGCTGCTTTTCCCTGCTGTGTTTATGCCGCTTTACACCCTCTTGATTCACTTGCAGAGAGATATCGATACATAGGTTTTCAGATTCATACTAGTCAGATATATTCTTGTGCGGTGACTAGGGGGTGTTGAGTGCAGTTCACTGAGCAGGGAGTAGGCCTTGTCTAGTACATATTTGGCTTATGGAGCGGTGTCTGAGCTAATTTCAAACCCTTGTTTTATGCATCACCCCACCTCAACTTTCCAGTTAAGCAGACATAGTGTGTCTTCTAAAGGTGTGACTCTGTTCTGTTTGGTAATTCAGTTCAAGTGTAGCGATTTTGACATTCCCTCTATAAGCGATATCTTAGGATAAGTGCCTTTTTCTGTGTGACTTATTTCACTTAGAATCATCGTACCTAAATCCACTCATCATGCTGCTTACTAGCCTTATGACATTGATTTCATGGCTGAGTGATATTGCATTGTGCCAAGTACCACCATTTGTTTATCCATTTTTCTCTTTCCTGGGATATTGAAGGTGTACCGAAGCGGAGGTTCTTGGCAACACAGCAGCCGTAAACTTTAGGGTGCCTGTGTCTTGTTGATTTTTAGTTTTCCCAATTTATACGCCCATGAGTGGAAGTGCCCTATGCTCTCTACGCTGTGTTTATTATTTGTTTCAGGACACACCGTACTCTTCTCCAGAGTGCCTGTTGGCAATTTACATCCTGCCCATCAGCGTAGCAAGGCTCCCATGACTCCATGGCCTGTCCAGCTTTTCTGCTTTTTACACTTTGTTCAGCATGGCCTTTTGACCGAGGGCAAGCGAGACTTCTTTGTAGCGCTGATTTGCCCTTCCGGCTTGCTTGGTTGGCCAAAAAGGGCGTATGCGTTTTTTCCTGAATATATTCAGGAAAAAACGCATACGCCCTTTTTGGCCAAGGGCATCATTGTCAACGTTTTGCCACTTTTCATGTGCTTTAAAGGCGAGTCGAATCTACCTCCTGAAATCTGTTTCCTGCAAATCTGCCTTGCTTTCAAATCCTCTTCGTTGCCTTCCCTCAATATATTTGTGGACGAGAGTTCTCATTTATAACTCTGCACGTTTGTGAATTGCAGTGCCCCTGAGCTCAATTAGTCTCCTCGCTTTTTTGGGAGCTTGCCACAAAAGCGCAGGATTGCTTCAGGCCCTATTTTGGTTTTGGGGGGCAGGCTGAGCCTGTGGTTCATTCTTCTTCCTGATGGGAAAATGGAGTGACCTGTGCCTGTCCCAACACCTAGGGCTAGTCTCTCGTTGGTTCCCCGTCTTCCCGTTCATCCTCAGGACAAATTGCAACCTGGACGAAACAGGAGGTTAAAGGTGCTGATTCTCCATGTAGGGAGATGGTTAGTCAAGCGGCTGGAATGGCGAACCCGAGCACAAGGAGAGGAGAAATGAGGTGCGTTTTAGAAACCTTTCCCGATCTCACGGCATACCATCTTCTGGGTTTCCCATGCATGTTTTGATGTAGGAAGATGCCCTTGTACCTGGAGATTTGAGACCCATGGGGTGTGTTCCCCGCAGTGTTACTTTAAATTATCTGCGTTTGCTCACCCAACCTCACCAATCCTCTCAGCCCCAAGAGTGTCCAGCCTTATATCTCATCCAGCTGTGGGTCTAGATATGGTCAATCCAGGTTGCATCAGAGACCCTGAACGGATTTTGTAAGAATTTCTCTCTCTTTCACTGTCTTTGCTTTGTGGCTTTTTTAAAGTAATGTATGTTTAGAATGGGGTTTGGGCGCTTTTCCCTGCTGTGTTTATGCCGCTTTACACCCTCTTGATTCACTTGCAGAGAGATATCAATACATAGGTTTTCAGATTCATACTAGTCAGATATATTCTTGTGCAGTGACTAGGGGGTGTTGAGTCCAGATCAGTGAGCAGGGAGTAGGCCTTGTTTATTACATATTTGGCTTATGGAGCGGTGTCTGAGCTAATTTCAAACCCTTGTTTTATGCATCACCCCACCTCACCTTTCCCGTTAAGCAGCCATAGTGTGTCTTCTAAAGGTGTGCCTCTGTTCTGTTTTGTAATTCAGTTCAAGTGTAGCGATTTTGACATTCCCTCTATAAGCGATATCTTAGGATAAGTGCCTTTTTCTGTGTGACTATTTCACTTAGAATCATCGTACCTAAATCCACTCATCATGCTGCTAACTAGCCTTATGACATTGATTTCATGGCTGAGTGATATTGCATTGTGCCAAGTACCACCATTTCTTTATCCATTTTTCTCTTTCCTGGGATATTGAAGGTGTACCGAAGCGGAGGTTCTTGGCTACAGAGCAGCCGTAAAGTTTGGGGTGCCTGTGTCTTGTTGACTTTAATTTTCCCAATTTATACGCCCATGAGTGGAAGTGCCCTATGCTCTCTACGCTGTGTTTATTACTTGTTTCAGGACACACCGTACTCTTCTCCAGAGTGCCTGTTGGCAATTTACATCCCGCCCATCAGCGTAGCAAGGCTCCCATGTCTCCATGGCCTGTCCTGCTTTTCTGGTTTTTACATTTTGTTCAGCATGGCCCTTTTGACCGAGGGCAAGCGAGACTTCTTTGTAGCGCTGATTTGCCCTTCCGGCTTGCTTGGTTGGCCAAAAAGGGCGTATGCGTTTTTTCCTGAATATATTCAGGAAAAAACGCATACGCCCTTTTTGGCCAAGGGCATCATTGTCAACGTTTTGCCGCTTTTCATGTGCTTTAAAGGCGAGTCGAATCTACCTCCTGAAATCTGTTTCCTGCAAATCTGCCTTGCTTTCAAATCCTCTTCGTTGCCTTCCCTCAATATATTTGTGGACGAGAGTTCTCATTTATAACTCTGCACGTTTGTGAATTGCAGTGCCCCTGAGCTCCATTTGTCTCCTCGCTTTCTTGGGAGCTGGCCGCAAAAGCGCAGGATTGCTTCAGGCCCTATTTTGGTTCTGGGGGGCAGGCTGAGCCTGTGGTTCATTCTTCTTCCTGATGGGAAAATGGAGTGACCTGTGCCTGTCCCAACACCTAGGGCTAGTCTCTCGTTGGTCCCCCGTCTTCCCGTTCATCCTCAGGACAAATTGCAACCTGGACGAAACAGGAGGTTAAAGGTGCTGATTCTCCAAGTAGGGAGATGGTTAGTCAAGCGGCTGGAATGGCGAACCCGAGCACAAGGAGAGGAGAAATGAGGTGCGTTTTAGAAACCTTTCCCGATCTCACGGCATACCATCTTCTGGGTTTCCCATGCATGTTTTGATGTAGGAAGATGCCCTTGTACCTGGAGATTTGAGACCCATGGGGTGGGTACCCCGCGGTATTACTTTAAAGTATCTGCGTTTGCTCACCCAACCTCACCAATCCTCTCAGCCCCAAGAGTGTCCAGCCTTATGTCTCATCCAGCTGTGGGTCTAGATATCGTCAATCCAGGTTGCATCAGAGACCCTGAACGGATTTTGTAAGAATTTCTCTCTCTTTCACTGTCTTTGCTTTGTGGGTTTTTTAAAGTAATGTATGTTTAGAATGGGGTTTGGCTGCTTTTCCCTGCTGTGTTTATGCCGCTTTACACCCTCTTGATTCACTTGCAGAGAGATATCAATACATAGGTTTTCAGATTCATACTAGTCAGATATATTCTTGTGCGGTGACTAGGGGGTGTTGAGTCCAGTACACTGAGCAGGGAGTAGGCCTTGTCTATTACATATTTGGCTTATGGAGCGGTGTCTGAGCTAATTTCAAACCCTTGTTTTATGCATCACCCCACCTCACCTTTCCCGTTAAGCAGCCATAGTGTGTCTTCTAAAGGTGTGACTCTGTTCTCTTTTGTAATTCAGTTCAAGTGTAGCGATTTTGACATTCCCTCTATAAGCGATATCTTAGGATAAGTGTCTTTTTCTGTGTGACTTATTTCACTTAGAATCATCGTACCTAAATCCACTCATCATGCTGCTAACTAGCCTTATGACATTGATTTCATGGCTGAGTGATATTCCATTGTGCCAAGTACCACCATTTCTTTATCCATTTTTCTCTTTCCTGGGATATTGAAGGTGTACCGAAGCGGAGGTTCTTGGCAACAGAGCAGCCGTAAAGTTTGGGGTGCCTGTGTCTTGTTGACTTTTAGTTTTCCCAATTTATACGCCCATGAGTGGAAGTGCCCTATGCTCTCTACGCTGTGTTTATTACTTGTTTCAGGACACACCGTACTCTTCTCCAGAGTGCCTGTTGGCAATTTACATCCCGCCCATCAGCGTAGCAAGGCTCCCATGTCTCCATGGCCTGTCCTGCTTTTCTGGTTTTTACATTTTGTTCAGCATGGCCCTTTTGACCGAGGGCAAGCGAGACTTCTTTGTAGCGCTGATTTGCCCTTCCGGCTTGCTTGGTTGGCCAAAAAGGGCGTATGCGTTTTTTCCTGAATATATTCAGGAAAAAACGCATACGCCCTTTTTGGCCAAGGGCATCATTGTCAACGTTTTGTCGCTTTTCATGTGCTTTAAAGGCGAGTCGAATCTACCTCCTGAAATCTGTTTCCTGCAAATCTGCCTTGCTTTCAAATCCTCTTCGTTGCCTTCCCTCAATATATTTGTGCACGAGAGTTCTCATTTATAACTCTGCACGTTTGTGAATTGCAGTGCCCCTGAGCTCCATTTGTCTCCTCGCTTTCTTGGGAGCTGGCCGCAAAAGCGCAGGATTGCTTCAGGCCCTATTTTGGTTCTGGGGGGCAGGCTGAGCCTGTGGTTCATTCTTCTTCCTGATGGGAAAATGGAGTGACCTGTGCCTGTCCCAACACCTAGGGCTAGTCTCTCGTTGGTTCCCCGTCTTCCCGTTCATCCTCAGGACAAATTGCAACCTGGACGAAACAGGAGGTTAAAGGTGCTGATTCTCCAAGTAGGGAGATGGTTAGTCAAGCGGCTGGAATGGCGAACCCGAGCACAAGGAGAGGAGAAATGAGGTGCGTTTTAGAAACCTTTCCCGATCTCACGGCATACCATCCTCTGGGTTTCCCATGCATGTTTTGATGTAGGAAGATGCCCTTGTACCTGGAGATTTGAGTCCCATGGGGTGTGTACCCCGCGGTGTTACTTTAAAGTATCTGGGTTTGCTCACCCAACCTCACCAATCCTCTCAGCCCCAAGAGTGTCCAGCCTTATGTCTCATCCAGCTGTGGGTCTAGATATGGTCAATCCAGGTTGCATCATAGACCCTGAATGGATTTTGTAAGAATTTCTCTCTCTTTCACTCTCTTTGTTTTGTGGGTTTTTTAAAGTAATTTATGTTTAGAATCGGGCTTGGCTGCTTTTCCCTGCTGTGTTGATGCCGCTTTACACCCTCTTGATTCACTTGCAGAGAGATATCGATACATAGGTTTTCAGATTCTTACTAGTCAAATATATTCTTGTGTGGTGACTAGGGTTTGTTGACTCCAGTTCACTGAGCAGGGAGTAGGCCTTGTCTATTACATATTTGGCTTATGGAGCAGTCTCTGAGCTAATTTCAAACCCTTGTTTTATGCATCACCCCACCTCACCTTTCCCGTTAAGCAGCCATAGTGTGTCTTCTAAAGGTGTGACTCTGTTCTCTTTTGTAATTCAGTTCAAGTGTAACGATTTTGACATTCCCTCAATAAGCGATATCTTAGGAGAAGGGCCTTTTACTGTGTGACTTATTTCACTTAGAATCATCGTACCTAAATCCACTCATCATGCTGCTAACTAGCCTTATGACATTGATTTCATGGCTGAGTGATATTCCATTGTGTCAAGTACCACCATTTCTTTATCCATTTTTCTCTTTCCTGGTATATTGAAGGTGTACCGAAGCGGAGGTTCTTGGCAACAGAGCAGCCGTAAAGTTTGGGGTGCCTGTGTCTTGTTGACTTTTAGTTTTCCCAATTTATACGCCCATGAGTGGAAGTGCCCTATGCTCTCTACGCTGTGTTTATTACTTGTTTCAGGACACACCGTACTCTTCTCCAGAGTGCCTGTTGGCAATTTACATCCCGCCCATCAGCGTAGCAAGGCTCCCATGTCTCCATGGCCTGTCCTGCTTTTCTGGTTTTTACATTTTGTTCAGCATGGCCCTTTTGACCGAGGGCAAGCGAGACTTCTTTGTAGCACTGATTTGCCCTTCCGGCTTGCTTGGTTGGCCAAAAAGGGCGTATGCGTTTTTTCCTGAATATATTCAGGAAAAAACGCATACGCCCTTTTTGGCCAAGGGCATCATTGTCAACGTTTTGCCGCTTTTCATGTGCTTTAAAGGCGAGTCGAATCTACCTCCTGAAATCTGTTTCCTGCAAATCTGCCTTGCTTTCAAATCCTCTTCGTTGCCTTCCCTCAATATATTTGTGCACGAGAGTTCTCATTTATAACTCTGCACGTTTGTGAATTGCAGTGCCCCTGAGCTCCATTTGTCTCCTCGCTTTCTTGGGAGCTGGCCGCAAAAGCGCAGGATTGCTTCAGGCCCTATTTTGGTTCTGGGGGGCAGGCTGAGCCTGTGGTTCATTCTTCTTCCTGATGGGAAAATGGAGTGACCTGTGCCTGTCCCAACACCTAGGGCTAGTCTCTCGTTGGTTCCCCGTCTTCCCGTTCATCCTCAGGACAAATTGCAACCTGGTCGAAACAGGAAGTTAAAGGTGCTGATTCTCCAAGTAGGGAGATGGTTAGTCAAGCGGCTGGAATGGCGAACCCGAGCACAAGGAGAGGAGAAATGAGGTGCGTTTTAGAAACCTTTCCCGATCTCACGGCATACCATCCTCTGGGTTTCCCATGCATGTTTTGATGTAGGAAGATGCCCTTGTACCTGGAGATTTGAGACCCATGGGGTGTGTACCCCGCGGTGTTACTTTAAAGTATCTGGGTTTGCTCTCCCAACCTCACCAATCCTCTCAGCCCCAAGAGTGTCCAGCCTTAGGTCTCATCCAGCTGTGGGTCTAGATATGGTCAATCCAGGTTGCATCATAGACCCTGAATGGATTTTGTAAGAATTTCTCTCTCTTTAACTGTCTTTGTTTTGTGGGTTTTTTAAAGTAATTTATGTTTAGAATCGGGCTTGGCTGCTTTTCCCTGCTGTGTTGATGCCGCTTTACACCCTCTTGATTCACTTGCAGAGAGATATCGATACATAGGTTTTCAGATTCTTACTAGTCAAATATATTCTTGTGTGGTGACTAGGGTGTGTTGAGTCCACTTCACTGAGCAGGGAGTAGGCCTTGTCTATTACATATTTGGCTTATGGAGCGGTCTCTGAGCTAATTTCAAACCCTTGTTTTATGCATCACCCCACCTCACCTTTCCCGTTAAGCAGCCATAGTGTGTCTTCTAAAGGTGTGACTCTGTTCTCTTTTGTAATTCAGTTCAAGTGTAGCGATTTTGACATTCCCTCTATAAGCGATATCTTAGGATAAGTGTCTTTTTCTGTGTGACTTATTTCACTTAGAATCATCGTACCTAAATCCACTCATCATGCTGCTAACTAGCCTTATGACATTGATTTCATGGCTGACTGATATTCCATTGTGCCAAGTACCACCATTTCTTTATCCATTTTTCTCTTTCCTGGGATATTGAAGGTGTACCGAAGCGGAGGTTCTTGGAAACAGAGCAGCCGTAAACTTTAGGGTGCCTGTGTCTTGTTGATTTTTAGTTTTCCCAATTTATATGCCCATGAGTGGAAGTGCCCTATGCTCTCAACGCTGTGTTTATTACTTGTTTCAGGACACACCGTACTCTTCTCCAGAGTGCCTGTTGGCAATTTACATCCCGCCCATCAGCGTAGCAAGGCTCCCATGTCTCCATGGCCTGTCCTGCTTTTCTGGTTTTTACACTTTGTTCAGCATGGCCCTTTTGACCGAGGGCAAGCGAGACTTCTTTGTAGCGCTGATTTGCCCTTCCGGCTTGCTTGGTTGGCCAAAAAGGGCGTATGCGTTTTTTCCTGAATATATTCAGGAAAAAACGCATACGCCCTTTTTGGCCAAGGGCATCATTGTCAACGTTTTGCCGCTTTTCATGTGCTTTAAAGGCGAGTCGAATCTACCTCCTGAAATCTGTTTCCTGCAAATCTGCCTTGCTTTCAAATCCTCTTCGTTGCCTTCCCTCATTATATTTGTGCACGAGAGTTCGCATTTATAACTCTGCACGTTTGTGAATTGCAGTTCCCCTGAGCTGCATTTGTCTCCTCGATTTTTAGGGAGCTGGCCGCAAAAGCGCAGGATTGCTTCAGGCCCTATTTTAGTTCTGGGGGGCAGGCTGAGCCTGTGGTTCATTCTTATTCCTGATGGGAAAATGGAGTGACCTATGCCTGTCCCAACACCTAGGGCTCTCTCTCGTTGGTTCTGCGTCTTCCCATTCATCCTCAGGACAAATTGCAACCTGTACAATCAGGAGGTTAAAGGTGCTGATTCTCCAAGTAGAGAGATGGTTAGTCAAGCGGCTGGAATGGCGAACCCGAGCACAAGGAGAGGAGAAATGAGGTGCGTTTTAGAAACTTTTCCCGATCTCACGGCATACCATCTTCTGGGTTTCCCATGCATGTTTTGATGTAGGAAGATGCCCTTGTACCTGGAGATTTGAGACCCATGGGGTGGGTACCCCGCGGTATTACTTTAAAGTATCTGCATTTGCTCACCCAACCTCACCAATCCTCTCAGCCCCAAGAGTGTCCAGCCTTATGTCTCATCCAGCTGTGGGTCTAGATATGCTCAATCCAGGTTGCATCAGAGACCCTGAACGGATTTTGTAAGAATTTCTCTCTCTTTCACTGTCTTTGCTTTGTGGGTTTTTTAAAGTAATGTATGTTTAGAATGGGGTTTGGCTGCTTTTCCCTGCTGTGTTTATGCCGCTTTACACCCTCTTGATTCACTTGCAGAGAGATATCAATACATAGGTTTTCAGATTCATACTAGTCAGATATATTCTTGTGCGGTGACTAGGGGGTGTTGAGTCCAGTACACTGAGCAGGGAGTAGGCCTTGTCTATTACATATTTGGCTTATGGAGCGGTGTCTGAGCTAATTTCAAACCCTTGTTTTATGCATCACCCCACCTCACCTTTCCCGTTAAGCAGCCATAGTGTGTCTTCTAAAGGTGTGACTCTGTTCTGTTTTGTAATTCAGTTCAAGTGTAGCGATTTTGACATTCCCTCTAGAAGCGATATCTTAGGATAAGGGCCTTTTTCTGTGTGACTTATTTCACTTAGAATCATCGTACCTAAATCCACTCATCATGCTGCTAACAGGCCTTATGTCATTGATTTCATGGCTGAGTGATATTCCATTGTGCCAAGTACCACCATTTCTTTATCCATTTTTCTCTTTCCTGGGATATTGAAGGTGTACCGAAGCGGAGGTTCTTGGTAACAGAGCAGCCGTAAAGTTTGGGGTGCCTGTGTCTTGTTGACTTTTAGTTTTCCCAATTTATACGCCCATGAGTGGAAGTGCCCTATGCTCTCTACGCTGTGTTTATTACTTGTTTCAGGACACACCGTACTCTTCTCCAGAGTGCCTGTTGGCAATTTACATCCCGCCCATCAGCGTAGCAAGGCTCCCATGTCTCCATGGCCTGTCCTGCTTTTCTGGTTTTTACATTTTGTTCAGCATGGCCCTTTTGACCGAGGGCAAGCGAGACTTCTTTGTAGCGCTGATTTGCCCTTCCGGCTTGCTTGGTTGGCCAAAAAGGGCGTATGCGTTTTTTTCTGAATATATTCAGGAAAAAACGCATACGCCCTTTTTGGCCAAGGGCATCATTGTCAACGTTTTGCCGCTTTTCATGTGCTTTAAAGGCGAGTCGAATCTACCTCCTGAAATCTGTTTCCTGCAAATCTGCCTTGCTTTCAAATCCTCTTCGTTGCCTTCCCTCAATATATTTGTGGACGAGAGTTCTCATTTATAACTCTGCACGTTTGTGAATTGCAGTGCCCCTGAGCTCCATTTGTCTCCTCGCTTTCTTGGGAGCTGGCCGCAAAAGCGCAGGATTGCTTCAGGCCCTATTTTGGTTCTGGGGGGCAGGCTGAGCCTGTGGTTCATTCTTCTTCCTGATGGGAAAATGGAGTGACCTGTGCCTGTCCCAACACCTAGGGCTAGTCTCTCGTTGGTCCCCCGTCTTCCCGTTCATCCTCAGGACAAATTGCAACCTGGACGAAACAGGAGGTTAAAGGTGCTGATTCTCCAAGTAGGGAGATGGTTAGTCAAGCGGCTGGAATGGCGAACCCGAGCACAAGGAGAGGAGAAATGAGTTGCGTTTTAGAAACCTTTCCCGATCTCACGGCATACCATCTTCTGGGTTTCCCATGCATGTTTTGATGTAGGAAGATGCCCTTGTACCTGGAGATTTGAGACCCATGGGGTGTGTTCCCCGCAGTGTTACTTTAAAGTATCTGCATTTGCTCACCCAACCTCACCAATCCTCTCAGCCCCAAGAGTGTCCAGCCTTATGTCTCATCCAGCTGTGGGTCTAGATATGGTCAATCCAGGTTGCATCATAGACCCTGAATGGATTTTGTAAGAATTTCTCTCTCTTTAACTGTCTTTGTTTTCTGGGTTTTTTAAAGTAATTTATGTTTAGAATCGGGCTTGGCTGATTTTCCCTGCTGTGTTGATGCCGCTTTACACCCTCTTGATTCACTTGCAGAGAGATATCGATACATAGGTTTTCAGATTCTTACTAGTCAAATATATTCTTGTGTGGTGACTAGGGTGTGTTGACTCCAGTTCACTGAGCAGGGAGTAGGCCTTGTCTATTACATATTTGGCTTATGGAGCGGTCTCTGAGCTAATTTCAAACCCTTGTTTTATGCATCACCCCACCTCACCTTTCCCGTTAAGCAGCCATAGTGTGTCTTCTAAAGGTGTGACTCTGTTCTCTTTTGTAATTCAGTTCAAGTGTAGCGATTTTGACATTCCCTCTATAAGCGATATCTTAGGATAAGTGTCTTTTTCTGTGTGACTTATTTCACTTAGAATCATCGTACCTAAATCCACTCATCATGCTGCTAACTAGCCTTATGACATTGATTTCATGGCTGAGTGATATTCCATTGTGCCAAGTACCACCATTTCTTTATCCATTTTTCTCTTTCCTGGGATATTGAAGGTGTACCGAAGCGGAGGTTCTTGGAAACAGAGCAGCCGTAAACTTTAGGGTGCCTGTGTCTTGTTGATTTTTAGTTTTCCCAATTTATATGCCCATGAGTGGAAGTGCCCTATGCTCTCAACGCTGTGTTTATTACTTGTTTCAGGACACACCGTACTCTTCTCCAGAGTGCCTGTTGGCAATTTACATCCCGCCCATCAGCGTAGCAAGGCTCCCATGTCTCCATGGCCTGTCCTGCTTTTCTGGTTTTTACACTTTGTTCAGCATGGCCCTTTTGACCGAGGGCAAGCGAGACTTCTTTGTAGCGCTGATTTGCCCTTCCGGCTTGCTTGGTTGGCCAAAAAGGGCGTATGCGTTTTTTCCTGAATATATTCAGGAAAAAGCGCATACGCCCTTTTTGGCCAAGGGCATCATTGTCAACGTTTTGCCGCTTTTCATGTGCTTTAAAGGCGAGTCGAATCTACCTCCTGAAATCTGTTTCCTGCAAATCTGCCTTGCTTTCAAATCCTCTTCGTTGCCTTCCCTCAATATATTTGTGGACGAGAGTTCTCATTTATAACTCTGCACGTTTGTGAATTGCAGTGCCCCTGAGCTCCATTTGTCTCCTCGCTTTTTTGGGAGCTGGCCGCAAAAGCGCAGGATTGCTTCAGGCCCTATTTTGGTTCTGGGGGGCAGGCTGAGCCTGTGGTTCATTCTTATTCCTGATGGGAAAATGGAGTGACCTGTGCCTGTCCCAATACCTAGGGCTAGTCTTTCGTTGGTTCCCCGTCTTCCCGTTCATCCTCAGGACAAATTGCAACCTGGACGAAACAGTAGGTTAAAGGTGCTGATTCTCCAAGTAGGGAGATGGTTAGTCAAGCGGCTGGAATGGCGAACCCGAGCACAAGGAGAGGAGAAATGAGGTGCGTTTTAGAAACCTTTCCCGATCTCACGGCATACCATCTTCTGGGTTTCCCATGCATGTTTTGATGTAGGAAGATGCCCTTGTACCTGGAGATTTGAGACCCATGGGGTGTGTTCCCCGCAGTGTTACTTTAAAGTATCTGCGTTTGCTCACCCAACCTCACCAATCCTCTCAGCCCCAAGAGTGTCCAGCCTTATATCTCATCCAGCTGTGGGTCTAGATATGGTCAATCCAGGTTGCATCAGAGACCCTGAACGGATTTTGTAAGAATTTCTCTCTCTTTCACTGTCTTTGCTTTGTGGCTTTTTTAAAGTAATGTATGTTTAGAATGGGGTTTGGGCGCTTTTCCCTGCTGTGTTTATGCCGCTTTACACCCTCTTGATTCACTTGCAGAGAGATATCAATACATAGGTTTTCAGATTCATACTAGTCAGATATATTCTTGTGCAGTGACTAGGGGGTGTTGAGTCCAGATCAGTGAGCAGGGAGTAGGCCTTGTTTATTACATATTTGGCTTATGGAGCGGTGTCTGAGCTAATTTCAAACCCTTGTTTTATGCATCACCCCACCTCACCTTTCCCGTTAAGCAGCCATAGTGTGTCTTCTAAAGGTGTGCCTCTGTTCTGTTTTGTAATTCAGTTCAAGTGTAGCGATTTTGACATTCCCTCTATAAGCGATATCTTAGGATAAGTGCCTTTTTCTGTGTGACTATTTCACTTAGAATCATCGTACCTAAATCCACTCATCATGCTGCTAACTAGCCTTATGACATTGATTTCATGGCTGAGTGATATTGCATTGTGCCAAGTACCACCATTTCTTTATCCATTTTTCTCTTTCCTGGGATATTGAAGGTGTACCGAAGCGGAGGTTCTTGGCTACAGAGCAGCCGTAAAGTTTGGGGTGCCTGTGTCTTGTTGACTTTAATTTTCCCAATTTATACGCCCATGAGTGGAAGTGCCCTATGCTCTCTACGCTGTGTTTATTACTTGTTTCAGGACACACCGTACTCTTCTCCAGAGAGCCTGTTGGCAATTTACATCCCGCCCATCAGCGTAGCAAGGCTCCCATGTCTCCATGGCCTGTCCTGCTTTTCTGGTTTTTACATTTTGTTCAGCATGGCCCTTTTGACCGAGGGCAAGCGAGACTTCTTTGTAGCGCTGATTTGCCCTTCCGGCTTGCTTGGTTGGCCAAAAAGGGCGTATGCGTTTTTTCCTGAATATATTCAGGAAAAAACGCATACGCCCTTTTTGGCCAAGGGCATCATTGTCAACGTTTTGCCGCTTTTCATGTGCTTTAAAGGCGAGTCGAATCTACCTCCTGAAATCTGTTTCCTGCAAATCTGCCTTGCTTTCAAATCCTCTTCGTTGCCTTCCCTCAATATATTTGTGGACGAGAGTTCTCATTTATAACTCTGCACGTTTGTGAATTGCAGTGCCCCTGAGCTCCATTTGTCTCCTCGCTTTCTTGGGAGCTGGCCGCAAAAGCGCAGGATTGCTTCAGGCCCTATTTTGGTTCTGGGGGGCAGGCTGAGCCTGTGGTTCATTCTTCTTCCTGATGGGAAAATGGAGTGACCTGTGCCTGTCCCAACACCTAGGGCTAGTCTCTCGTTGGTCCCCCGTCTTCCCGTTCATCCTCAGGACAAATTGCAACCTGGACGAAACAGGAGGTTAAAGGTGCTGATTCTCCAAGTAGGGAGATGGTTAGTCAAGCGGCTGGAATGGCGAACCCGAGCACAAGGAGAGGAGAAATGAGGTGCGTTTTAGAAACCTTTCCCGATCTCACGGCATACCATCTTCTGGGTTTCCCATGCATGTTTTGATGTAGGAAGATGCCCTTGTACCTGGAGATTTGAGACCCATGGGGTGGGTACCCCGCGGTATTACTTTAAAGTATCTGCGTTTGCTCACCCAACCTCACCAATCCTCTCAGCCCCAAGAGTGTCCAGCCTTATGTCTCATCCAGCTGTGGGTCTAGATATCGTCAATCCAGGTTGCATCAGAGACCCTGAACGGATTTTGTAAGAATTTCTCTCTCTTTCACTGTCTTTGCTTTGTGGGTTTTTTAAAGTAATGTATGTTTAGAATGGGGTTTGGCTGCTTTTCCCTGCTGTGTTTATGCCGCTTTACACCCTCTTGATTCACTTGCAGAGAGATATCAATACATAGGTTTTCAGATTCATACTAGTCAGATATATTCTTGTGCGGTGACTAGGGGGTGTTGAGTCCAGTACACTGAGCAGGGAGTAGGCCTTGTCTATTACATATTTGGCTTATGGAGCGGTGTCTGAGCTAATTTCAAACCCTTGTTTTATGCATCACCCCACCTCACCTTTCCCGTTAAGCAGCCATAGTGTGTCTTCTAAAGGTGTGACTCTGTTCTCTTTTGTAATTCAGTTCAAGTGTAGCGATTTTGACATTCCCTCTATAAGCGATATCTTAGGATAAGTGTCTTTTTCTGTGTGACTTATTTCACTTAGAATCATCGTACCTAAATCCACTCATCATGCTGCTAACTAGCCTTATGACATTGATTTCATGGCTGAGTGATATTCCATTGTGCCAAGTACCACCATTTCTTTATCCATTTTTCTCTTTCCTGGGATATTGAAGGTGTACCGAAGCGGAGGTTCTTGGCAACAGAGCAGCCGTAAAGTTTGGGGTGCCTGTGTCTTGTTGACTTTTAGTTTTCCCAATTTATACGCCCATGAGTGGAAGTGCCCTATGCTCTCTACGCTGTGTTTATTACTTGTTTCAGGACACACCGTACTCTTCTCCAGAGTGCCTGTTGGCAATTTACATCCCGCCCATCAGCGTAGCAAGGCTCCCATGTCTCCATGGCCTGTCCTGCTTTTCTGGTTTTTACACTTTGTTCAGCATGGCCCTTTTGACCGAGGGCAAGCGAGACTTCTTTGTAGCGCTGATTTGCCCTTCCGGCTTGCTTGGTTGGCCAAAAAGGGCGTATGCGTTTTTTCCTGAATATATTCAGGAAAAAGCGCATACGCCCTTTTTGGCCAAGGGCATCATTGTCAACGTTTTGCCGCTTTTCATGTGCTTTAAAGGCGAGTCGAATCTACCTCCTGAAATCTGTTTCCTGCAAATCTGCCTTGCTTTCAAATCCTCTTCGTTGCCTTCCCTCAATATATTTGTGGACGAGAGTTCTCATTTATAACTCTGCACGTTTGTGAATTGCAGTGCCCCTGAGCTCCATTTGTCTCCTCGCTTTTTTGGGAGCTGGCCGCAAAAGCGCAGGATTGCTTCAGGCCCTATTTTGGTTCTGGGGGGCAGGCTGAGCCTGTGGTTCATTCTTATTCCTGATGGGAAAATGGAGTGACCTGTGCCTGTCCCAATACCTAGGGCTAGTCTTTCGTTGGTTCCCCGTCTTCCCGTTCATCCTCAGGACAAATTGCAACCTGGACGAAACAGTAGGTTAAAGGTGCTGATTCTCCAAGTAGGGAGATGGTTAGTCAAGCGGCTGGAATGGCGAACCCGAGCACAAGGAGAGGAGAAATGAGGTGCGTTTTAGAAACCTTTCCCGATCTCACGGCATACCATCTTCTGGGTTTCCCATGCATGTTTTGATGTAGGAAGATGCCCTTGTACCTGGAGATTTGAGACCCATGGGGTGTGTTCCCCGCAGTGTTACTTTAAAGTATCTGCGTTTGCTCACCCAACCTCACCAATCCTCTCAGCCCCAAGAGTGTCCAGCCTTATATCTCATCCAGCTGTGGGTCTAGATATGGTCAATCCAGGTTGCATCAGAGACCCTGAACGGATTTTGTAAGAATTTCTCTCTCTTTCACTGTCTTTGCTTTGTGGCTTTTTTAAAGTAATGTATGTTTAGAATGGGGTTTGGGCGCTTTTCCCTGCTGTGTTTATGCCGCTTTACACCCTCTTGATTCACTTGCAGAGAGATATCAATACATAGGTTTTCAGATTCATACTAGTCAGATATATTCTTGTGCAGTGACTAGGGGGTGTTGAGTCCAGATCAGTGAGCAGGGAGTAGGCCTTGTTTATTACATATTTGGCTTATGGAGCGGTGTCTGAGCTAATTTCAAACCCTTGTTTTATGCATCACCCCACCTCACCTTTCCCGTTAAGCAGCCATAGTGTGTCTTCTAAAGGTGTGCCTCTGTTCTGTTTTGTAATTCAGTTCAAGTGTAGCGATTTTGACATTCCCTCTATAAGCGATATCTTAGGATAAGTGCCTTTTTCTGTGTGACTATTTCACTTAGAATCATCGTACCTAAATCCACTCATCATGCTGCTAACTAGCCTTATGACATTGATTTCATGGCTGAGTGATATTGCATTGTGCCAAGTACCACCATTTCTTTATCCATTTTTCTCTTTCCTGGGATATTGAAGGTGTACCGAAGCGGAGGTTCTTGGCTACAGAGCAGCCGTAAAGTTTGGGGTGCCTGTGTCTTGTTGACTTTAATTTTCCCAATTTATACGCCCATGAGTGGAAGTGCCCTATGCTCTCTACGCTGTGTTTATTACTTGTTTCAGGACACACCGTACTCTTCTCCAGAGAGCCTGTTGGCAATTTACATCCCGCCCATCAGCGTAGCAAGGCTCCCATGTCTCCATGGCCTGTCCTGCTTTTCTGGTTTTTACATTTTGTTCAGCATGGCCCTTTTGACCGAGGGCAAGCGAGACTTCTTTGTAGCGCTGATTTGCCCTTCCGGCTTGCTTGGTTGGCCAAAAAGGGCGTATGCGTTTTTTCCTGAATATATTCAGGAAAAAACGCATACGCCCTTTTTGGCCAAGGGCATCATTGTCAACGTTTTGCCGCTTTTCATGTGCTTTAAAGGCGAGTCGAATCTACCTCCTGAAATCTGTTTCCTGCAAATCTGCCTTGCTTTCAAATCCTCTTCGTTGCCTTCCCTCAATATATTTGTGGACGAGAGTTCTCATTTATAACTCTGCACGTTTGTGAATTGCAGTGCCCCTGAGCTCCATTTGTCTCCTCGCTTTCTTGGGAGCTGGCCGCAAAAGCGCAGGATTGCTTCAGGCCCTATTTTGGTTCTGGGGGGCAGGCTGAGCCTGTGGTTCATTCTTCTTCCTGATGGGAAAATGGAGTGACCTGTGCCTGTCCCAACACCTAGGGCTACTCTCTCGTTGGTCCCCCGTCTTCCCGTTCATCCTCAGGACAAATTGCAACCTGGACGAAACAGGAGGTTAAAGGTGCTGATTCTCCAAGTAGGGAGATGGTTAGTCAAGCGGCTGGAATGGCGAACCCGAGCACAAGGAGAGGAGAAATGAGGTGCGTTTTAGAAACCTTTCCCGATCTCACGGCATACCATCTTCTGGGTTTCCCATGCATGTTTTGATGTAGGAAGATGCCCTTGTACCTGGAGATTTGAGACCCATGGGGTGGGTACCCCGCGGTATTACTTTAAAGTATCTGCGTTTGCTCACCCAACCTCACCAATCCTCTCAGCCCCAAGAGTGTCCAGCCTTATGTCTCATCCAGCTGTGGGTCTAGATATCGTCAATCCAGGTTGCATCAGAGACCCTGAACGGATTTTGTAAGAATTTCTCTCTCTTTCACTGTCTTTGCTTTGTGGGTTTTTTAAAGTAATGTATGTTTAGAATCGGGTTTGGCTGCTTTTCCCTGCTGTGTTTATGCCGCTTTACACCCTCTTGATTCACTTGCAGAGAGATATCAATACATAGGTTTTCAGATTCATACTAGTCAGATATATTCTTGTGCGGTGACTAGGGGGTGTTGAGTCCAGTACACTGAGCAGGGAGTAGGCCTTGTCTATTACATATTTGGCTTATGGAGCGGTGTCTGAGCTAATTTCAAACCCTTGTTTTATGCATCACCCCACCTCACCTTTCCCGTTAAGCAGCCATAGTGTGTCTTCTAAAGGTGTGACTCTGTTCTCTTTTGTAATTCAGTTCAAGTGTAGCGATTTTGACATTCCCTCTATAAGCGATATCTTAGGATAAGTGTCTTTTTCTGTGTGACTTATTTCACTTAGAATCATCGTACCTAAATCCACTCATCATGCTGCTAACTAGCCTTATGACATTGATTTCATGGCTGAGTGATATTCCATTGTGCCAAGTACCACCATTTCTTTATCCATTTTTCTCTTTCCTGGGATATTGAAGGTGTACCGAACCGAAGGTTCTTGGCAACAGAGCAGCCGTAAAGTTTGGGGTGCCTGTGTCTTGTTGACTTTTAGTTTTCCCAATTTATACGCCCATGAGTGGAAGTGCCCTATGCTCTCTACGCTGTGTTTATTACTTGTTTCAGGACACACCGTACTCTTCTCCAGAGTGCCTGTTGGCAATTTACATCCCGCCCATCAGCGTAGCAAGGCTCCCATGTCTCCATGGCCTGTCCTGCTTTTCTGGTTTTTACATTTTGTTCAGCATGGCCCTTTTGACCGAGGGCAAGCGAGACTTCTTTGTAGCGCTGATTTGCCCTTCCGGCTTGCTTGGTTGGCCAAAAAGGGCGTATGCGTTTTTTCCTGAATATATTCAGGAAAAAACGCATACGCCCTTTTTGGCCAAGGGCATCATTGTCAACGTTTTGTCGCTTTTCATGTGCTTTAAAGGCGAGTCGAATCTACCTCCTGAAATCTGTTTCCTGCAAATCTGCCTTGCTTTCAAATCCTCTTCGTTGCCTTCCCTCAATATATTTGTGCACGAGAGTTCTCATTTATAACTCTGCACGTTTGTGAATTGCAGTGCCCCTGAGCTCCATTTGTCTCCTCGCTTTCTTGGGAGCTGGCCGCAAAAGCGCAGGATTGCTTCAGGCCCTATTTTGGTTCTGGGGGGCAGGCTGAGCCTGTGGTTCATTCTTCTTCCTGATGGGAAAATGGAGTGACCTGTGCCTGTCCCAACACCTAGGGCTAGTCTCTCGTTGGTTCCCCGTCTTCCCGTTCATCCTCAGGACAAATTGCAACCTGGACGAAACAGGAGGTTAAAGGTGCTGATTCTCCAAGTAGGGAGATGGTTAGTCAAGCGGCTGGAATGGCGAACCCGAGCACAAGGAGAGGAGAAATGAGGTGCGTTTTAGAAACCTTTCCCGATCTCACGGCATACCATCCTCTGGGTTTCCCATGCATGTTTTGATGTAGGAAGATGCCCTTGTACCTGGAGATTTGAGACCCATGGGGTGTGTACCCCGCGGTGTTACTTTAAAGTATCTGGGTTTGCTCACCCAACCTCACCAATCCTCTCAGCCCCAAGAGTGTCCAGCCTTATGTCTCATCCAGCTGTGGGTCTAGATATGGTCAATCCAGGTTGCATCATAGACCCTGAATGGATTTTGTAAGAATTTCTCTCTCTTTCACTCTCTTTGTTTTGTGGGTTTTTTAAAGTAATTTATGTTTAGAATCGGGCTTGGCTGCTTTTCCCTGCTGTGTTGATGCCGCTTTACACCCTCTTGATTCACTTGCAGAGAGATATCGATACATAGGTTTTCAGATTCTTACTAGTCAAATATATTCTTGTGTGGTGACTAGGGTTTGTTGACTCCAGTTCACTGAGCAGGGAGTAGGCCTTGTCTATTACATATTTGGCTTATGGAGCAGTCTCTGAGCTAATTTCAAACCCTTGTTTTATGCATCACCCCACCTCACCTTTCCCGTTAAGCAGCCATAGTGTGTCTTCTAAAGGTGTGACTCTGTTCTCTTTTGTAATTCAGTTCAAGTGTAACGATTTTGACATTCCCTCAATAAGCGATATCTTAGGAGAAGGGCCTTTTACTGTGTGACTTATTTCACTTAGAATCATCGTACCTAAATCCACTCATCATGCTGCTAACTAGCCTTATGACATTGATTTCATGGCTGAGTGATATTCCATTGTGCCAAGTACCACCATTTCTTTATCCATTTTTCTCTTTCCTGGGATATTGAAGGTGTACCGAAGCGGAGGTTCTTGGAAACAGAGCAGCCGTAAACTTTAGGGTGCCTGTGTCTTGTTGATTTTTAGTTTTCCCAATTTATATGCCCATGAGTGGAAGTGCCCTATGCTCTCAACGCTGTGTTTATTACTTGTTTCAGGACACACCGTACTCTTCTCCAGAGTGCCTGTTGGCAATTTACATCCCGCCCATCAGCGTAGCAAGGCTCCCATGTCTCCATGGCCTGTCCTGCTTTTCTGGTTTTTACACTTTGTTCAGCATGGCCCTTTTGACCGAGGGCAAGCGAGACTTCTTTGTAGCGCTGATTTGCCCTTCCGGCTTGCTTGGTTGGCCAAAAAGGGCGTATGCGTTTTTTCCTGAATATATTCAGGAAAAAACGCATACGCCCTTTTTGGCCAAGGGCATCATTGTCAACGTTTTGCCGCTTTTCATGTGCTTTAAAGGCGAGTCGAATCTACCTCCTGAAATCTGTTTCCTGCAAATCTGCCTTGCTTTCAAATCCTCTTCGTTGCCTTCCCTCATTATATTTGTGCACGAGAGTTCGCATTTATAACTCTGCACGTTTGTGAATTGCAGTTCCCCTGAGCTGCATTTGTCTCCTCGATTTTTAGGGAGCTGGCCGCAAAAGCGCAGGATTGCTTCAGGCCCTATTTTAGTTCTGGGGGGCAGGCTGAGCCTGTGGTTCATTCTTATTCCTGATGGGAAAATGGAGTGACCTGTGCCTGTCCCAACACCTAGGGCTCTCTCTCGTTGGTTCTGCGTCTTCCCGTTCATCCTCAGGACAAATTGCAACCTGTACAATCAGGAGGTTAAAGGTGCTGATTCTCCAAGTAGAGAGATGGTTAGTCAAGCGGCTGGAATGGCGAACCCGAGCACAAGGAGAGGAGAAATGAGGTGCGTTTTAGAAACTTTTCCCGATCTCACGGCATACCATCTTCTGGGTTTCCCATGCATGTTTTGATGTAGGAAGATGCCCTTGTACCTGGAGATTTGAGACCCATGGGGTGGGTACCCCGCGGTATTACTTTAAAGTATCTGCATTTGCTCACCCAACCTCACCAATCCTCTCAGCCCCAAGAGTGTCCAGCCTTATGTCTCATCCAGCTGTGGGTCTAGATATGGTCAATCCAGGTTGCATCAGAGACCCTGAACGGATTTTGTAAGAATTTCTCTCTCTTTCACTGTCTTTGCTTTGTGGGTTTTTTAAAGTAATGTATGTTTAGAATGGGGTTTGGCTGCTTTTCCCTGCTGTGTTTATGCCGCTTTACACCCTCTTGATTCACTTGCAGAGAGATATCAATACATAGGTTTTCAGATTCATACTAGTCAGATATATTCTTGTGCGGTGACTAGGGGGTGTTGAGTCCAGTACACTGAGCAGGGAGTAGGCCTTGTCTATTACATATTTGGCTTATGGAGCGGTGTCTGAGCTAATTTCAAACCCTTGTTTTATGCATCACCCCACCTCACCTTTCCCGTTAAGCAGCCATAGTGTGTCTTCTAAAGGTGTGACTCTGTTCTGTTTTGTAATTCAGTTCAAGTGTAGCGATTTTGACATTCCCTCTAGAAGCGATATCTTAGGATAAGGGCCTTTTTCTGTGTGACTTATTTCACTTAGAATCATCGTACCTAAATCCACTCATCATGCTGCTAACAGGCCTTATGTCATTGATTTCATGGCTGAGTGATATTCCATTGTGCCAAGTACCACCATTTCTTTATCCATTTTTCTCTTTCCTGGGATATTGAAGGTGTACCGAAGCGGAGGTTCTTGGTAACAGAGCAGCCGTAAAGTTTGGGGTGCCTGTGTCTTGTTGACTTTTAGTTTTCCCAATTTATACGCCCATGAGTGGAAGTGCCCTATGCTCTCTACGCTGTGTTTATTACTTGTTTCAGGACACACCGTACTCTTCTCCAGAGTGCCTGTTGGCAATTTACATCCCGCCCATCAGCGTAGCAAGGCTCCCATGTCTCCATGGCCTGTCCTGCTTTTCTGGTTTTTACATTTTGTTCAGCATGGCCCTTTTGACCGAGGGCAAGCGAGACTTCTTTGTAGCGCTGATTTGCCCTTCCGGCTTGCTTGGTTGGCCAAAAAGGGCGTATGCGTTTTTTTCTGAATATATTCAGGAAAAAACGCATACGCCCTTTTTGGCCAAGGGCATCATTGTCAACGTTTTGCCGCTTTTCATGTGCTTTAAAGGCGAGTCGAATCTACCTCCTGAAATCTGTTTACTGCAAATCTGCCTTGCTTTCAAATCCTCTTCGTTGCCTTCCCTCAATATATTTGTGGACGAGAGTTCTCATTTATAACTCTGCACGTTTGTGAATTGCAGTGCCCCTGAGCTCCATTTGTCTCCTCGCTTTCTTGGGAGCTGGCCGCAAAAGCGCAGGATTGCTTCAGGCCCTATTTTGGTTCTGGGGGGCAGGCTGAGCCTGTGGTTCATTCTTCTTCCTGATGGGAAAATGGAGTGACCTGTGCCTGTCCCAACACCTAGGGCTAGTCTCTCGTTGGTCCCCCGTCTTCCCGTTCATCCTCAGGACAAATTGCAACCTGGACGAAACAGGAGGTTAAAGGTGCTGATTCTCCAAGTAGGGAGATGGTTAGTCAAGCGGCTGGAATGGCGAACCCGAGCACAAGGAGAGGAGAAATGAGTTGCGTTTTAGAAACCTTTCCCGATCTCACGGCATACCATCTTCTGGGTTTCCCATGCATGTTTTGATGTAGGAAGATGCCCTTGTACCTGGAGATTTGAGACCCATGGGGTGTGTTCCCCGCAGTGTTACTTTAAAGTATCTGCATTTGCTCACCCAACCTCACCAATCCTCTCAGCCCCAAGAGTGTCCAGCCTTATGTCTCATCCAGCTGTGGGTCTAGATATGGTCAATCCAGGTTGCATCATAGACCCTGAATGGATTTTGTAAGAATTTCTCTCTCTTTAACTGTCTTTGTTTTCTGGGTTTTTTAAAGTAATTTATGTTTAGAATCGGGCTTGGCTGATTTTCCCTGCTGTGTTGATGCCGCTTTACACCCTCTTGATTCACTTGCAGAGAGATATCAATACATAGGTTTTCAGATTCTTACTAGTCAAATATATTCTTGTGTGGTGACTAGGGTGTGTTGACTCCAGTTCACTGAGCAGGGAGTAGGCCTTGTCTATTACATATTTGGCTTATGGAGCGGTCTCTGAGCTAATTTCAAACCCTTGTTTTATGCATCACCCCACCTCACCTTTCCCGTTAAGCAGCCATAGTGTGTCTTCTAAAGGTGTGACTCTGTTCTCTTTTGTAATTCAGTTCAAGTGTAGCGATTTTGACATTCCCTCTATAAGCGATATCTTAGGATAAGTGTCTTTTTCTGTGTGACTTATTTCACTTAGAATCATCGTACCTAAATCCACTCATCATGCTGCTAACTAGCCTTATGACATTGATTTCATGGCTGAGTGATATTCCATTGTGCCAAGTACCACCATTTCTTTATCCATTTTTCTCTTTCCTGGGATATTGAAGGTGTACCGAAGCGGAGGTTCTTGGAAACAGAGCAGCCGTAAACTTTAGGGTGCCTGTGTCTTGTTGATTTTTAGTTTTCCCAATTTATATGCCCATGAGTGGAAGTGCCCTATGCTCTCAACGCTGTGTTTATTACTTGTTTCAGGACACACCGTACTCTTCTCCAGAGTGCCTGTTGGCAATTTACATCCCGCCCATCAGCGTAGCAAGGCTCCCATGTCTCCATGGCCTGTCCTGCTTTTCTGGTTTTTACACTTTGTTCAGCATGGCCCTTTTGACCGAGGGCAAGCGAGACTTCTTTGTAGCGCTGATTTGCCCTTCCGGCTTGCTTGGTTGGCCAAAAAGGGCGTATGCGTTTTTTCCTGAATATATTCAGGAAAAAACGCATACGCCCTTTATAGCCAAGGGCATCATTGTCAACGTTTTGCCGCTTTTCATGTGCTTTAAAGGCGAGTCGAATCTACCTCCTGAAATCTGTTTCCTGCAAATCTGCCTTGCTTTCAAATCCTCTTCGTTGCCTTCCCTCAATATATTTGTGCACGAGAGTTCTCATTTATAACTCTGCACGTTTGTGAATTGCAGTTCCCCTGAGCTCCATTTGTCTCCTCGCTTTTTAGGGAGCTGGCCGCAAAAGCGCAGGATTGCTTCAGGCCCTATTTTAGTTCTGGGGGGCAGGCTGAGCCTGTGGTTCATTCTTATTCCTGATGGGAAAATGGAGTGACCTATGCCTGTCCCAACACCTAGGGCTCGCTCTCGTTGGTTCTGCGTCTTCCCATTCATCCTCAGGACAAATTGCAACCTGTACAATCAGGAGGTTAAAGGTGCTGATTCTCCAAGTAGAGAGATTGTTAGTCAAGCGGCTGGAATGGCGAACCCAACACAAGGAGAGGAGAAATGAGGTGCGTTTTAGAAACCTTTCCCGATCTCACGGCATACCATCTTCTGGGTTTCCCATGCATGTTTTGATGTAGGAAGATGCCCTTGTACCTGGAGATTTGAGACCCATGGGGTGGGTACCCCGCGGTATTACTTTAAAGTATCTGCATTTGCTCACCCAACCTCACCAATCCTCTCAGCCCCAAGAGTGTCCAGCCTTATGTCTCATCCAGCTGTGGGTCTAGATATGGTCAATCCAGGTTGCATCAGAGACCCTGAACGGATTTTGTAAGAATTTCTCTCTCTTTCACTGTCTTTGCTTTGTGGGTTTTTTAAAGTAATGTATGTTTAGAATGGGGTTTGGCTGCTTTTCCCTGCTGTGTTTATGCTGCTTTACACCCTCTTGATTCACTTGCAGAGAGATATCAATACATAGGTTTTCAGATTCATACTAGTCAGATATATTCTTGTGCGGTGACTAGGGGGTGTTGAGTCCAGTACACTGAGCAGGGAGTAGGCCTTTTCTATTACATATTTGGCTTATGGAGCGGTGTCTGAGCTAATTTCAAACCCTTGTTTTATGCATCACCCCACCTCACCTTTCCCGTTAAGCAGCCATAGTGTGTCTTCTAAAGGTGTGCCTCTGTTCTGTTTTGTAATTCAGTTCAAGTGTAACGATTTTGACATTCCCTCAATAAGCGATATCTTAGGAGAAGGGCCTTTTACTGTGTGACTTATTTCACTTAGAATCATCGTACCTAAATCCACTCATCATGCTGCTAACTAGCCTTATGACATTGATTTCATGGCTGAGTGATATTCCATTGTGTCAAGTACCACCATTTCTTTATCCATTTTTCTCTTTCCTGGGATATTGAAGGTGTACCGAAGCGGAGGTTCTTGGCAACAGAGCAGCCGTAAACTTTAGGGTGCCTGTGTCTTGTTGATTTTTAGTTTTCCCAATTTATACGCCCATGAGTGGAAGTGCCCTATGCTCTCAACGCTGTGTTTATTACTTGTTTCAGGACACACCGTACTCTTCTCCAGAGTGCCTGTTGGCAATTTACATCCCGCCCATCAGCGTAGCAAGGCTCCCCTGTCTCCATGGCCTGTCCTGCTTTTCTGGTTTTTACACTTTCTTCAGCATGGCCCTTTTGACCGAGGGCAAGCGAGACTTCTTTGTAGCGCTGATTTGCCCTTCTGGCTTGCTTGGTTGGCAAAAAAGGGCGTATGCGTTTTTTCCTGAATATATTCAGGAAAAAACGCATACGCCCTTTTTGGCCAAGGGCATCATTGTCAACGTTTTGCCGCTTTTCATGTGCTTTAAAGGCGAGTCGAATCTACCTCCTGAAATCTGTTTCCTGCAAATCTGCCTTGCTTTCAAATCCTCTTCGTTGCCTTCCCTCAATATATTTGTGGACGAGAGTTCTCATTTATAACTCTGCACGTTTGTGAATTGCAGTGCCCCTGAGCTCCATTTGTCTCCTTGCTTTTTTGGGAGCTGGCCGCAAAAGCGCAGGATTGCTTCAGGCCCTATGTTGGTTCTGGGGGGCAGGCTGAGCCTGTGGTTCATTCTTCTTCCTGATGGGAAAATGGAGTGACCTATGCCTGTCCCAACACCTAGGGCTCGTCTCACATTGGTTCCACGTCTTCCCGTTCATCCTCAGGACAGATTGCAACCTGTACAATCAGGAGGTTAAAGGTGCTCATTCTCCAAATAGGGAGATGGTTAGTCAAGCAGCTGGAATGGTGAACCCGAGCACAAGGAGAGGAGAAATGAGGTGCGTTTTAGAAACCTTTCCCGATCTCATGGCATACCATCTTCTGGGTTTCCCATGCATGTTTTGATGTAGGAAGATGCCCTTGTACCTGGAGATTTGAGACCCATGGGGTGTGTTCCCCGCAGTGTTACTTTAAAGTATCTGCGTTTGCTCACCCAAACTCACCAATCCTCTCAGCCCCAAGAGTGTCCAGCCTTATGTCTCATCCAGCTGTGGGTCTAGATATGGTCAATCCAGGTTGCATCATAGACCCTGAACGGATTTTGTAAGAATTTCTCTCTCTTTCACTGTCTTTGTTTTGTGGGTTTTTTAAGTAATTTATGTTTAGAATCGGGTTTGGCTGCTTTTCCCTGCTGTGTTGATGCCGCTTTACACCCTCTTGATTCACTTGCATAGAGATATCCATACATAGGTTTTCAGATTCTTACTAGTCAGATATATTCTTGTGTGGTGACTAGGGTGTGTTGAGTCCAGTTCACTGAGCAGGGAGTAGGCCTTGTCTATTACATATTAGGGTTATGGAGCGGTCTCTGAGCTAATTTCAAACCCTTGTTTTATGCATCACCCCACCTCACCTTTCCTGTTAAGCAGCCATAGTGTGTCTTCTAAAGGTGTGACTCTGTTCTGTTTTGTAATTCAGTTCAAGTGTAGCGATTTTGACATTCCCTCTATAAGCGATATCTTAGGATAAGTGTCTTTTTCTGTGTGACTTATTTCACTTAGAATCATCGTACCTAAATCCACTCATCATGCTGCTAACTAGCCTTATGACATTGATTTCATGACTGAGTGATATTCCATTGTGCCAAGTACCACCATTTCTTTATCCATTTTTCTCTTTCCTGGGATATTGAAGGTGTACCGAAGCGGAGATTCTTGGAAACAGAGCAGCCGAAAACTTTAGGGTGCCTGTGTCTTGTTGATTTTTAGTTTTCCCAATTTATACGCCCATGAGTGGAAGTGCCCTATGCTCTCTACGCTGTGTTTATTACTTGTTTCAGGACACACCGTACTCTTCTCCAGAGTGCCTGTTGGCAATTTACATCCCGCCCATCAGCGTAGCAAGGCTCCCATGTCTCCATGGCCTGTCCTGCTTTTCTGGTTTTTACATTTTGTTCAGCATGGCCCTTTGGACCGATGGCAAGCGAGACTTCTTTGTAGCGCTGATTTGCCCTTCCGGCTTGCTTGGTTGGCCAAAAAGGGCGTATGCGTTTTTTCCTGAATATATTCAGGAAAAAACGCATACGCCCTTTTTGGCCAAGGGCATCATTGTCAACGTTTTGCCGCTTTTCATGTGCTTTAAAGGCGAGTCGAATCTACCTCCTGAAATCTGTTTCCTGCAAATCTGCCTTGCTTTCAAATCCTCTTTGTTGCCTTCCCTCAATATATTTGTGGACGAGAGTTCTCGTTTATAACTCTGCACGTTTGTGAATTGCAGTGCCCCTGAGCTCCATTTGTCTCCTCGCTTTTTTGGGAGCTGGCCGCAAAAGCGCAGGATTGCTTCAGGCCCTATTTTGGTTCTGGGGGGCAGGCTGAGCCTGTGGTTCATTCTTCTTCCTGATGGGAAAATGGAGTGACCTGTGCCTGTCCCAACAGCGAGGGCTAGTCTCTCGTTGGTTCCCCGTCTTCCCGTTCATCCTCAGGACAAATTGCAACCTGGACGAAACAGGAGGTTAAAGGTGCTGATTCTCCAAGTAGGGAGATGGTTAGTCAAGCGGCTGGAATGGCGAACCCGAGCACAAGGAGAGGAGAAATGAGGTGCGTTTTAGAAACCTTTCCCGATCTCATGGCATACCATCTTCTGGGTTTCCCATGCATGTTTTGATGTAGGAAGATGCCCTTGTACCTGGAGATTTGAGACCCATGGGGTGGGTACCCCGCGGTATTACTTTAAAGTATCTGTATTTGCTCACCCAACCTCACCAATCCTCTCAGCCCCAAGAGTGTCCAGCCTTATGTCTCATCCAGCTGTGGGTCTAGATATGGTCAATCCAGGTTGCATCAGAGACCCTGAACGGATTTTGTAAGAATTTCTCTCTCTTTCACTGTCTTTGCTTTGTGGCTTTTTTAAAGTAATGTATGTTTAGAATGGGGTTTGGCTGCTTTTCCCTGCTGTGTTTATGCCGCTTTACACCCTCTTGATTCACTTGCAGAGAGATATCGATACATAGGTTTTCAGATTCATACTAGTCAGATATATTCTTGTGCGGTGACTAGGGGGTGTTGAGTGCAGTTCACTGAGCAGGGAGTAGGCCTTGTCTAGTACATATTTGGCTTATGGAGCGGTGTCTGAGCTAATTTCAAACCCTTGTTTTATGCATCACCCCACCTCAACTTTCCAGTTAAGCAGACATAGTGTGTCTTCTAAAGGTGTGACTCTGTTCTGTTTGGTAATTCAGTTCAAGTGTAGCGATTTTGACATTCCCTCTATAAGCGATATCTTAGGATAAGTGCCTTTTTCTGTGTGACTTATTTCACTTAGAATCATCGTACCTAAATCCACTCATCATGCTGCTTACTAGCCTTATGACATTGATTTCATGGCTGAGTGATATTGCATTGTGCCAAGTACCACCATTTGTTTATCCATTTTTCTCTTTCCTGGGATATTGAAGGTGTACCGAAGCGGAGGTTCTTGGCAACAGAGCAGCCGTAAACTTTAGGGTGCCTGTGTCTTGTTGATTTTTAGTTTTCCCAATTTATACGCCCATGAGTGGAAGTGCCCTATGCTCTCTACGCTGTGTTTATTATTTGTTTCAGGACACACCGTACTCTTCTCCAGAGTGCCTGTTGGCAATTTACATCCTGCCCATCAGCGTAGCAAGGCTCCCATGACTCCATGGCCTGTCCAGCTTTTCTGCTTTTTACACTTTGTTCAGCATGGCCTTTTGACCGAGGGCAAGCGAGACTTCTTTGTAGCGCTGATTTGCCCTTCCGGCTTGCTTGGTTGGCCAAAAAGGGCGTATGCGTTTTTTCCTGAATATATTCAGGAAAAAACGCATACGCCCTTTTTGGCCAAGGGCATCATTGTCAACGTTTTGCCACTTTTCATGTGCTTTAAAGGCGAGTCGAATCTACCTCCTGAAATCTGTTTCCTGCAAATCTGCCTTGCTTTCAAATCCTCTTCGTTGCCTTCCCTCAATATATTTGTGGACGAGAGTTCTCATTTATAACTCTGCACGTTTGTGAATTGCAGTGCCCCTGAGCTCAATTAGTCTCCTCGCTTTTTTGGGAGCTTGCCACAAAAGCGCAGGATTGCTTCAGGCCCTATTTTGGTTTTGGGGGGCAGGCTGAGCCTGTGGTTCATTCTTCTTCCTGATGGGAAAATGGAGTGACCTGTGCCTGTCCCAACACCTAGGGCTAGTCTCTCGTTGGTTCCCCGTCTTCCCGTTCATCCTCAGGACAAATTGCAACCTGGACGAAACAGGAGGTTAAAGGTGCTGATTCTCCATGTAGGGAGATGGTTAGTCAAGCGGCTGGAATGGCGAACCCGAGCACAAGGAGAGGAGAAATGAGGTGCGTTTTAGAAACCTTTCCCGATCTCACGGCATACCATCTTCTGGGTTTCCCATGCATGTTTTGATGTAGGAAGATGCCCTTGTACCTGGAGATTTGAGACCCATGGGGTGTGTTCCCCGCAGTGTTACTTTAAATTATCTGCGTTTGCTCACCCAACCTCACCAATCCTCTCAGCCCCAAGAGTGTCCAGCCTTATATCTCATCCAGCTGTGGGTCTAGATATGGTCAATCCAGGTTGCATCAGAGACCCTGAACGGATTTTGTAAGAATTTCTCTCTCTTTCACTGTCTTTGCTTTGTGGCTTTTTTAAAGTAATGTATGTTTAGAATGGGGTTTGGGCGCTTTTCCCTGCTGTGTTTATGCCGCTTTACACCCTCTTGATTCACTTGCAGAGAGATATCAATACATAGGTTTTCAGATTCATAGTAGTCAGATATATTCTTGTGCAGTGACTAGGGGGTGTTGAGTCCAGATCAGTGAGCAGGGAGTAGGCCTTGTTTATTACATATTTGGCTTATGGAGCGGTGTCTGAGCTAATTTCAAACCCTTGTTTTATGCATCACCCCACCTCACCTTTCCCGTTAAGCAGCCATAGTGTGTCTTCTAAAGGTGTGCCTCTGTTCTGTTTTGTAATTCAGTTCAAGTGTAGCGATTTTGACATTCCCTCTATAAGCGATATCTTAGGATAAGTGCCTTTTTCTGTGTGACTATTTCACTTAGAATCATCGTACCTAAATCCACTCATCATGCTGCTAACTAGCCTTATGACATTGATTTCATGGCTGAGTGATATTGCATTGTGCCAAGTACCACCATTTCTTTATCCATTTTTCTCTTTCCTGGGATATTGAAGGTGTACCGAAGCGGAGGTTCTTGGCTACAGAGCAGCCGTAAAGTTTGGGGTGCCTGTGTCTTGTTGATTTTTAGTTTTCCCAATTTATACGCCCATGAGTGGAAGTGCCCTATGCTCTCAACGCTGTGTTTATTACTTGTTTCAGGACACACCGTACTCTTCTCCAGAGTGCCTGTTGGCAATTTACATCCCACCCATCAGCGTAGCAAGGCTCCCATGTCTCCATGGCCTGTCCTGCTATTCTGGTTTTTACAGTTTGTTCAGCATGGCCCTTTTGACCGAGGGCAAGCGAGACTTCTTTGTAGCGCTGATTTGCCCTTCCGGCTTGCTTGGTTGGCCAAAAAGGGCGTATGCGTTTTTTCCTGAATATATTCAGGAAAAAGCGCATACGCCCTTTTTGGCCAAGGGCATCATTGTCAACATTTTGCCGCTTTTCATGTGCTTTAAAGGCGAGTCGAATCTACCTCCTGAAATCTGTTTCCTGCAAATCTGCCTTGCTTTCAAATCCTCTTCGTTGCCTTCCCTCAATATATTTGTGGACGAGAGTTCTCATTTATAACTCTGCACGTTTGTGAATTGCAGTGCCCCTGAGCTCCATTTGTCTCCTCGCTTTTTTGGGAGCTGGCCGCAAAAGCGCAGGATTGCTTCAGGCCCTATTTTGGTTCTGGGGGGCAGGCTGAGCCTGTGGTTCATTCTTCTTCCTGATGGGAAAATGGAGTGACCTGTGCCTGTCCCAACACCTAGGGCTAGTCTCTCGTTGGTTCCCCGTCTTCCCGTTCATCCTCAGGACAAATTGCAACCTGGACGAAACAGGAGGTTAAAGGTGCTGATTCTCCAAGTAGGGAGATGGTTAGTCAAGCAGCTGGAATGGCGAACCCGAGCACAAGGAGAGGAGAAATGAGGTGCGTTTTAGAAACCTTTCCCGATCTCACGGCATACCATCTTCTGGGTTTCCCATGCATGTTTTGATGTAGGAAGATGCCCTTGTACCTGGAGATTTGAGACCCATGGGGTGGGTACCCCGCGGTATTACTTTAAAGTATCTGCATTTGCTCACCCAACCTCACCAATCCTCTCAGCCCCAAGAGTGTCCAGCCTTATGTCTCATCCAGCTGTGGGTCTAGATATGGTCAATCCAGGTTGCATCAGAGACCCTGAACGGATTTTGTAAGAATTTCTCTCTCTTTCACTGTCTTTGCTTTGTGGGTTTTTTAAAGTAATGTATGTTTAGAATGGGGTTTGGCTGCTTTTCCCTGCTGTGTTTATGCCGCTTTACACCCTCTTGATTCACTTGCAGAGAGATATCAATACATAGGTTTTCAGATTCACACTAGTCAGATATATTCTTGTGCAGTGACTAGGGGGTGTTGAGTCCAGTACACTGAGCAGGGAGTAGGCCTTGTCTATTACATATTTGGTTTATGGAGCGGTGTCAGAGCTAATTTCAAACACTTGTTTTATGCATCACCCCACCTCACCTTTCCCGTTAAGCAGCCATAGTGTGTCTTCTAAAGGTGTGACTCTGTTCTGTTTTGTAATTCAGTTCAAGTGTAGCGATTTTGACATTCCCTCTAGAAGCGATATCTTAGGATAAGGGCCTTTTTCTGTGTGACTTATTTCACTTAGAATCATCGTACCTAAATCCACTCATCATGCTGCTAACTAGCCTTATGTCATTGATTTCATGGCTGAGTGATATTCCATTGTGCCAAGTACCACCATTTCTTTATCCATTTTTCTCTTTCCTGGGATATTGAAGGTGTACCGAAGCGGAGGTTCTTGGCAACAGAGCAGCCGTAAAGTTTGGGGTGCCTGTGTCTTGTTGACTTTAATTTTCCCAATTTATACGCCCATGAGTGGAAGTGCCCTATGCTCTCTACGCTGTGTTTATTACTTGTTTCAGGACACACCGTACTCTTCTCCAGAGTGCCTGTTGGCAATTTACATCCCGCCCATCAGCGTAGCAAGGCTCCCATGTCTCCATGGCCTGTCCTGCTTTTCTGGTTTTTAAATTTTGTTCAGCATGGCCCTTTTGACCGAGGGCAAGCGAGACTTCTTTGTAGCGCTGATTTGCCCTTCCGGCTTGCTTGGTTGGCCAAAAAGGGCGTATGCGTTTTTTCCTGAATATATTCAGGAAAAAACGCATACGCCCTTTTTGGCCAAGGGCATCATTGTCAACGTTTTGCCGCTTTTCATGTGCTTTAAAGGCGAGTCGAATCTACCTCCTGAAATCTGTTTCCTGCAAATCTGCCTTGCTTTCAAATCCTCTTCGTTGCCTTCCCTCAATATATTTGTGGACGAGAGTTCTCATTTATAACTCTGCACGTTTGTGAATTGCAGTGCCCCTGAGCTCCATTTGTCTCCTCGCTTTCTTGGGAGCTGGCCGCAAAAGCGCAGGATTGCTTCAGGCCCTATTTTGGTTCTGGGGGGCAGGCTGAGCCTGTGGTTCATTCTTCTTCCTGATGGGAAAATGGAGTGACCTGTGCCTGTCCCAACACCTAGGGCTAGTCTCTCGTTGGTCCCCCGTCTTCCCGTTCATCCTCAGGACAAATTGCAACCTGGACGAAACAGGAGGTTAAAGGTGCTGATTCTCCATGTAGGGAGATGGTTAGTCAAGCGGCTGGAATGGCGAACCCGAGCACAAGGAGAGGAGAAATGAGGTGCGTTTTAGAAACCTTTCCCGATCTCATGGCATACCATCTTCTGGGTTTCCCATGCATGTTTTGATGTAGGAAGATGCCCTTGTACCTGGAGATTTGAGACCCATGGGGTGGGTACCCCGCGGTATTACTTTAAAGTATCTGTATTTGCTCACCCAACCTCACCAATCCTCTCAGCCCCAAGAGTGTCCAGCCTTATGTCTCATCCAGCTGTGGGTCTAGATATGGTCAATCCAGGTTGCATCAGAGACCCTGAACGGATTTTGTAAGAATTTCTCTCTCTTTCACTGTCTTTGCTTTGTGGCTTTTTTAAAGTAATGTATGTTTAGAATGGGGTTTGGCTGCTTTTCCCTGCTGTGTTTATGCCGCTTTACACCCTCTTGATTCACTTGCAGAGAGATATCGATACATAGGTTTTCAGATTCATACTAGTCAGATATATTCTTGTGCGGTGACTAGGGGGTGTTGAGTGCAGTTCACTGAGCAGGGAGTAGGCCTTGTCTAGTACATATTTGGCTTATGGAGCGGTGTCTGAGCTAATTTCAAACCCTTGTTTTATGCATCACCCCACCTCAACTTTCCAGTTAAGCAGACATAGTGTGTCTTTTAAAGGTGTGACTCTGTTCTGTTTGGTAATTCAGTTCAAGTGTAGCGATTTTGACATTCCCTCTATAAGCGATATCTTAGGATAAGTGCCTTTTTCTGTGTGACTTATTTCACTTAGAATCATCGTACCTAAATCCACTCATCATGCTGCTTACTAGCCTTATGACATTGATTTCATGGCTGAGTGATATTGCATTGTGCCAAGTACCACCATTTGTTTATCCATTTTTCTCTTTCCTGGGATATTGAAGGTGTACCGAAGCGGAGGTTCTTGGCAACAGAGCAGCCGTAAACTTTAGGGTGCCTGTGTCTTGTTGATTTTTAGTTTTCCCAATTTATACGCCCATGAGTGGAAGTGCCCTATGCTCTCTACGCTGTGTTTATTATTTGTTTCAGGACACACCGTACTCTTCTCCAGAGTGCCTGTTGGCAATTTACATCCTGCCCATCAGCGTAGCAAGGCTCCCATGACTCCATGGCCTGTCCAGCTTTTCTGCTTTTTACACTTTGTTCAGCATGGCCTTTTGACCGAGGGCAAGCGAGACTTCTTTGTAGCGCTGATTTGCCCTTCCGGCTTGCTTGCTTGGCCTAAAAGGGCGTATGCGTTTTTTCCTGAATATATTCAGGAAAAAACGCATACGCCCTTTTTGGCCAAGGGCATCATTGTCAACGTTTTGCCACTTTTCATGTGCTTTAAAGGCGAGTCGAATCTACCTCCTGAAATCTGTTTCCTGCAAATCTGCCTTGCTTTCAAATCCTCTTCGTTGCCTTCCCTCAATATATTTGTGGACGAGAGTTCTCATTTATAACTCTGCACGTTTGTGAATTGCAGTGCCCCTGAGCTCAATTAGTCTCCTCGCTTTTTTGGGAGCTTGCCACAAAAGCGCAGGATTGCTTCAGGCCCTATTTTGGTTTTGGGGGGCAGGCTGAGCCTGTGGTTCATTCTTCTTCCTGATGGGAAAATGGAGTGACCTGTGCCTGTCCCAACACCTAGGGCTAGTCTCTCGTTGGTTCCCCGTCTTCCCGTTCATCCTCAGGACAAATTGCAACCTGGACGAAACAGGAGGTTAAAGGTGCTGATTCTCCATGTAGGGAGATGGTTAGTCAAGCGGCTGGAATGGCGAACCCGAGCACAAGGAGAGGAGAAATGAGGTGCGTTTTAGAAACCTTTCCCGATCTCACGGCATACCATCTTCTGGGTTTCCCATGCATGTTTTGATGTAGGAAGATGCCCTTGTACCTGGAGATTTGAGACCCATGGGGTGTGTTCCCCGCAGTGTTACTTTAAATTATCTGCGTTTGCTCACCCAACCTCACCAATCCTCTCAGCCCCAAGAGTGTCCAGCCTTATATCTCATCCAGCTGTGGGTCTAGATATGGTCAATCCAGGTTGCATCAGAGACCCTGAACGGATTTTGTAAGAATTTCTCTCTCTTTCACTGTCTTTGCTTTGTGGCTTTTTTAAAGTAATGTATGTTTAGAATGGGGTTTGGGCGCTTTTCCCTGCTGTGTTTATGCCGCTTTACACCCTCTTGATTCACTTGCAGAGAGATATCAATACATAGGTTTTCAGATTCATACTAGTCAGATATATTCTTGTGCAGTGACTAGGGGGTGTTGAGTCCAGATCAGTGAGCAGGGAGTAGGCCTTGTTTATTACATATTTGGCTTATGGAGCGGTGTCTGAGCTAATTTCAAACCCTTGTTTTATGCATCACCCCACCTCACCTTTCCCGTTAAGCAGCCATAGTGTGTCTTCTAAAGGTGTGCCTCTGTTCTGTTTTGTAATTCAGTTCAAGTGTAGCGATTTTGACATTCCCTCTATAAGCGATATCTTAGGATAAGTGCCTTTTTCTGTGTGACTATTTCACTTAGAATCATCGTACCTAAATCCACTCATCATGCTGCTAACTAGCCTTATGACATTGATTTCATGGCTGAGTGATATTGCATTGTGCCAAGTACCACCATTTCTTTATCCATTTTTCTCTTTCCTGGGATATTGAAGGTGTACCGAAGCGGAGGTTCTTGGCTACAGAGCAGCCGTAAAGTTTGGGGTGCCTGTGTCTTGTTGATTTTTAGTTTTCCCAATTTATACGCCCATGAGTGGAAGTGCCCTATGCTCTCAACGCTGTGTTTATTACTTGTTTCAGGACACACCGTACTCTTCTCCAGAGTGCCTGTTGGCAATTTACATCCCACCCATCAGCGTAGCAAGGCTCCCATGTCTCCATGGCCTGTCCTGCTATTCTGGTTTTTACAGTTTGTTCAGCATGGCCCTTTTGACCGAGGGCAAGCGAGACTTCTTTGTAGCGCTGATTTGCCCTTCCGGCTTGCTTGGTTGGCCAAAAAGGGCGTATGCGTTTTTTCCTGAATATATTCAGGAAAAAGCGCATACGCCCTTTTTGGCCAAGGGCATCATTGTCAACATTTTGCCGCTTTTCATGTGCTTTAAAGGCGAGTCGAATCTACCTCCTGAAATCTGTTTCCTGCAAATCTGCCTTGCTTTCAAATCCTCTTCGTTGCCTTCCCTCAATATATTTGTGGACGAGAGTTCTCATTTATAACTCTGCACGTTTGTGAATTGCAGTGCCCCTGAGCTCCATTTGTCTCCTCGCTTTTTTGGGAGCTGGCCGCAAAAGCGCAGGATTGCTTCAGGCCCTATTTTGGTTCTGGGGGGCAGGCTGAGCCTGTGGTTCATTCTTCTTCCTGATGGGAAAATGGAGTGACCTGTGCCTGTCCCAACACCTAGGGCTAGTCTCTCGTTGGTTCCCCGTCTTCCCGTTCATCCTCAGGACAAATTGCAACCTGGACGAAACAGGAGGTTAAAGGTGCTGATTCTCCAAGTAGGGAGATGGTTAGTCAAGCAGCTGGAATGGCGAACCCGAGCACAAGGAGAGGAGAAATGAGGTGCGTTTTAGAAACCTTTCCCGATCTCACGGCATACCATCTTCTGGGTTTCCCATGCATGTTTTGATGTAGGAAGATGCCCTTGTACCTGGAGATTTGAGACCCATGGGGTGGGTACCCCGCGGTATTACTTTAAAGTATCTGCATTTGCTCACCCAACCTCACCAATCCTCTCAGCCCCAAGAGTGTCCAGCCTTATGTCTCATCCAGCTGTGGGTCTAGATATGGTCAATCCAGGTTGCATCAGAGACCCTGAACGGATTTTGTAAGAATTTCTCTCTCTTTCACTGTCTTTGCTTTGTGGGTTTTTTAAAGTAATGTATGTTTAGAATGGGGTTTGGCTGCTTTTCCCTGCTGTGTTTATGCCGCTTTACACCCTCTTGATTCACTTGCAGAGAGATATCAATACATAGGTTTTCAGATTCACACTAGTCAGATATATTCTTGTGCAGTGACTAGGGGGTGTTGAGTCCAGTACACTGAGCAGGGAGTAGGCCTTGTCTATTACATATTTGGTTTATGGAGCGGTGTCTGAGCTAATTTCAAACACTTGTTTTATGCATCACCCCACCTCACCTTTCCGGTTAAGCAGCCATAGTGTGTCTTCTAAAGGTGTGACTCTGTTCTGTTTTGTAATTCAGTTCAAGTGTAGCGATTTTGACATTCCCTCTAGAAGCGATATCTTAGGATAAGGGCCTTTTTCTGTGTGACTTATTTCACTTAGAATCATCGTACCTAAATCCACTCATCATGCTGCTAACTAGCCTTATGTCATTGATTTCATGGCTGAGTGATATTCCATTGTGCCAAGTACCACCATTTCTTTATCCATTTTTCTCTTTCCTGGGATATTGAAGGTGTACCGAAGCGGAGGTTCTTGGCAACAGAGCAGCCGTAAAGTTTGGGGTGCCTGTGTCTTGTTGACTTTAATTTTCCCAATTTATACGCCCATGAGTGGAAGTGCCCTATGCTCTCTAAGCTGTGTTTATTACTTGTTTCAGGACACACCGTACTCTTCTCCAGAGTGCCTGTTGGCAATTTACATCCCGCCCATCAGCGTAGCAAGGCTCCCATGTCTCCATGGCCTGTCCTGCTTTTCTGGTTTTTACATTTTGTTCAGCATGGCCCTTTGGACCGATGGCAAGCGAGACTTCTTTGTAGCGCTGATTTGCCCTTCCGGCTTGCTTGGTTGGCCAAAAAGGGCGTATGCGTTTTTTCCTGAATATATTCAGGAAAAAACGCATACGCCCTTTTTGGCCAAGGGCATCATTGTCAACGTTTTGCCGCTTTTCATGTGCTTTAAAGGCGAGTCGAATCTACCTCCTGAAATCTGTTTCCTGCAAATCTGCCTTGCTTTCAAATCCTCTTTGTTGCCTTCCCTCAATATATTTGTGGACGAGAGTTCTCATTTATAACTCTGCACGTTTGTGAATTGCAGTGCCCCTGAGCTCCATTTGTCTCCTCGCTTTTTTGGGAGCTGGCCGCAAAAGCGCAGGATTGCTTCAGGCCCTATTTTGGTTCTGGGGGGCAGGCTGAGCCTGTGGTTCATTCTTCTTCCTGATGGGAAAATGGAGTGACCTGTGCCTGTCCCAACAGCGAGGGCTAGTCTCTCGTTGGTTCCCCGTCTTCCCGTTCATCCTCAGGACAAATTGCAACCTGGACGAAACAGGAGGTTAAAGGTGCTGATTCTCCAAGTAGGGAGATGGTTAGTCAAGCGGCTGGAATGGCGAACCCGAGCACAAGGAGAGGAGAAATGAGGTGCGTTTTAGAAACCTTTCCCGATCTCATGGCATACCATCTTCTGGGTTTCCCATGCATGTTTTGATGTAGGAAGATGCCCTTGTACCTGGAGATTTGAGACCCATGGGGTGGGTACCCCGCGGTATTACTTTAAAGTATCTGTATTTGCTCACCCAACCTCACCAATCCTCTCAGCCCCAAGAGTGTCCAGCCTTATGTCTCATCCAGCTGTGGGTCTAGATATGGTCAATCCAGGTTGCATCAGAGACCCTGAACGGATTTTGTAAGAATTTCTCTCTCTTTCACTGTCTTTGCTTTGTGGCTTTTTTAAAGTAATGTATGTTTAGAATGGGGTTTGGCTGCTTTTCCCTGCTGTGTTTATGCCGCTTTACACCCTCTTGATTCACTTGCAGAGAGATATCGATACATAGGTTTTCAGATTCATACTAGTCAGATATATTCTTGTGCGGTGACTAGGGGGTGTTGAGTGCAGTTCACTGAGCAGGGAGTAGGCCTTGTCTAGTACATATTTGGCTTATGGAGCGGTGTCTGAGCTAATTTCAAACCCTTGTTTTATGCATCACCCCACCTCAACTTTCCAGTTAAGCAGACATAGTGTGTCTTCTAAAGGTGTGACTCTGTTCTGTTTGGTAATTCAGTTCAAGTGTAGCGATTTTGACATTCCCTCTATAAGCGATATCTTAGGATAAGTGCCTTTTTCTGTGTGACTTATTTCACTTAGAATCATCGTACCTAAATCCACTCATCATGCTGCTTACTAGCCTTATGACATTGATTTCATGGCTGAGTGATATTGCATTGTGCCAAGTACCACCATTTGTTTATCCATTTTTCTCTTTCCTGGGATATTGAAGGTGTACCGAAGCGGAGGTTCTTGGCAACAGAGCAGCCGTAAACTTTAGGGTGCCTGTGTCTTGTTGATTTTTAGTTTTCCCAATTTATACGCCCATGAGTGGAAGTGCCCTATGCTCTCTACGCTGTGTTTATTATTTGTTTCAGGACACACCGTACTCTTCTCCAGAGTGCCTGTTGGCAATTTACATCCTGCCCATCAGCGTAGCAAGGCTCCCATGACTCCATGGCCTGTCCAGCTTTTCTGCTTTTTACACTTTGTTCAGCATGGCCTTTTGACCGAGGGCAAGCGAGACTTCTTTGTAGCGCTGATTTGCCCTTCCGGCTTGCTTGGTTGGCCAAAAAGGGCGTATGCGTTTTTTCCTGAATATATTCAGGAAAAAACGCATACGCCCTTTTTGGCCAAGGGCATCATTGTCAACGTTTTGCCGCTTTTCATGTGCTTTAAAGGCGAGTCGAATCTACCTCCTGAAATCTGTTTCCTGCAAATCTGCCTTGCTTTCAAATCCTCTTTGTTGCCTTCCCTCAATATATTTGTGGACGAGAGTTCTCATTTATAACTCTGCACGTTTGTGAATTGCAGTGCCCCTGAGCTCCATTTGTCTCCTCGCTTTTTTGGGAGCTGGCCGCAAAAGCGCAGGATTGCTTCAGGCCCTATTTTGGTTCTGGGGGGCAGGCTGAGCCTGTGGTTCATTCTTCTTCCTGATGGGAAAATGGAGTGACCTGTGCCTGTCCCAACAGCGAGGGCTAGTCTCTCGTTGGTTCCCCGTCTTCCCGTTCATCCTCAGGACAAATTGCAACCTGGACGAAACAGGAGGTTAAAGGTGCTGATTCTCCAAGTAGGGAGATGGTTAGTCAAGCGGCTGGAATGGCGAACCCGAGCACAAGGAGAGGAGAAATGAGGTGCGTTTTAGAAACCTTTCCCGATCTCATGGCATACCATCTTCTGGGTTTCCCATGCATGTTTTGATGTAGGAAGATGCCCTTGTACCTGGAGATTTGAGACCCATGGGGTGGGTACCCCGCGGTATTACTTTAAAGTATCTGTATTTGCTCACCCAACCTCACCAATCCTCTCAGCCCCAAGAGTGTCCAGCCTTATGTCTCATCCAGCTGTGGGTCTAGATATGGTCAATCCAGGTTGCATCAGAGACCCTGAACGGATTTTGTAAGAATTTCTCTCTCTTTCACTGTCTTTGCTTTGTGGCTTTTTTAAAGTAATGTATGTTTAGAATGGGGTTTGGCTGCTTTTCCCTGCTGTGTTTATGCCGCTTTACACCCTCTTGATTCACTTGCAGAGAGATATCGATACATAGGTTTTCAGATTCATACTAGTCAGATATATTCTTGTGCGGTGACTAGGGGGTGTTGAGTGCAGTTCACTGAGCAGGGAGTAGGCCTTGTCTAGTACATATTTGGCTTATGGAGCGGTGTCTGAGCTAATTTCAAACCCTTGTTTTATGCATCACCCCACCTCAACTTTCCAGTTAAGCAGACATAGTGTGTCTTCTAAAGGTGTGACTCTGTTCTGTTTGGTAATTCAGTTCAAGTGTAGCGATTTTGACATTCCCTCTATAAGCGATATCTTAGGATAAGTGCCTTTTTCTGTGTGACTTATTTCACTTAGAATCATCGTACCTAAATCCACTCATCATGCTGCTTACTAGCCTTATGACATTGATTTCATGGCTGAGTGATATTGCATTGTGCCAAGTACCACCATTTGTTTATCCATTTTTCTCTTTCCTGGGATATTGAAGGTGTACCGAAGCGGAGGTTCTTGGCAACAGAGCAGCCGTAAACTTTAGGGTGCCTGTGTCTTGTTGATTTTTAGTTTTCCCAATTTATACGCCCATGAGTGGAAGTGCCCTATGCTCTCTACGCTGTGTTTATTATTTGTTTCAGGACACACCGTACTCTTCTCCAGAGTGCCTGTTGGCAATTTACATCCTGCCCATCAGCGTAGCAAGGCTCCCATGACTCCATGGCCTGTCCAGCTTTTCTGCTTTTTACACTTTGTTCAGCATGGCCTTTTGACCGAGGGCAAGCGAGACTTCTTTGTAGCGCTGATTTGCCCTTCCGGCTTGCTTGCTTGGCCTAAAAGGGCGTATGCGTTTTTTCCTGAATATATTCAGGAAAAAACGCATACGCCCTTTTTGGCCAAGGGCATCATTGTCAACGTTTTGCCACTTTTCATGTGCTTTAAAGGCGAGTCGAATCTACCTCCTGAAATCTGTTTCCTGCAAATCTGCCTTGCTTTCAAATCCTCTTCGTTGCCTTCCCTCAATATATTTGTGGACGAGAGTTCTCATTTATAACTCTGCACGTTTGTGAATTGCAGTGCCCCTGAGCTCAATTAGTCTCCTCGCTTTTTTGGGAGCTTGCCACAAAAGCGCAGGATTGCTTCAGGCCCTATTTTGGTTTTGGGGGGCAGGCTGAGCCTGTGGTTCATTCTTCTTCCTGATGGGAAAATGGAGTGACCTGTGCCTGTCCCAACACCTAGGGCTAGTCTCTCGTTGGTTCCCCGTCTTCCCGTTCATCCTCAGGACAAATTGCAACCTGGACGAAACAGGAGGTTAAAGGTGCTGATTCTCCATGTAGGGAGATGGTTAGTCAAGCGGCTGGAATGGCGAACCCGAGCACAAGGAGAGGAGAAATGAGGTGCGTTTTAGAAACCTTTCCCGATCTCACGGCATACCATCTTCTGGGTTTCCCATGCATGTTTTGATGTAGGAAGATGCCCTTGTACCTGGAGATTTGAGACCCATGGGGTGTGTTCCCCGCAGTGTTACTTTAAATTATCTGCGTTTGCTCACCCAACCTCACCAATCCTCTCAGCCCCAAGAGTGTCCAGCCTTATATCTCATCCAGCTGTGGGTCTAGATATGGTCAATCCAGGTTGCATCAGAGACCCTGAACGGATTTTGTAAGAATTTCTCTCTCTTTCACTGTCTTTGCTTTGTGGCTTTTTTAAAGTAATGTATGTTTAGAATGGGGTTTGGGCGCTTTTCCCAGCTGTGTTTATGCCGCTTTACACCCTCTTGATTCACTTGCAGAGAGATATCAATACATAGGTTTTCAGATTCATACTAGTCAGATATATTCTTGTGCAGTGACTAGGGGGTGTTGAGTCCAGATCAGTGAGCAGGGAGTAGGCCTTGTTTATTACATATTTGGCTTATGGAGCGGTGTCTGAGCTAATTTCAAACCCTTGTTTTATGCATCACCCCACCTCACCTTTCCCGTTAAGCAGCCATAGTGTGTCTTCTAAAGGTGTGCCTCTGTTCTGTTTTGTAATTCAGTTCAAGTGTAGCGATTTTGACATTCCCTCTATAAGCGATATCTTAGGATAAGTGCCTTTTTCTGTGTGACTATTTCACTTAGAATCATCGTACCTAAATCCACTCATCATGCTGCTAACTAGCCTTATGACATTGATTTCATGGCTGAGTGATATTGCATTGTGCCAAGTACCACCATTTCTTTATCCATTTTTCTCTTTCCTGGGATATTGAAGGTGTACCGAAGCGGAGGTTCTTGGCTACAGAGCAGCCGTAAAGTTTGGGGTGCCTGTGTCTTGTTGATTTTTAGTTTTCCCAATTTATACGCCCATGAGTGGAAGTGCCCTATGCTCTCAACGCTGTGTTTATTACTTGTTTCAGGACACACCGTACTCTTCTCCAGAGTGCCTGTTGGCAATTTACATCCCACCCATCAGCGTAGCAAGGCTCCCATGTCTCCATGGCCTGTCCTGCTATTCTGGTTTTTACAGTTTGTTCAGCATGGCCCTTTTGACCGAGGGCAAGCGAGACTTCTTTGTAGCGCTGATTTGCCCTTCCGGCTTGCTTGGTTGGCCAAAAAGGGCGTATGCGTTTTTTCCTGAATATATTCAGGAAAAAGCGCATACGCCCTTTTTGGCCAAGGGCATCATTGTCAACATTTTGCCGCTTTTCATGTGCTTTAAAGGCGAGTCGAATCTACCTCCTGAAATCTGTTTCCTGCAAATCTGCCTTGCTTTCAAATCCTCTTCGTTGCCTTCCCTCAATATATTTGTGGACGAGAGTTCTCATTTATAACTCTGCACGTTTGTGAATTGCAGTGCCCCTGAGCTCCATTTGTCTCCTCGCTTTTTTGGGAGCTGGCCGCAAAAGCGCAGGATTGCTTCAGGCCCTATTTTGGTTCTGGGGGGCAGGCTGAGCCTGTGGTTCATTCTTCTTCCTGATGGGAAAATGGAGTGACCTGTGCCTGTCCCAACACCTAGGGCTAGTCTCTCGTTGGTTCCCCGTCTTCCCGTTCATCCTCAGGACAAATTGCAACCTGGACGAAACAGGAGGTTAAAGGTGCTGATTCTCCAAGTAGGGAGATGGTTAGTCAAGCAGCTGGAATGGCGAACCCGAGCACAAGGAGAGGAGAAATGAGGTGCGTTTTAGAAACCTTTCCCGATCTCACGGCATACCATCTTCTGGGTTTCCCATGCATGTTTTGATGTAGGAAGATGCCCTTGTACCTGGAGATTTGAGACCCATGGGGTGGGTACCCCGCGGTATTACTTTAAAGTATCTGCATTTGCTCACCCAACCTCACCAATCCTCTCAGCCCCAAGAGTGTCCAGCCTTATGTCTCATCCAGCTGTGGGTCTAGATATGGTCAATCCAGGTTGCATCAGAGACCCTGAACGGATTTTGTAAGAATTTCTCTCTCTTTCACTGTCTTTGCTTTGTGGGTTTTTTAAAGTAATGTATGTTTAGAATGGGGTTTGGCTGCTTTTCCCTGCTGTGTTTATGCCGCTTTACACCCTCTTGATTCACTTGCAGAGAGATATCAATACATAGGTTTTCAGATTCACACTAGTCAGATATATTCTTGTGCAGTGACTAGGGGGTGTTGAGTCCAGTACACTGAGCAGGGAGTAGGCCTTGTCTATTACATATTTGGTTTATGGAGCGGTGTCTGAGCTAATTTCAAACACTTGTTTTATGCATCACCCCACCTCACCTTTCCCGTTAAGCAGCCATAGTGTGTCTTCTAAAGGTGTGACTCTGTTCTGTTTTGTAATTCAGTTCAAGTGTAGCGATTTTGACATTCCCTCTAGAAGCGATATCTTAGGATAAGGGCCTTTTTCTGTGTGACTTATTTCACTTAGAATCATCGTACCTAAATCCACTCATCATGCTGCTAACTAGCCTTATGTCATTGATTTCATGGCTGAGTGATATTCCATTGTGCCAAGTACCACCATTTCTTTATCCATTTTTCTCTTTCCTGGGATATTGAAGGTGTACCGAAGCGGAGGTTCTTGGCAACAGAGCAGCCGTAAAGTTTGGGGTGCCTGTGTCTTGTTGACTTTAATTTTCCCAATTTATACGCCCATGAGTGGAAGTGCCCTATGCTCTCTACGCTGTGTTTATTACTTGTTTCAGGACACACCGTACTCTTCTCCAGAGTGCCTGTTGGCAATTTACATCCCGCCCATCAGCGTAGCAAGGCTCCCATGTCTCCATGGCCTGTCCTGCTTTTCTGGTTTTTAAATTTTGTTCAGCATGGCCCTTTTGACCGAGGGCAAGCGAGACTTCTTTGTAGCGCTGATTTGCCCTTCCGGCTTGCTTGGTTGGCCAAAAAGGGCGTATGCGTTTTTTCCTGAATATATTCAGGAAAAAACGCATACGCCCTTTTTGGCCAAGGGCATCATTGTCAACGTTTTGCCGCTTTTCATGTGCTTTACAGGCGAGTCGAATCTACATCCTGAAATCTGTTTCCTGCAAATCTGCCTTGCTTTCAAATCCTCTTCGTTGCCTTCCCTCAATATATTTGTGGACGAGAGTTCTCATTTATAACTCTGCACGTTTGTGAATTGCAGTGCCCCTGAGCTCCATTTGTCTCCTCGCTTTCTTGGGAGCTGGCCGCAAAAGCGCAGGATTGCTTCAGGCCCTATTTTGGTTCTGGGGGGCAGGCTGAGCCTGTGGTTCATTCTTCTTCCTGATGGGAAAATGGAGTGACCTGTGCCTGTCCCAACACCTAGGGCTAGTCTCTCGTTGGTCCCCCGTCTTCCCGTTCATCCTCAGGACAAATTGCAACCTGGACGAAACAGGAGGTTAAAGGTGCTGATTCTCCATGTAGGGAGATGGTTAGTCAAGCGGCTGGAATGGCGAACCCGAGCACAAGGAGAGGAGAAATGAGGTGCGTTTTAGAAACCTTTCCCGATCTCATGGCATACCATCTTCTGGGTTTCCCATGCATGTTTTGATGTAGGAAGATGCCCTTGTACCTGGAGATTTGAGACCCATGGGGTGGGTACCCCGCGGTATTACTTTAAAGTATCTGTATTTGCTCACCCAACCTCACCAATCCTCTCAGCCCCAAGAGTGTCCAGCCTTATGTCTCATCCAGCTGTGGGTCTAGATATGGTCAATCCAGGTTGCATCAGAGACCCTGAACGGATTTTGTAAGAATTTCTCTCTCTTTCACTGTCTTTGCTTTGTGGCTTTTTTAAAGTAATGTATGTTTAGAATGGGGTTTGGCTGCTTTTCCCTGCTGTGTTTATGCCGCTTTACACCCTCTTGATTCACTTGCAGAGAGATATCGATACATAGGTTTTCAGATTCATACTAGTCAGATATATTCTTGTGCGGTGACTAGGGGGTGTTGAGTGCAGTTCACTGAGCAGGGAGTAGGCCTTGTCTAGTACATATTTGGCTTATGGAGCGGTGTCTGAGCTAATTTCAAACCCTTGTTTTATGCATCACCCCACCTCAACTTTCCAGTTAAGCAGACATAGTGTGTCTTCTAAAGGTGTGACTCTGTTCTGTTTGGTAATTCAGTTCAAGTGTAGCGATTTTGACATTCCCTCTATAAGCGATATCTTAGGATAAGTGCCTTTTTCTGTGTGACTTATTTCACTTAGAATCATCGTACCTAAATCCACTCATCATGCTGCTTACTAGCCTTATGACATTGATTTCATGGCTGAGTGATATTGCATTGTGCCAAGTACCACCATTTGTTTATCCATTTTTCTCTTTCCTGGGATATTGAAGGTGTACCGAAGCGGAGGTTCTTGGCAACAGAGCAGCCGTAAACTTTAGGGTGCCTGTGTCTTGTTGATTTTTAGTTTTCCCAATTTATACGCCCATGAGTGGAAGTGCCCTATGCTCTCTACGCTGTGTTTATTATTTGTTTCAGGACACACCGTACTCTTCTCCAGAGTGCCTGTTGGCAATTTACATCCTGCCCATCAGCGTAGCAAGGCTCCCATGACTCCATGGCCTGTCCAGCTTTTCTGCTTTTTACACTTTGTTCAGCATGGCCTTTTGACCGAGGGCAAGCGAGACTTCTTTGTAGCGCTGATTTGCCCTTCCGGCTTGCTTGCTTGGCCTAAAAGGGCGTATGCGTTTTTTCCTGAATATATTCAGGAAAAAACGCATACGCCCTTTTTGGCCAAGGGCATCATTGTCAACGTTTTGCCACTTTTCATGTGCTTTAAAGGCGAGTCGAATCTACCTCCTGAAATCTGTTTCCTGCAAATCTGCCTTGCTTTCAAATCCTCTTCGTTGCCTTCCCTCAATATATTTGTGGACGAGAGTTCTCATTTATAACTCTGCACGTTTGTGAATTGCAGTGCCCCTGAGCTCAATTAGTCTCCTCGCTTTTTTGGGAGCTTGCCACAAAAGCGCAGGATTGCTTCAGGCCCTATTTTGGTTTTGGGGGGCAGGCTGAGCCTGTGGTTCATTCTTCTTCCTGATGGGAAAATGGAGTGACCTGTGCCTGTCCCAACACCTAGGGCTAGTCTCTCGTTGGTTCCCCGTCTTCCCGTTCATCCTCAGGACAAATTGCAACCTGGACGAAACAGGAGGTTAAAGGTGCTGATTCTCCATGTAGGGAGATGGTTAGTCAAGCGGCTGGAATGGCGAACCCGAGCACAAGGAGAGGAGAAATGAGGTGCGTTTTAGAAACCTTTCCCGATCTCACGGCATACCATCTTCTGGGTTTCCCATGCATGTTTTGATGTAGGAAGATGCCCTTGTACCTGGAGATTTGAGACCCATGGGGTGTGTTCCCCGCAGTGTTACTTTAAATTATCTGCGTTTGCTCACCCAACCTCACCAATCCTCTCAGCCCCAAGAGTGTCCAGCCTTATATCTCATCCAGCTGTGGGTCTAGATATGGTCAATCCAGGTTGCATCAGAGACCCTGAACGGATTTTGTAAGAATTTCTCTCTCTTTCACTGTCTTTGCTTTGTGGCTTTTTTAAAGTAATGTATGTTTAGAATGGGGTTTGGGCGCTTTTCCCTGCTGTGTTTATGCCGCTTTACACCCTCTTGATTCACTTGCAGAGAGATATCAATACATAGGTTTTCAGATTCATACTAGTCAGATATATTCTTGTGCAGTGACTAGGGGGTGTTGAGTCCAGATCAGTGAGCAGGGAGTAGGCCTTGTTTATTACATATTTGGCTTATGGAGCGGTGTCTGAGCTAATTTCAAACCCTTGTTTTATGCATCACCCCACCTCACCTTTCCCGTTAAGCAGCCATAGTGTGTCTTCTAAAGGTGTGCCTCTGTTCTGTTTTGTAATTCAGTTCAAGTGTAGCGATTTTGACATTCCCTCTATAAGCGATATCTTAGGATAAGTGCCTTTTTCTGTGTGACTATTTCACTTAGAATCATCGTACCTAAATCCACTCATCATGCTGCTAACTAGCCTTATGACATTGATTTCATGGCTGAGTGATATTGCATTGTGCCAAGTACCACCATTTCTTTATCCATTTTTCTCTTTCCTGGGATATTGAAGGTGTACCGAAGCGGAGGTTCTTGGCTACAGAGCAGCCGTAAAGTTTGGGGTGCCTGTGTCTTGTTGATTTTTAGTTTTCCCAATTTATACGCCCATGAGTGGAAGTGCCCTATGCTCTCAACGCTGTGTTTATTACTTTTTTCAGGACACACCGTACTCTTCTCCAGAGTGCCTGTTGGCAATTTACATCCCACCCATCAGCGTAGCAAGGCTCCCATGTCTCCATGGCCTGTCCTGCTATTCTGGTTTTTACAGTTTGTTCAGCATGGCCCTTTTGACCGAGGGCAAGCGAGACTTCTTTGTAGCGCTGATTTGCCCTTCCGGCTTGCTTGGTTGGCCAAAAAGGGCGTATGCGTTTTTTCCTGAATATATTCAGGAAAAAGCGCATACGCCCTTTTTGGCCAAGGGCATCATTGTCAACATTTTGCCGCTTTTCATGTGCTTTAAAGGCGAGTCGAATCTACCTCCTGAAATCTGTTTCCTGCAAATCTGCCTTGCTTTCAAATCCTCTTCGTTGCCTTCCCTCAATATATTTGTGGACGAGAGTTCTCATTTATAACTCTGCACGTTTGTGAATTGCAGTGCCCCTGAGCTCCATTTGTCTCCTCGCTTTTTTGGGAGCTGGCCGCAAAAGCGCAGGATTGCTTCAGGCCCTATTTTGGTTCTGGGGGGCAGGCTGAGCCTGTGGTTCATTCTTCTTCCTGATGGGAAAATGGAGTGACCTGTGCCTGTCCCAACACCTAGGGCTAGTCTCTCGTTGGTTCCCCGTCTTCCCGTTCATCCTCAGGACAAATTGCAACCTGGACGAAACAGGAGGTTAAAGGTGCTGATTCTCCAAGTAGGGAGATGGTTAGTCAAGCAGCTGGAATGGCGAACCCGAGCACAAGGAGAGGAGAAATGAGGTGCGTTTTAGAAACCTTTCCCGATCTCACGGCATACCATCTTCTGGGTTTCCCATGCATGTTTTGATGTAGGAAGATGCCCTTGTACCTGGAGATTTGAGACCCATGGGGTGGGTACCCCGCGGTATTACTTTAAAGTATCTGCATTTGCTCACCCAACCTCACCAATCCTCTCAGCCCCAAGAGTGTCCAGCCTTATGTCTCATCCAACTGTGGGTCTAGATATGGTCAATCCAGGTTGCATCAGAGACCCTGAACGGATTTTGTAAGAATTTCTCTCTCTTTCACTGTCTTTGCTTTGTGGGTTTTTTAAAGTAATGTATGTTTAGAATGGGGTTTGGCTGCTTTTCCCTGCAGTGTTTATGCCGCTTTACACCCTCTTGATTCACTTGCAGAGAGATATCAATACATAGGTTTTCAGATTCACACTAGTCAGATATATTCTTGTGCAGTGACTAGGGGGTGTTGAGTCCAGTACACTGAGCAGGGAGTAGGCCTTGTCTATTACATATTTGGTTTATGGAGCGGTGTCTGAGCTAATTTCAAACACTTGTTTTATGCATCACCCCACCTCACCTTTCCCGTTAAGCAGCCATAGTGTGTCTTCTAAAGGTGTGACTCTGTTCTCTTTTGTAATTCAGTTCAAGTGTAGCGATTTTGACATTCCCTCTAGAAGCGATATCTTAGGATAAGGGCCTTTTTCTGTGTGACTTATTTCACTTAGAATCATCGTACCTAAATCCACTCATCATGCTGCTAACTAGCCTTATGTCATTGATTTCATGGCTGAGTGATATTCCATTGTGCCAAGTACCACCATTTCTTTATCCATTTTTCTCTTTCCTGGGATATTGAAGGTGTACCGAAGCGGAGGTTCTTGGCAACAGAGCAGCCGTAAAGTTTGGGGTGCCTGTGTCTTGTTGACTTTAATTTTCCCAATTTATACGCCCATGAGTGGAAGTGCCCTATGCTCTCTACGCTGTGTTTATTACTTGTTTCAGGACACACCGTACTCTTCTCCAGAGTGCCTGTTGGCAATTTACATCCCGCCCATCAGCGTAGCAAGGCTCCCATGTCTCCATGGCCTGTCCTGCTTTTCTGGTTTTTAAATTTTGTTCAGCATGGCCCTTTTGACCGAGGGCAAGCGAGACTTCTTTGTAGCGCTGATTTGCCCTTCCGGCTTGCTTGGTTGGCCAAAAAGGGCGTATGCGTTTTTTCCTGAATATATTCAGGAAAAAACGCATACGCCCTTTTTGGCCAAGGGCATCATTGTCAACGTTTTGCCGCTTTTCATGTGCTTTAAAGGCGAGTCGAATCTACCTCCTGAAATCTGTTTCCTGCAAATCTGCCTTGCTTTCAAATCCTCTTCGTTGCCTTCCCTCAATATATTTGTGGACGAGAGTTCTCATTTATAACTCTGCACGTTTGTGAATTGCAGTGCCCCTGAGCTCCATTTGTCTCCTCGCTTTCTTGGGAGCTGGCCGCAAAAGCGCAGGATTGCTTCAGGCCCTATTTTGGTTCTGGGGGGCAGGCTGAGCCTGTGGTTCATTCTTCTTCCTGATGGGAAAATGGAGTGACCTGTGCCTGTCCCAACACCTAGGGCTAGTCTCTCGTTGGTCCCCCGTCTTCCCGTTCATCCTCAGGACAAATTGCAACCTGGACGAAACAGGAGGTTAAAGGTGCTGATTCTCCAAGTAGGGAGATGGTTAGTCAAGCGGCTGGAATGGCGAACCCGAGCACAAGGAGAGGAGAAATGAGGTGCGTTTTAGAAACCTTTCCCGATCTCACGGCATACCATCTTCTGGGTTTCCCATGCATGTTTTGATGTAGGAAGATGCCCTTGTACCTGGAGATTTGAGACCCATGGGGTGGGTACCCCGCGGTATTACTTTAAAGTATCTGCGTTTGCTCACCCAACCTCACCAATCCTCTCAGCCCCAAGAGTGTCCAGCCTTATGTCTCATCCAGCTGTGGGTCTAGATATCGTCAATCCAGGTTGCATCAGAGACCCTGAACGGATTTTGTAAGAATTTCTCTCTCTTTCACTGTCTTTGCTTTGTGGGTTTTTTAAAGTAATGTATGTTTAGAATGGGGTTTGGCTGCTTTTCCCTGCTGTGTTTATGCCGCTTTACACCCTCTTGATTCACTTGCAGAGAGATATCAATACATAGGTTTTCAGATTCATACAAGTCAGATATATTCTTGTGCGGTGACTAGGGGGTGTTGAGTCCAGTACACTGAGCAGGGAGTAGGCCTTGTCTATTACATATTTGGCTTATGGAGCGGTGTCTGAGCTAATTTCAAACCCTTGTTTTATGCATCACCCCACCTCACCTTTCCCGTTAAGCAGCCATAGTGTGTCTTCTAAAGGTGTGACTCTGTTCTCTTTTGTAATTCAGTTCAAGTGTAGCGATTTTGACATTCCCTCTATAAGCGATATCTTAGGATAAGTGTCTTTTTCTGTGTGACTTATTTCACTTAGAATCATCGTACCTAAATCCACTCATCATGCTGCTAACTAGCCTTATGACATTGATTTCATGGCTGAGTGATATTCCATTGTGCCAAGTACCACCATTTCTTTATCCATTTTTCTCTTTCCTGGGATATTGAAGGTGTACCGAAGCGGAGGTTCTTGGCAACAGAGCAGCCGTAAAGTTTGGGGTGCCTGTGTCTTGTTGACTTTTAGTTTTCCCAATTTATACGCCCATGTGTGGAAGTGCCCTATGCTCTCTACGCTGTGTTTATTACTTGTTTCAGGACACACCGTACTCTTCTCCAGAGTGCCTGTTGGCAATTTACATCCCGCCCATCAGCGTAGCAAGGCTCCCATGTCTCCATGGCCTGTCCTGCTTTTCTGGTTTTTACATTTTGTTCAGCATGGCCCTTTTGACCGAGGGCAAGCGAGACTTCTTTGTAGCGCTGATTTGCCCTTCCGGCTTGCTTGGTTGGCCAAAAAGGGCGTATGCGTTTTTTCCTGAATATATTCAGGAAAAAACGCATACGCCCTTTTTGGCCAAGGGCATCATTGTCAACGTTTTGTCGCTTTTCATGTGCTTTAAAGGCGAGTCGAATCTACCTCCTGAAATCTGTTTCCTGCAAATCTGCCTTGCTTTCAAATCCTCTTCGTTGCCTTCCCTCAATATATTTGTGCACGAGAGTTCTCATTTATAACTCTGCACGTTTGTGAATTGCAGTGCCCCTGAGCTCCATTTGTCTCCTCGCTTTCTTGGGAGCTGGCCGCAAAAGCGCAGGATTGCTTCAGGCCCTATTTTGGTTCTGGGGGGCAGGCTGAGCCTGTGGTTCATTCTTCTTCCTGATGGGAAAATGGAGTGACCTGTGCCTGTCCCAACACCTAGGGCTAGTCTCTCGTTGGTTCCCCGTCTTCCCGTTCATCCTCAGGACAAATTGCAACCTGGACGAAACAGGAGGTTAAAGGTGCTGATTCTCCAAGTAGGGAGATGGTTAGTCAAGCGGCTGGAATGGCGAACCCGAGCACAAGGAGAGGAGAAATGAGGTGCGTTTTAGAAACCTTTCCCGATCTCACGGCATACCATCTTCTGGGTTTCCCATGCATGTTTTGATGTAGGAAGATGCCCTTGTACCTGGAGATTTGAGACCCATGGGGTGGGTACCCCGCGGTATTACTTTAAAGTATCTGCATTTGCTCACCCAACCTCACCAATCCTCTCAGCCCCAAGAGTGTCCAGCCTTATGTCTCATCCAGCTGTGGGTCTAGATATGGTCAATCCAGGTTGCATCAGAGACCCTGAACGGATTTTGTAAGAATTTCTCTCTCTTTCACTGTCTTTGCTTTGTGGGTTTTTTAAAGTAATGTATGTTTAGAATGGGGTTTGGCTGCTTTTCCCTGCTGTGTTTATGCCGCTTTACACCCTCTTGATTCACTTGCAGAGAGATATCAATACATAGGTTTTCAGATTCATACTAGTCAGATATATTCTTGTGCGGTGACTAGGGGGTGTTGAGTCCAGTTAACTGAGCAGGGAGTAGGCCTTGTCTATTACATATTTGGCTTATGGAGCGGTGTCTGAGCTAATTTCAAACCCTTGTTTTATGCATCACCCCACCTCACCTTTCCCGTTAAGCAGCCATAGTGTGTCTTCTAAAGGTGTGCCTCTGTTGTGTTTTTTAATTCAGTTCAAGTGTAACGATTTTGACATTCCCTCAATAAGCGATATCTTAGGAGAAGGGCCTTTTACTGTGTGACTTATTTCACTTAGAATCATCGTACCTAAATCCACTCATCATGCTGCTAACTAGCCTTATGACATTGATTTCATGGCTGAGTGATATTCCATTGTGTCAAGTACCACCATTTCTTTATCCATTTTTCTCTTTCCTGGGATATTGAAGGTGTACCGAAGCGGAGGTTCTTGGCAACAGAGCAGCCGTAAACTTTAGGGTGCCTGTGTCTTGTTGATTTTTAGTTTTCCCAATTTATATGCCCATGAGTGGAAGTGCCCTATGCTCTCAACGCTGTGTTTATTACTTGTTTCAGGACACACCGTACTCTTCTCCAGAGTGCCTGTTGGCAATTTACATCCCGCCCATCAGCGTAGCAAGGCTCCCCTGTCTCCATGGCCTGTCCTGCTTTTCTGGTTTTTACAGTTTGTTCAGCATGGCCCTTTTGACCGAGGGCAAGCGAGACTTCTTTGTAGCGCTGATTTGCCCTTCTGGCTTGCTTGGTTGGCCAAAAAGGGCGTATGCGTTTTTTCCTGAATATATTCAGGAAAAAACGCATACGCCCTTTTTGACCAAGGGCATCATTGTCAACGTTTTGCCGCTTTTCATGTGCTTTAAAGGCGAGTCGAATCTACCTCCTGAAATCTGTTTCCTGCAAATCTGCCTTGCTTTCAAATCCTCTTCGTTGCCTTCCCTCAATATATTTGTGGACGAGAGTTCTCATTTATAACTCTGCACGTTTGTGAATTGCAGTGCCCCTGAGCTCCATTTGTCTCCTCGCTTTTTTGGGAGCTGGCCGCAAAAGCGCAGGATTGCTTCAGGCCCTATTTTGGTTCTGGGGGGCAGGCTGAGCCTGTGGTTCATTCTTCTTCCTGATGGGAAAATGGAGTGACCTATGCCTGTCCCAACACCTAGGGCTAGTCTCTCGTTGGTTCCCCGTCTTCCCGTTCATCCTCAGGACAAATTGCAACCTGGACGAAACAGGAGGTTAAAGGTGCTGATTCTCCAAGTAGAGAGATGGTTAGTCAAGCGGCTGGAATGGCGAACCCGAGCAGAAGGAGAGGAGAAATGAGGTGCGTTTTAGAAACCTTTCCCGATCTCACAGCATACCATCTTCTGGGTTTCCCATGCATGTTTTGATGTAGGAAGATTCCCTTGTACCTGGAGATTTGAGAACCATGGGGTGGGTACCCCGCGGTATTACTTTAAAGTATCTGCATTGGCTCACCCAACCTCACCAATCCTCTCAGCCCCAAGAGTGTCCAGCCCTATGTCTCATCCAGCTGTGGGTCTAGATATCGTCAATCCAGGTTGCATCAGAGACCCTGAACGGATTTTGTAAGAATTTCTCTCTCTTTCACTGTCTTTGCTTTGTGGGTTTTTTAAAGTAATGTATGTTTAGAATGGGGTTTGGCTGCTTTTCCCTGCTGCGTTTATGCCGCTTTACACCCTCTTGATTCACTTGCAGAGAGATATCGATACATAGGTTTTTGAGATTCATACTAGTCAGATATATTCTTGTGCGGTGACTAGGGGGTGTTGAGTCCAGTTCACTGAGCAGGGAGTAGGCCTTGTCTAGTACATATTTGGCTTATGGAGCGGTGTCTGAGCTAATTTCAAACCCTTGTTTTATGCATCACCCCACCTCACCTTTCCCGTTAAGCAGCCATAGTGTGTCTTCTAAAGGTGTGACTCTGTTCTGTTTTGTAATTCAGTTCAAGTGTAGCGATTTTGACATTCCCTCTATAAGCGATATCTTAGGATAAGTGTCTTTTTCTGTGTGACTTATTTCACTTAGAATCATCGTACCTAAATCCACTCATCATGCTGCTAACTAGCCTTATGACATTGATTTCATGGCTGAGTGATATTCCATTGTGCCAAGTACCACCATTTCTTTATCCATTTTTCTCTTTCCTGGGATATTGAAGGTGTACCGAAGCGGAGGTTCTTGGAAACAGAGCAGCCGTAAACTTTAGGGTGCCTGTGTCTTGTTGATTTTTAGTTTTCCCAATTTATACGCCCATGAGTGGGAGTGCCCTATGCTCTCTAAGCTGTGTTTATTACTTGTTTCAGGACACACCGTACTCTTCTCCAGAGTGCCTGTTGGCAATTTACATCCCGCCCATCAGCGTAGCAAGGCTCCCATGTCTCCATGGCCTGTCCTGCTTTTCTGGTTTTTACACTTTGTTCAGCATGGCCCTTTTGACCGAGGGCAAGCGAGACTTCTTTGTAGCGCTGATTTGCCCTTCCGGCTTGCTTGGTTGGCCAAAAAGGACGTATGCGTTTTTTCCTGAATATATTCAGGAAAAAACGCATACGCCCTTTTTGGCCAAGGGCATCATTGTCAACGTTTTGCCGCTTTTCATGTGCTTTAAAGGCGAGTCGAATCTACCTCCTGAAATCTGTTTCCTGCAAATCTGCCTTGCTTTCAAATCCTCTTCGTTGCCTTCCCTCAATATATTTGTGGACGAGAGTTCTCATTTATAACTCTGCACGTTTGTGAATTGCAGTGCCCCTGAGCTCCATTTGTCTCCTCGCTTTTTAGGGAGCTGGCCGCAAAAGCGCAGGATTGCTTCAGGCCCTATTTTAGTTCTGGGGGGCAGGCTGAGCCTGTGGTTCATTCTTATTCCTGATGGGAAAATGGAGTGACCTTTGCCTGTCCCAACACCTAGGGCTCGCTCTCTTTGGTTCTGCGTCTTCCCATTCATCCTCAGGACAAATTGCAACCTGTACAATCAGGAGGTTAAAGGTGCTGATTCTCCAAGTAGAGAGATGGTTAGTCAAGCGGCTGGAATGGCGAACCCGAGCACAAGGAGAGGAGAAATGAGGTGCGTTTTAGAAACCTTTCCCGATCTCACGGCATACCATCTTCTGGGTTTCCCATGCATGTTTTGATGTAGGAAGATGCCCTTGTACCTGGAGATTTGAGACCCATGGGGTGGGTACCCCGCGGTATTACTTTAAAGTATCTGCATTTGCTCACCCAACCTCACCAATCCTCTCAGCCCCAAGAGTGTCCAGCCTTATGTCTCATCCAGCTGTGGGTCTAGATATGGTCAATCCAGGTTGCATCAGAGACCCTGAACGGATTTTGTAAGAATTTCTCTCTCTTTCACTGTCTTTGCTTTGTGGGTTTTTTAAAGTAATGTATGTTTAGAATGGGGTTTGGCTGCTTTTCCCTGCTGTGTTTATGCCGCTTTACACCCTCTTGATTCACTTGCAGAGAGATATCAATACATAGGTTTTCAGATTCATACTAGTCAGATATATTCTTGTGCGGTGACTAGGGGGTGTTGAGTCCAGTTAACTGAGCAGGGAGTAGGCCTTGTCTATTACATATTTGGCTTATGGAGCGGTGTCTGAGCTAATTTCAAACCCTTGTTTTATGCATCACCCCACCTCACCTTTCCCGTTAAGCAGCCATAGTGTGTCTTCTAAAGGTGTGCCTCTGTTCTGTTTTTTAATTCAGTTCAAGTGTAACGATTTTGACATTCCCTCAATAAGCGATATCTTAGGAGAAGGGCCTTTTACTGTGTGACTTATTTCACTTAGAATCATCGTACCTAAATCCACTCATCATGCTGCTAACTAGCCTTATGACATTGATTTCATGGCTGAGTGATATTCCATTGTGTCAAGTACCACCATTTCTTTATCCATTTTTCTCTTTCCTGGGATATTGAAGGTGTACCGAAGCGGAGGTTCTTGGCAACAGAGCAGCCGTAAACTTTAGGGTGCCTGTGTCTTGTTGATTTTTAGTTTTCCCAATTTATATGCCCATGAGTGGAAGTGCCCTATGCTCTCAACGCTGTGTTTATTACTTGTTTCAGGACACACCGTACTCTTCTCCAGAGTGCCTGTTGGCAATTTACATCCCGCCCATCAGCGTAGCAAGGCTCCCCTGTCTCCATGGCCTGTCCTGCTTTTCTGGTTTTTACAGTTTGTTCAGCATGGCCCTTTTGACCGAGGGCAAGCGAGACTTCTTTGTAGCGCTGATTTGCCCTTCTGGCTTGCTTGGTTGGCCAAAAAGGGCGTATGCGTTTTTTCCTGAATATATTCAGGAAAAAACGCATACGCCCTTTTTGACCAAGGGCATCATTGTCAACGTTTTGCCGCTTTTCATGTGCTTTAAAGGCGAGTCGAATCTACCTCCTGAAATCTGTTTCCTGCAAATCTGCCTTGCTTTCAAATCCTCTTCGTTGCCTTCCCTCAATATATTTGTGGACGAGAGTTCTCATTTATAACTCTGCACGTTTGTGAATTGCAGTGCCCCTGAGCTCCATTTGTCTCCTCGCTTTTTTGGGAGCTGGCCGCAAAAGCGCAGGATTGCTTCAGGCCCTATTTTGGTTCTGGGGGGCAGGCTGAGCCTGTGGTTCATTCTTCTTCCTGATGGGAAAATGGAGTGACCTATGCCTGTCCCAACACCTAGGGCTAGTCTCTCGTTGGTTCCCCGTCTTCCCGTTCATCCTCAGGACAAATTGCAACCTGGACGAAACAGGAGGTTAAAGGTGCTGATTCTCCAAGTAGAGAGATGGTTAGTCAAGCGGCTGGAATGGCGAACCCGAGCAGAAGGAGAGGAGAAATGAGGTGCGTTTTAGAAACCTTTCCCGATCTCACAGCATACCATCTTCTGGGTTTCCCATGCATGTTTTGATGTAGGAAGATTCCCTTGTACCTGGAGATTTGAGAACCATGGGGTGGGTACCCCGCGGTATTACTTTAAAGTATCTGCATTGGCTCACCCAACCTCACCAATCCTCTCAGCCCCAAGAGTGTCCAGCCCTATGTCTCATCCAGCTGTGGGTCTAGATATGGTCAATCCAGGTTGCATCATAGACCCTGAATGGATTTTGTAAGAATTTCTCTCTCTTTCACTCTCTTTGTTTTGTGGGTTTTTTAAAGTAATTTATGTTTAGAATCGGGCTTGACTGCTTTTCCCTGCTGTGTTGATGCCGCTTTACACCCTCTTGATTCACTTGCAGAGAGATATCGATACATAGGTTTTCAGATTCTTACTAGTCAAATATATTCTTGTGTGGTGACTAGGGTGTGTTGACTCCAGTTCACTGAGCAGGGAGTAGGCCTTGTCTATTACATATTTGGCTTATGGAGCAGTCTCTGAGCTAATTTCAAACCCTTGTTTTATGCATCACCCCACCTCACCTTTCCCGTTAAGCAGCCATAGTGTGTCTTCTAAAGGTGTGACTCTGTTCTCTTTTGTAATTCAGTTCAAGTGTAGCGATTTTGACATTCCCTCTATAAGCGATATCTTAGGATAAGTGTCTTTTTCTGTGTGACTTATTTCACTTAGAATCATTGTACCTAAATCCACTCATCATGCTGCTAACTAGCCTTATGACATTGATTTCATGGCTGAGTGATATTCCATTGTGCCAAGTACCACCATTTCTTTATCCACTTTTCTCTTTCCTGGTATATTGAAGGTGTACCGAAGCGGAGGTTCTTGGAAACAGAGCAGCCGTAAACTTTAGGGTGCCTGTGTCTTGTTGATTTTTAGTTTTCCCAATTTATACGCCCATGAGTGGGAGTGCCCTATGCTCTCTAAGCTGTGTTTATTACTTGTTTCAGGACACACCGTACTCTTCTCCAGAGTGCCTGTTGGCAATTTACATCCCGCCCATCAGCGTAGCAAGGCTCCCATGTCTCCATGGCCTGTCCTGCTTTTCTGGTTTTTACACTTTGTTCAGCATGGCCCTTTTGACCGAGGGCAAGCGAGACTTCTTTGTAGCGCTGATTTGCCCTTCCGGCTTGCTTGGTTGGCCAAAAAGGGCGTATGCGTTTTTTCCTGAATATATTCAGGAAAAAACGCATACGCCCTTTTTGGCCAAGGGCATCATTGTCAACGTTTTGCCGCTTTTCATGTGCTTTAAAGGCGAGTCGAATCTACCTCCTGAAATCTGTTTCCTGCAAATCTGCCTTGCTTTCAAATCCTCTTCGTTGCCTTCCCTCAATATATTTGTGGACGAGAGTTCTCATTTATAACTCTGCACGTTTGTGAATTGCAGTGCCCCTGAGCTCCATTTGTCTCCTCGCTTTTTAGGGAGCTGGCCGCAAAAGCGCAGGATTGCTTCAGGCCCTATTTTAGTTCTGGGGGGCAGGCTGAGCCTGTGGTTCATTCTTATTCCTGATGGGAAAATGGAGTGACCTATGCCTGTCCCAACACCTAGGGCTCGCTCTCTTTGGTTCTGCGTCTTCCCATTCATCCTCAGGACAAATTGCAACCTGTACAATCAGGAGGTTAAAGGTGCTGATTCTCCAAGTAGAGAGATGGTTAGTCAAGCGGCTGGAATGGCGAACCCGAGCACAAGGAGAGGAGAAATGAGGTGCGTTTTAGAAACCTTTCCCGATCTCACGGCATACCATCTTCTGGGTTTCCCATGCATGTTTTGATGTAGGAAGATGCCCTTGTACCTGGAGATTTGAGACCCATGGGGTGGGTACCCCGCGGTATTACTTTAAAGTATCTGCATTTGCTCACCCAACCTCACCAATCCTCTCAGCCCCAAGAGTGTCCAGCCTTATGTCTCATCCAGCTGTGGGTCTAGATATGGTCAATCCAGGTTGCATCAGAGACCCTGAACGGATTTTGTAAGAATTTCTCTCTCTTTCACTGTCTTTGCTTTGTGGGTTTTTTAAAGTAATGTATGTTTAGAATGGGGTTTGGCTGCTTTTCCCTGCTGTGTTTATGCCGCTTTACACCCTCTTGATTCACTTGCAGAGAGATATCAATACATAGGTTTTCAGATTCATACTAGTCAGATATATTCTTGTGCGGTGACTAGGGGGTGTTGAGTCCAGTTAACTGAGCAGGGAGTAGGCCTTGTCTATTACATATTTGGCTTATGGAGCGGTGTCTGAGCTAATTTCAAACCCTTGTTTTATGCATCACCCCACCTCACCTTTCCCGTTAAGCAGCCATAGTGTGTCTTCTAAAGGTGTGCCTCTGTTCTGTTTTTTAATTCAGTTCAAGTGTAACGATTTTGACATTCCCTCAATAAGCGATATCTTAGGAGAAGGGCCTTTTACTGTGTGACTTATTTCACTTAGAATCATCGTACCTAAATCCACTCATCATGCTGCTAACTAGCCTTATGACATTGATTTCATGGCTGAGTGATATTCCATTGTGTCAAGTACCACCATTTCTTTATCCATTTTTCTCTTTCCTGGGATATTGAAGGTGTACCGAAGCGGAGGTTCTTGGCAACAGAGCAGCCGTAAACTTTAGGGTGCCTGTGTCTTGTTGATTTTTAGTTTTCCCAATTTATATGCCCATGAGTGGAAGTGCCCTATGCTCTCAACGCTGTGTTTATTACTTGTTTCAGGACACACCGTACTCTTCTCCAGAGTGCCTGTTGGCAATTTACATCCCGCCCATCAGCGTAGCAAGGCTCCCCTGTCTCCATGGCCTGTCCTGCTTTTCTGGTTTTTACAGTTTGTTCAGCATGGCCCTTTTGACCGAGGGCAAGCGAGACTTCTTTGTAGCGCTGATTTGCCCTTCTGGCTTGCTTGGTTGGCCAAAAAGGGCGTATGCGTTTTTTCCTGAATATATTCAGGAAAAAACGCATACGCCCTTTTTGACCAAGGGCATCATTGTCAACGTTTTGCCGCTTTTCATGTGCTTTAAAGGCGAGTCGAATCTACCTCCTGAAATCTGTTTCCTGCAAATCTGCCTTGCTTTCAAATCCTCTTCGTTGCCTTCCCTCAATATATTTGTGGACGAGAGTTCTCATTTATAACTCTGCACGTTTGTGAATTGCAGTGCCCCTGAGCTCCATTTGTCTCCTCGCTTTTTTGGGAGCTGGCCGCAAAAGCGCAGGATTGCTTCAGGCCCTATTTTGGTTCTGGGGGGCAGGCTGAGCCTGTGGTTCATTCTTCTTCCTGATGGGAAAATGGAGTGACCTATGCCTGTCCCAACACCTAGGGCTAGTCTCTCGTTGGTTCCCCGTCTTCCCGTTCATCCTCAGGACAAATTGCAACCTGGACGAAACAGGAGGTTAAAGGTGCTGATTCTCCAAGTAGAGAGATGGTTAGTCAAGCGGCTGGAATGGCGAACCCGAGCAGAAGGAGAGGAGAAATGAGGTGCGTTTTAGAAACCTTTCCCGATCTCACAGCATACCATCTTCTGGGTTTCCCATGCATGTTTTGATGTAGGAAGATTCCCTTGTACCTGGAGATTTGAGAACCATGGGGTGGGTACCCCGCGGTATTACTTTAAAGTATCTGCATTGGCTCACCCAACCTCACCAATCCTCTCAGCCCCAAGAGTGTCCAGCCCTATGTCTCATCCAGCTGTGGGTCTAGATATGGTCAATCCAGGTTGCATCAGATACCCTGAACGGATTTTGTAAGAATTTCTCTCTCTTTCACTGTCTTTGCTTTGTGGGTTTTTTAAAGTAATGTATGTTTAGAATGGGGTTTGGCTGCTTTTCCCTGCTGCGTTTATGCCGCTTTACACCCTCTTGATTCACTTGCAGAGAGATATCGATACATAGGTTTTTGAGATTCATACTAGTCAGATATATTCTTGTGCGGTGACTAGGGGGTGTTGAGTCCAGTTCACTGAGCAGGGAGTAGGCCTTGTCTAGTACATATTTGGCTTATGGAGCGGTGTCTGAGCTAATTTCAAACCCTTGTTTTATGCATCACCCCACCTCACCTTTCCGGTTAAGTAGCCATAGTGTGTCTTCTAAAGGTGTGCCTCTGTTCTGTTTTGTAATTCAGTTCAAGTGTAGCGATTTTGGCATTCCCTCTATAAGCGATATCTTAGGATAAGTGCCTTTTTCTGTGTGACTTATTTCACTTAGAATCATCGTACCTAAATCCACTCATCATGCTGCTAAGTAGCCTTATGACATTGATTTCATGGCTGAGTGATATTCCATTGTGCCAAGTACCACCATTTCTTTATCCATTTTTCTCTTTCCTGGGATATTGAAAGTGTACCGAAGCGGAGATTCTTGGAAACAGAGCAGCCGTAAACTTTAGGGTGCCTGTGTCTTGTTGATTTTTACTTTTCCCAATTTATACGCCCATGAGTGGAAGTGCCCTATGCTCTCTACGCTGTGTTTATTACTTGTTTCAGGACACACCGTACTCTTCTCCAGAGTGCCTGTTGGCAATTTACATCACGCCCATCAGCGTAGCAAGGCTCCCATGTCTCCATGGCCTGTCCTGCTTTTCTGGTTTTTACACTTTGTTCAGCATGGCCCTTTTGACCGAGGGCAAGCGAGACTTCTTTGTAGCGCTGATTTGCCCTTCCGGCTTGCTTGCTTGGCCTAAAAGGGCGTATGCGTTTTTTCCTGAATATATTCAGGAAAAAACGCATACGCCCTTTTTGGCCAAGGGCATCATTGTCAACGTTTTGCCGCTTTTCATGTGCTTTAAAGGCGAGTCGAATCTACCTCCTGAAATCTGTTTCCTGCAAATCTGCCTTGCTTTCAAATCCTCTTCGTTGCCTTCCCTCAATATATTTGTGGACGAGAGTTCTCATTTATAACTCTGCACGTTTGTGAATTGCAGTGCCCCTGAGCTCCATTTGTCTCCTCGCTTTTTTGGGAGCTGGCCGCAAAAGCGCAGGATTGCTTCAGGCCCTATTTTGGTTCTGGGGGGCAGGCTGAGCCTGTGGTTCATTCTTCTTCCTGATGGGAAAATGGAGTGACGTATGCCTGTCCCAACACCTAGGGCTCGTCTCTCGTTGGTTCCGCGTCTTCCCGTTCATCCTCAGGACAAATTGCAACCTGTACAATCAGGAGGTTAAAGGTGCTGATTCTCCAAGTAGGGAGATGGTTAGTCAAGCGGCTGGAATGGCGAACCCGAGCACAAGGAGAGGAGAAATGAGGTGCGTTTTAGAAACCTTTCCCGATCTCATGGCATACCATCTTCTGGGTTTCCCATGCATGTTTTGATGTAGGAAGATGCCCTTGTACCTGGAGATTTGAGACCCATGGGGTGTGTTCCCAGCAGTGTTACTTTAAAGTATCTGCATTTCTCACCCAACCTCACCAATCCGCTCAGCCCCAAGAGTGTCCAGCCTTATGTCTCATCCAGCTGTGGGTCTAGATATGGTCAATCCAGGTTGCATCATAGACCCTGAACGGATTTTGTAAGAATTTCTGTCTCTTTCACTGTCTTTCTTTTGTGGGTTTTTTAAAGTAATGTATGTTTAGAATCGGGCTTGGCTGCTTTTCCCTGCTGTGTTGATGCCGCTTTACACCCTTTTGATTCACTTGCAGAGAGATATCGATACATAGGTTTTCAGATTCTTACTAGTCAGATATATTCTTGTGCGGTGCCTAGGGGGTGTTGAGTCCAGTTCACTGAGCAGGGAGTAGGCCTTGTCTAGTACATATTTGGCTTATGGAGCGGTCTCTGAGCTAATTTCAAACCCTTGTTTTATGCATCACCCCACCTCACCTTTCCGGTTAAGTAGCCATAGTGTGTCTTCTAAAGGTGTGCCTCTGTTCTGTTTTGTAATTCAGTTCAAGTGTAGCGATTTTGGCATTCCCTCTATAAGTGATATCTTAGGATAAGTGCCTTTTTCTGTGTGACTTATTTCACTTAGAATCATCGTACCTAAATCCACTCATCATGCTGCTAAGTAGCCTTATGACATTGATTTCATGGCTGAGTGATATTCCATTGTGCCAAGTACCACCATTTCTTTATCCATTTTTCTCTTTCCTGGGATATTGAAAGTGTACCGAAGCGGAGATTCTTGGAAACAGAGCAGCCGTAAACTTTAGGGTGCCTGTGTCTTGTTGATTTTTAGTTTTCCCAATTTATACGCCCATGAGTGGAAGTGCCCTATGCTCTCTACGCTGTGTTTATTACTTGTTTCAGGACACACCGTACTCTTCTCCAGAGTGCCTGTTGGCAATTTACATCCCGCCCATCAGCGTAGCAAGGCTCCCATGTCTCCATGGCCTGTCCTGCTTTTCTGGTTTTTACACTTTGTTCAGCATGGCCCTTTTGACCAAGGGCAAGCGAGACTTCATTGTAGCGCTGATTTGCCCTTCCGGCTTGCTTGGTTGGCCAAAAAGGGCGTATGCGTTTTTTCCTGAATATATTCAGGAAAAAACGCATACGCCCTTTTTGGCCAAGGGCATCATTGTCAACGTTTTGCCGCTTTTCATGTGCTTTAAAGGCGAGTCGAATCTACCTCCTGAAATCTGTTTCCTGCAAATCTGCCTTGCTTTCAAATCCTCTTCGTTGCCTTCCCTCAATATATTTGTGGACGAGAGTTCTCATTTATAACTCTGCACGTTTGTGAATTGCAGTGCCCCTGAGCTCCATTTGTCTCCTCGCTTTTTAGGGAGCTGGCCGCAAAAGCGCAGGATTGCTTCAGGCCCTATTTTGGTTCTGGGGGGCAGGCTGAGCCTGTGGTTCATTCTTCTTCCTGATGGGAAAATGGAGTGATCTGTGCCTGTCCCAACACCTAGGGCTAGTCTCTCGTTGGTTCCCCGTCTTCCCGTTCATCCTCAGGACAAATTACAACCTGGACGAAACTGGAGGTTAAAGGTGCTGATTCTCCAAGTAGGGAGATGGTTAGTCAAGAGGCTGGAATGGCGAACCCGAGCACAAGGAGAGGAGAAATGAGGTGCGTTTTAGAAACCTTTCCCGATCTCACGGCATACCATCTTCTGGGTTTCCCATGCATGTTTTGATGTAGGAAGATTCCCTTGTACCTGGAGATTTGAGACCCATGGGGTGGGTACCCCGCGGTATTACTTTAAAGGATCTGCATTTGCTCACCCAACCTCACCAATCCTCTCAGCCCAAAGAGTGTCCAGCCTTATGTCTCATCCAGCTGTGGGTCTAGATATGGTCAATCCAGGTTGCATCAGATACCCTGAACGGATTTTGTAAGAATTTCTCTCTCTTTCACTGTCTTTGCTTTGTGGGTTTTTTAAAGTAATGTATGTTTAGAATGGGGTTTGGCTGCTTTTCCCTGCTGTGTTTATGCCGCTTTACACCCTCTTGATTCACTTGCAGAGAGATATCGATACATAGGTTTTTGAGATTCATACTAGTCAGATATATTCTTGTGCGGTGACTAGGGGGTGTTGAGTGCAGTTCACTGAGCAGGGAGTAGGCCTTGTCTAGTACATATTTGGCTTATGGAGCGGTGTCTGAGCTAATTTCAAACCCTTGTTTTATGCATCACCCCACCTCACCTTTCCGGTTAAGTAGCCATAGTGTGTCTTCTAAAGGTGTGCCTCTGTTCTGTTTTGTAATTCAGTTCAAGTGTAGCGATTTTGGCATTCCCTCTATAAACGATATCTTAGGATAAGTGCCTTTTTCTGTGTGACTTATTTCACTTAGAATCATCGTACCTAAATCCACTCATCATGCTGCTAAGTAGCCTTATGACATTGATTTCATGGCTGAGTGATATTCCATTGTGCCAAGTACCACCATTTCTTTATCCATTTTTCTCTTTCCTGGGATATTGAAGGTGTACCGAAGCGGAGATTCTTGGAAACAGAGCAGCCGTAAACTTTAGGGTGCCTGTGTCTTGTTGATTTTTAGTTTTCCCAATTTATACGCCCATGAGTGGAAGTGCCCTATGCTCTCTACGCTGTGTTTATTACTTGTTTCAGGACACACCGTACTCTTCTCCAGAGTGCCTGTTGGCAATTTACATCCCGCCCATCAGCGTAGCAAGGCTCCCATGTCTCCATGGCCTGTCCTGCTTTTCTGGTTTTTACACTTTGTTCAGCATGGCCCTTTTGACCGAGGGCAAGCGAGACTTCTTTGTAGCGCTGATTTGCCCTTCCGGCTTGCTTGGTTGGCCAAAAAGGGCGTATGCGTTTTTTCCTGAATATATTCAGGAAAAAACGCATACGCCCTTTTTGGCCAAGGGCATCATTGTCAACGTTTTGCCGCTTTTCATGTGCTTTAAAGGCGAGTCGAATCTACCTCCTGAAATCTGTTTCCTGCAAATCTGCCTTGCTTTCAAATCCTCTTCGTTGCCTTCCCTCAATATATTTGTGGACGAGAGTTCTCATTTATAACTCTGCACGTTTGTGAATTGCAGTGCCCCTGAGCTCCATTTGTCTCCTCGCTTTTTTGGGAGCTGGCCGCAAAAGCGCAGGATTGCTTCAGGCCCTATTTTGGTTCTGGGGGGCAGGCTGAGCCTGTGGTTCATTCTTCTTCCTGATGGGAAAATGGAGTGACCTATGCCTCTCCCAACACCTAGGGCTCGTCTCTCGTTGGTTCCGCATCTTCCCATTCATCCTCAGGACAAATTGCAACCTGTACAATCAGGAGGTTAAAGGTGCTGATTCTCCAAGTAGGGAGATGGTTAGTCAAGTGGCTGGAATGGCGAACCCGAGCACAAGGAGAGGAGAAATGAGGTGCGTTTTAGAAACCTTTCCCGATCTCATGGCATACCATCTTCTGGGTTTCCCATGCATGTTTTGATGTAGGAAGATGCCCTTGTACCTGGAGATTTGAGA